>NC_073302.1:300958253-301329503 GCF_027595985.1 Sorex araneus | reverse complement strand
TGGAGTTAGTTCTTGGGGCACACCTGGACGTCCTCAGGTGTGGAGGTCTGTGCTTGGGAGTCACTCCTGGTGGGATTCAGTGGACCATTTGGCTGCGTGCAAGGCCAGTGGACTATGTGAACACTGTGGATGGAGCACAGAGACACACAGTGTCTTCATCTGTCTAATCACAGATCTGGACTGAGCTCTGGGACCCATTCTGCAAATCAACTAAATCACCTAGGTGGTCTTCCTGCTCTCACAGACATGTGCAGGCACGTGCCAGCCTCCCCACTGTGGCGCCTGCATGGAACTCTTGGGGTTTGCTTCAAAAGTCACTAATGGCTGGGGGCTGGAGCAATAGCACAGCGGGTAGGGCATTTGCCTTGCACGTGGCCAACCCGCGTTCGATTCCCAGCATCCCATATGGTCTCCTGAGCACCGCCAGGAATAACTCCTGAGTGCAAAGGCAAGAAGTTACCCCTGTGCATTGCCGGGTGTGACCCAAAAAGCAAAAAAAAAAAAAAAAAAAAGTCACTAATGGGGGTCTGGAGAAATGGTCCAGCCGGCAAGACACATTCTTTGCATGTCTCCCACCCGAGTTCAATCCCCAGTACCACATATGGTCCCCGGGCCTCACCAGGAATAGGCCCTGGGCACATCCTGGTGTGGCCCAAAACCCATAAAAGAAAAATTACCAGCTGGATTGGAGAGATAGATCAGGAGTAAGATACTTATTTTGTGTTACATGGTCCCCTGAGCACCAAGCACAGAGCTAAGAATAACACTTGAGCACTGCTGGGGGTGGCCCAAGTTCCTCAAATAATGAATATATGTAGCTAGCCAAGAGAAAGATGCGGTCTGTATCTCTGGGAGGGAGGGCAGGGAAGGGCCCGGGGATGGCTCCCCTGGAGCAGGCAGGGTGCAGAGCCCCTGTGGCCCTGTGGTCCCAGCAGCCCTACGCCTGCCTGTAAGGTCCGATGGAAGGTTCCAACCCACAGAGGGCGCGTCTCTGCCCCCTCTGGGCTTGGAACACAGATACAGTCATAAAAAAAGGCAGCTTCGGAGACAATAGTCAAGGGTAGTATTTTAATTTTTGTTGCAGGTGTGTATGTGGGCGGTCATTGCAAAACTTAAAAACTTAACAGCAGTTTGGAAATAGAGGTCACAGATAGCAGAGCCGTGGGACAAAGCCTGGCAGGGGCCGGTGCCATGGGTCCCTTTCATGCAGTGGACACCACTCGAGTCGGCGCCCTGGGTCCATTTGAACTTTTTGTTTTGACTTTTATTTGGGGGGGCAGGGGATTCAAATCCGGCAGTGCTCAGGGGTTACTCCTAGCTCTATACTCAGGAATTACTCCTGGCAGTGCTCGGGGGACCATATGGGATGCTGGGGAATCGAACCCAGGTCGGCCACGTGCAAGGTAAGCGCCCTCCCCATTGTACTATCCCTCCGTCTTCCCCCTGAACTTTTTGTTTTGCTGAGAAAGGCTCAAGTGAGCCTGTGGTGCAGGGATTATACTCCAGGCTCCCCCACACCCTGGATACTCTCCAGCCCTTAGCACTCTCTTCCCTGCCCTGAACATGCCTGGGGTTGAGGTTTGGGGGCCGTAACTGCTGGTGCTCGGGGCTTCCTCCTTTGTGATGCTGGGGTCCAAACTAGGGTTGGGCACATGCCAGTCCTCCAGGCAGGCGCCTCAAGACACCGGCTCTCGAGAGCCCAAAGCTTCATGGGAAACTTTTTCTTCCATGGAGGTTGAGGGCACACCCAGTGGTGCTCAGGGAACTGCATATGGTGCCAGGGACGAAAACCAGGGTCACAGCCGCTGTCAGCCCGGGAAGGCCAGCACCTCTGCTCCTGCCCGCTCTCTCCAGCAGCCTTTTCCGTGAATAACTTCAGGCACTCGGCAGGTCCCTCATAGAATGCTGTGGTGTCTGAGTCACTTTGTTTTCTTGTCCCCCCCCCCTTTTTTTTTCTTTTTGGGTCACACCGGCGATGCGCAGGGGTTACTCCTGGCTCTGCACTCAGGAATTACTCCTGGCGGTGCTCGGGGACCATATGGGATGCTGGGAATCGAACCCGGGTCGGCCGTGTGCAAAGCAAACACCCTACCCACTGCGCTATCGCTCCAGCCCCTCTTGTCCCTTTTTCTTCCATTCATTTGAAAACATGCTGATGTTTTATCCAGAAACCCCAGAGTTATTATTTGGTTTTCCTAATTGAACGTTCTCCCGGGGAAACAGACCGTGCAGATGTGCTTCCTAAGCAGAAAGGAGCCTGGGATTTGTGCCTCTTCCCAGACCCTCTGTCCCTGAGGCTCCCAGGAAAAAGGGGCAGAGAACCCCCAGCCTGTACCCCAACCTCTGAGTGCAGCAAGTGCGCCAAGATGCCAAACTGTCGGACTGCCCGAGGGATAGTACAGGTGAAGGCGCTTGCCTGGCACCACGGCGACCCGGGTCCTGGCACTATCTATGTTTCCTCAGGATGGCCAGGGGTCACTCCTGAGCACCTCCCAATGTGACCCTAAAACCAAAAAGGAAAAGAGGACAGCTGCTCCCTCCTCCACACCCTGGACTTGTGCTCCCTGCATAGGGGCTCTGCGGGGGGAGGGGGGCCAGCCTGGGTGACCCACCTGGGCCTAGGCCTGTCACAAAGGCCTTAGAAGCAGAGACGGGAAAATGTGGGGGCCGGAGAGGTGCCTCAGCAGTCCAGTGCCCTCGGTTCCCTACCGGCACCTCCAACAGCTTTCCCCAACCGTGGTCCGAGGGAGAGTGACCACGGAGGAAGGCGTCTGTGATTGACGTCAGGACTCGACACACCCTCGCTGCTGCTGTTGGCGCTGGAGGAAGGAAGGACGCCCGGAACTGAGGGCCAGGGGCTCCCGGGAGCTGGAGTGACTCTCAGCGACAGGAGTCACGGAGGCATGGGTCACCTCTCATCTGCAGGTCTGAGTGCAGCCAGATGAGGCCCTGTGCGACGTCAGACCCTTGAAAGCCAGTGATGCGTGTCTACGGCTTAGGCACACCTCTTCATCGGGGGCGGTTGGTGACAGTAGGAATAAAAACAAAACAAACACTCTGAGCCTCACACCTCCACCACTGCAAGGTGTTGGCAACAAACAAATGAGTGATGGAAAATGGCCCAGGGTGCCCTGTAAGAACCAAACGTTTCGGGAGACTGGCAGGACCCAGGCACCGAGATTAATAAGAGCAGACGGTCCCTGCTGGCTCCCCTCCTTCCTGCTTTACGTCTTTTATTCTTTGTTTTTCTGCCCTTGCCTTTCCCTGTTTATTCCCATTTCTCCTTTTATCCTCTGCCCTGCTCTCCTCTGCTATTGGTCTTTGGAGTTTGTGTTTGGCTTTTATCACCCCTCACTCCTACCTGCATACCCGCCGGTTCCTCAGAAGGAGAGAGGAGGGGCGGGAGCCGCAGAACATGGGGAGGGCACCTGCCTTGCGGGTGGCTGACTGGGGGTCCATCCCAGCACCTCACATAGTTCCTTGAACCTGCCAGGAGTGATCCCTGAGCACAGATCCAGGAGAAAGCCCTGAGCATAGCTAAGTGTGCCAACCCACCCCTCTCCAAAAAAAATAAATGAAGAAGAAAGAAACAGACTAAGCCCTGGAAAGTGTTTTTGGGAAAAGATTTTAATGTGTCCAGTATTAAAAAGGCAAAGGAAACTTCTTACTTTTTGTTTGTTTTTTGGGGCCACAACTAGCAGTGCTCAAAGTTCCCTCCTGGCTCTGTGCTCAGGGCTGACTCCTGGCTCTGTACTCAGAAATCACTCCTGGCTTTGTACTCAAGGCTGACTCCTGGCTCTGCGCTCAAGGCTGACTTCTGACTCTGCGCTCAAGGCTTCCTCCTTGGTCAGTGCTCAGGGCTCACTCCTGGCTCTGTGCTCAAGATCACTCCTGGCTCTGTGCTCAGGCATCACTCCTGGTTCTGTGCTCAATGCTGACTCCTTGGTCAGTGCTCAGGGCTCACTCTTGGCTCTGCGCTCAGGACTCACTCCTGGCTCTGTGCTCAGGATCACTCTGGCAAGCTCAGACAGGACCATTCTTTTTTTTTTTAAGCATTATTTCCCAGTCTCTGGGAGATCCTGCACAATGCACATGGAGACAACAGATGGCGGTGTACAAATGCGTTTGTTCAGAGAAGGGAAAGACAGCAGGTGCTCTGCGTTTGAAAGGGAGCTTTGTACAAAGACACTGATTAGACCAGACCTCCTATCTGCAGACTGAGAATTATGTTTACCCCTTCCCCTATCTGTGGGCTGCGTGAGAGATGGGCCCCAGGGGCTCATGGAAAGTCTTCATCGACTCCAAGAAATACTCCGCTGCTGGAGGCAGTAAATACAATAGAGGCGTTATGATGATTCTGATGATGTGAACGACTCACCGTTGGCGGTGGGGTGGGGGCACACACCTGGCTGGCGTGTCTCCGGGCAGGGATCACAGTGACGGGGCCGTGTGCCAGGGACCAGCTCAGGGCCTCACACACTGCAGCCCCAGGCAGCCAGAGCATTTAAACGCTCTGCCCCTCGGTGGCTCCAGGCAGTGTGTCTTACTTATTCTGTGCATGTTTGGGGTGTCGGAGTCACACCCAGCTGTGATCAGGGGGGCCAGGGATCAAACCCTCAAACCCAGCTTCCGCACGTAAAGCCGGCTCGAGCCGCTGAGCTCTGGGCCTGGCCCGGTTCTTGGCCCCAGTGTGTGAGAAGGTGCTGGGTGGGCTGGGGCCCTGCAGGTCTGCGGTCTCCCTCGGGTCCTGCACCACGAGCTGCCCCGTGGGTCTTTTTTTAATTATTGAATCACTGTGAGATACAGTTATAAAACTTTCATGTTTGAGTTTCAGTCATACAATGATCAAACACCCATCCCTCCACCAGTGCACATTCTTCACCACCAATGTCCCCAGTGTCCCCCCCCTTTTCCTTTCCAGAGACCCTCCCCCTGCCTCCATGGCAGACAGTTTCCCCCACACTCTCTCTCTACTTTGGGGCATTATGATTTGCAATATAGATACTGAGATGCTATCACGTTTGGTCCTTTATCTACTTTCAGCTCACATCTCCCATCCCGAACAATCCCTCCAACCGTCATTGACTTGGTGATCCCTTCCCTATGCCAGCTGCCTTCTCCCCCAGATCAGGAGACAGGCTTCCAACCATGGAGCAATATTCCTGGTCCTTATGTCTACTGTCCTTGGGTGTCAGTCTCATCTTACATTATCTTATATCTTATATTCCACAAATGAGTGCAGCCGTTCTATGTCTGCCCCGTGGATCTTGACTGCAGCGGGCCAGGGAGCTGGGGCCGGGCGTCTGCTCAAGGCAGCAGGGGGGGTCCCAGGTGCATCCGTTTAGCAGATTCCCAAGGGGCCTCTGACACCCTCTGTCACGGCCTTGGGAGGAAGGACCCAACTCGCCCAGTGACGTGACGGCTTCCAAGCACTTCAAAGACGATGCAGAGAGGTGGTGCAGCGGGTAAATGCTTGCCTTACAGCCAGCCCCGGTTCCATCCCTGGCACCCCAGATGGTCCCCTGAGCACAGCTGGGAATAAGCCCTGAGCACCGCCTGGAAGCGGAAGGAAGGAAGCAGAAATCCCACAGCGTGTGAGGACCACGTTCTGCCCATGTCGCTGGTTTCTGGAGCCGAATGGAGCAGAGCGGAGTCACCACACTCGCGTCTCAGAGACCGTCTCCCTGCCACCCCGGCTCCCTGTGAGGCACTGGCAGGAAGTCACGTGACCGTGTTTGTGCTCATATCTATGACCACATGGGTGCTCATATCTGCGACCCTCTGTGTGTTCATGCCTACGACCGTGTGTGTGTGTTCATACCCGTGACATGTGTGGGGTATAGTCACATGTGATTGTCTCTGCAGTCACATCTGTCTCTGTGCCCATAGTCACATTTGCTGTTGTGTCTGGTCACGTGTGTGGTTGCCTCTGAGGCCACATACATGCTTGTCTGTGGTCACATACAATCGTCTCCTGTCCCCAGTGGCCGCCCTGGCCGACAGTGCAGTATCATATCCACCCCCTCAGTCTTCCCGGCTGCCTGAGCCTCAGGAACACGTGGAGTAAGTGAACATTTGTTGCTCTAAGCTGGTAACTGTGAGGGTGATTTGCTGTGCAGCTAACAAGCAATACAGAGTAGCCTGAAGAAATCCCCCGGGAGCAGCCCCGGAGAAGAGAGGGGATGTCAAACGACATTATGGAGTGTTCCAGAAAGAAGAATTTACAGCGTTCGAGGCTGAAGATTTCCTAGGAGTGTTGAAAAACAATAGCATAAGGTTCACAGCGCTCCGTGAACCTCGAGAATAATCGGTATTTGCTGGCACTTCAGTACCTTCTGGGCAGAGGGGAGAGTGTGGAGCGAAGGTCTTACAGCAGCCAGAGGAGACGGCGGGTCACGAAGGAGCAGCATGTACCTGCAGGCAGGTTCCTCGCTTCGGCAGTGGCGGGCAGATGACAGCCATATGGCTTGGTTTATTGAGAGGGAAAGCCGTAAACCCGGAGTTTCAAGCCAGCAAGACGATCTCTCAAGAATGAGGTGGAAGTGACATCTGGGCAGGCGAGGGCCCCGTGCCACGTGCTCCCGGCCCAGCCGTGGACAGCAGCTCTCCTCAGCATGCAGCAGGAAGCCCAGCACAGCCACGCGCCTGCCCCCAGCGCAGACGCTCTGCTCCAAGCGACCCCACTCGGGAAGAGTTTCCAGCGGCCAGGTCCTTCCTCTGCCAGACTGCAGAGCCCGAGGCTCTAGGAAAACTGCGGAGTCCAGACAGGAGACCGAGCCTAATTTGAAGTCCATGTAGGTGGGGGAAAGCCGGGCAGGGATCCTGCCAGATGAGAGGTTAAAGGGACTTAAAGACACAGGCACAGGGCAGGACGGATAGTGTAGTGGGGAGGCACTTGTCTGCACACAGCTGACCCGGTTCAACCCCTAGCACCCAATATGGTCCCCGGAGCCCGCCAGGAGTGAGCCCTGAGCAGAGTCGGGAGTCAGCCCTGAGCACAGCTGGGTGTGACCCCCCACCCTCACCCCTGTAAAGTACCGCCACCAACAAAAGGTGGCTGGGAGGGCCGTGGTCTGGGGTGAAGCAGGTGGGATGGTGAGGAGGGCGATGGAAAGGGATCCAGGGCAGAGATTTGGGCATCCGGCTGCAGAAGGGAGCCCATAAGTCACACCTCCCTATGCTACTCTCCACAGGCCACCCGTAAAGAGTGCATGGCAACCAAGCGTGCGACAGACACACCAAGTGTGTCAGCTCCACCATCAGGGGCACTTGCGACCCTGAGCATTGCAGCAGCATCAGCTGAACAGGAAAAGGGAAATTATATAAATAAATATATTTTTTGTCATGTTTTTCTAATTTATTTTATTTTTGCTTTTTGGGTCACACCTGGCAATGCACAGGGGTTACTCCTGGCTCTGCACTCAGGAATCACCCCTGGCGGTGCTCAGAAGACCATATGAGATGCTGGGAATCGAACCCGGGTCAGCCGCATGCAAGGCAAATGCCCTACCCACTGTACTATTGCTCCAGTCCCTCAAATTTATTTTAAACATTTCACATTAACTGAAATTTAACCATAGTCATCACTGAGCATTACCACAATAGTACTTTTGTACTATAAAGAACAAAGAACTTTTAGGATAAAATCAATCGAATACAATCTTCATTAAGTTAATTAAAAAAAATTAGAACCCAAAGGAAGTTGAGGAGTTAAAAAGTAAAATAACTAAAATAAAATATTCTCCATAAGAGGACCAACAAAAGGTTGGCATGAAAGGAGAGAGGGGGAGCGAACTTAAAAATAGAGCAATAGAAGTTAATTTTAAGAACACAGAGACAAAAATTGAAGAAGAAAAAAAGAACAAACTCTCAAATCCCAGCAGGATGCCAGTCATGTGAGCAGCTCTGAGCCCCCCCACATCTGCGCACCCGGAGTCCCAGGCGGGAAGGGCAGGAAAAGCAAAAGCTCAGTGGGCCCCTCGGGCACAAATGCAGAGACCCAGACCCGCACTTGCCCGCTTCGTCTGTGCAGTACAGCCCTAGAGCACAGGGTGGACGCTGGCAGGAGGAAGCCCCGTGTGACTCGGCAGCTGGGGTCTTAGACAAAGAATTGAGGACAAAGGTCAGAAGCAATCATTTGAAATCAAGAAAATGTAGCCTTGGAGCTGAAAATGAAGTGTGAAGGACAAATTGTGTGTGTGTGTGTGTGTGTGTGTGTGTGTGTGTATGATTAAACCCAGGGCCTTACATGGAAGGCAAGTGCTCCACCACCTCACCCACCCCCTGGCCCAGTTTCTCAGTTTCACTGGGGGCAGGGGGGTGCAGAGGGACAGTGCAGTGGGCAAGACACTTGCCTTGCTTGCAGCTGACCCACTTTACTGACCCCAGTTCTGTCCCTGGCACCGCATAGGTCCTCTGAGACCCCCAGGAGAAAATCCTGAACACAGCTGGGTGTTGCCCTCAAAAAAAAAAAAAAAAAAACAAGGGGCTGGAGTGATAGCACAGCGGGTAGGGCGTTTGCCTTGCATGCAGCCGACCCGGGTTCAAATCCCAGCATCCCATATGGTCCCCTGAGCACCGCCAGGGGTGATTCCTGAGTGCATGAGCCAGGAGTGACCCCTGTGCATTGCTGGGTGTGACCCAAAAAGCAAAAAAAAAAAAAACATTTACTTTGGGGGCTGGAGCAAGAACACGGGGCTTAAGCACTGGCCTTGCATGCAGCTGACCCTAGTTCCATCCCCAGCAACACAGAGTGCCCTGAGCACTCTTACAGGCGTGGCCAACACTGAGGGGACCTTGGAGCACTGCCCCTCAGCCTCTTCGGAGCGCCAACAGCCTACTTGGCTGAGCATCATTCGTGAGGTCCCCAGGTCTCCCATCACTGCTTGAAAGGGTCTCCCCCCGCAAAAAATAAAAACAGAAAAAAGTTTCTGTAGGTGCTCAGGGACCCAGCCAGGGTATCCCGGAGACAGTTCGCCCGGGCCCTGATACTTACTGTCTTTGTGTATTTTCTGCTCAAGGAATCCCAGCAGATACGCTCCAAGCCGCTTCCAATGGCGTGTCAGTAACGGTCGGCTTGCTGATGCATTTAGCGGTTTTTGCCCACACCTGGTTGTTCTCAGGTGGACTTGGGGGTCCATATGGAGATCAAACCCAGGGTGGCCACATATAAGATGCGTGCCCTCCCACCGTACCATCTCTCCGGCCATGGAGTTAATTTTTTTAACCCAGTGAAGGGAGAGGAGAGACACACGGAAAAAAAAAAAAAAAGAAGAAGAAAAAGAAGAAGGAGGAGAAAAGAAAGCAGGAACTTTCCCCGGAGTCTTGACGGGAATCTAAATTGAAGCCTCCCGTGGGCCCCAGAAACAGCCTTTGGGTCCCCTGCCCGAAGCCCTGGCCACTCTAGGCAGAGGCAGGTGGTGCTGGACAGTGTTCTCAGCTGCCTCTGCTCTGCCGCCCTACGACCTGGCCCCTGCAGGCCTGGGAGATGCATTCCCGGGTGGGGAGGGCCCAGGGTCTCGGGGGTCCTCTCAGTGGCCTGGCTGGGGCTCACCTTGGGGAGCCGTGAGAAACCCCCCCAGTCCATGCGGTTGCCAAGGGTCAGAGGGATTTGCTGGAGGAAGCTGGCCCCCGCTGTCCGCCTGGGGTTTTCACACTTGATCTATTCCTTTCTCCCTTCCTCCACCCCCCCTGCCCAGGCCACCTTGATCCCCTGAATGAGGACATTGTCTGCCCCCAGTCACCCGGAACAAAGCTCCCTTCTTCGGAGCAGGCCCCACCCCCAGCCCCCAGATGCTCAGAAATGTAACCCCTGAGAAAACAGCGGCCGGTGGAGGAGCAGGCGGCCGGGAGTGACTTTCGTGGAAAGGGCCCGCCCGGTGGAGAATCTTTATTTCCTCTTGGCTCGGCTTCCCTCCCCCAGGCTTCCTCTATCCCTGTGAGAAAGCTGGGAACGAAAACCCAGAACCCAGGCCCCCCGCCCCCCCCCCCCCCCCGCGGACGTGTTTGGAGTTAGAGCTAGGTGGGCGCTGAGAGTGCGCACGGAGATCACGGCGCTTGCCTTCGAGTGGACCCCGGTGTGATCCCCAGCAGCACCAGGAATGACCCCTGCACACTGCAGTGTGCGGCCCAACACCCTCCCCCCCAAAAAAAAACCCCAACCCCAAAACCATGTAGCTTAGGTTGGGTGATGAGTCGAGAGGGACAGTCCCTGGGCTGAGCCCCACGATGGGAGGAGGCTGAGGCCGGGTCTGGATCCTCTGAGTTGGCGGCTTCCGTGCAGACAGTCCAGAGGGTTGGACAGAGAGAGGGTCCCCCCTGGACCCCCACAGAAGGGAGGGTCCCTTTCGTCTGCGGGGAGATAGATCTTTGCTTGGCCTTCTGGTCACTGCAGTTGTCTGTCCTGGATGCCAGCACTCCTGTCCCCATACGGACTTCGCAGGTCAGGAATGTCTGGGCTAGACTGTGAGCTGAGGAGAAAGAGGCCTGGGGGGGATGGGAAGTTGGGGGTCAGGGGGTCGGGGGCTGGGGAGCAGGATACTCAGGGAGCCCCGGCCTGCAGTGGGGGGGATGACGGCTCTGAGAAGGCTCTGACAAGGCCTGTTCCGGTGAGAGGGAATCTTTGCGAGGCGTAAGAGAAGGCCCATGTGGGGTCTGTCCGGGGCGAGACATGGGGGACGGGGCTGGCCCTGGCTCTCTCTTACTGATTGATTGGTTTGGGGGCCACGGGCTCTGTGCTCAGGATTCACTCCTGGCGGGTCTCGGGATCATATATGCTGCCAGAGATGGAACCCGGGTCGGCCGTGTTGCAAGGCCAGTCCCTTTCCCACTGTCCTAGCACTCTGGCCCTTGGCCCTTGCTCCTTGTCCAGCTGCCTGGCCAGCCTCCACCTCCATCCTGCTCAGCCAAGGCTGCCTGGAGTCTGGCCTAGGCCGAGCTCACGAGTTCCATGATGGCCGAGCATGGGTCCCTGTCTGGGGGGACAGGGGGACTGTCCGAGCAGGTCCCTTTATAGCAGGGACGAGGGAACTGTCCAAGCGGTCCCTGTATGGGGGGACAGGGGGACTATCTGAGCGGGTCCTTGTATGGGGGGAGGGGGCACTGTCCTGGAGGGTCCCTCTATGGCAAGGACAGGTGGGGGACTGTCCAAGCACGGGTCCCTGTATGCTTTGCTTCCTGACGTCCTGTTCTAAGCCCGGGGTCGGGGTGGGGGTTAGCTTGGTTGTGTTTGCTGCAGGGGTGGTGTTGAAGGCAGCGTCCCTCCTCTCCCCGGGCTCCTGAGCACGGCACGCGGCTCCCCCTAGCGGCACATTTCCAGATCACACGCAGAGGCCATCAAGAGCCGAATGGGGAGGGAGGGGTGAGGTGGGGCGGGGGAATCTAGGACAGGACTTGTTCCAGCTCTTGGTCGCCACTGTGTGGTCAGCTGGCAGCAGAGACTCGGCAGGGGCTGATGCTAAGGTCATCTGGGTAATGAGACACATCTGAATTCATCTCATCTGTCAGAGCAGATGACACACATTTCTGGGCTGGAGCAGTAGGACAGCAGGGAAGGGGTTGGCCTTGCACGTGGCCGACCCAGGTTTGAGCTCCAGCATCGTATATGGTCCCCTGAGCACCGCCAGGAGTGGTCCCTGAGTGCAGAGACAGGAGGCAGCTGGCGTGGCCCCCAAACAAAAGCAAACAAACCCACCTCCAGGTAGTAAATAGCAGCCCCACCTTTGGGGTGTCAGCATTTCAGGGTCTCATGTTATTTCTCAGTCCTAGAACACTAGTATTTTATTTCTGTTTGCATATTGTTGGTGGACATGATTAAAAAAAAAACTGTACATCTTGAGGTCTATTTGGAAAGTTAGTCATGTGTTTTCTTTTCTTTGCTTTTTGGGTCATACCCAGTGATGCTCAGGGGTTACTCCTGGTTCTGCACTCAGGAATTACTCCTGGCAATGCTTGGGGGACCATATGGGATGCTGGGGATCCAACCCAGGTTGGCCGCGTGCAAGGCAAACAGCTTACCCGCTGTGCTATCACTCTGGCCCATCCCATGTGTTTTCAAGTGAAATGAAACTATATTTGTTTGGGAAGTGTGCTTTCTGTGGCTCTATAAAATTCAAGAAGAGAAAGAAAAATAATGGACAAAATACTGTCTTCGGAGACCGAGCTTTCCAGGACTTTTCCTTGAGCGGAATGTGAAATGACGGTTGAGTTAATGTAGAGAAATTTTGGGTATTTTACTAGCATCTCCCCCTGTGCATGAAAAAAATTAAGCAGAGAACAACAATTCAGACAAGAACTAAAATCAGATTACTGAAGTCCTTGAAGAAAGCCAAGAAGAACTTGCTCCTTAAAAATTTGGGAGAAGTCGGGGGTGGGAGGGATACGGGGATCATCGGTGGTGGAGAATGGACACTGGTGGAGGGATGGGTACTCGAGCATTGTATGACTGAAACACAAACACGAAAAGTTTTAAGTCTGTAACTGTATCTCACGGTGATTCACTAATAATTTTTTTTAAAAAAAAATTGGGAGAAACAGAGCCCCTAGCAGCTGCTTGCTCCCACAATCCAAAATCCACCATATCCCTGGTTGAACCCCACCACCTCGGGGCAGACCTCACCGAGATATTAATCTGCTGAAAATTTTAGTATGTGTTTTTTAAAAATTTTTAGTTAATTTAGTTTTTATTTTTAAATGTAGGAGTACTGCTGTTTATCGGTTACTGATTAAGCTAACTTGAAGTGGGCATATACTCCACATTACTTTTTAAAAAATTATTATTGAATATTCATGAGATAGACCATTACAAAGCTGTTCATGATTGGGATTCATTCATACAATGATCCAGCACCCATCCCTCCACCAGTGTTCATTTCCTACCACCAGTGTCCCCCATTTGCCTCCCTCTAACACCTCCCCCCGCCCCCAGCCTCCCTCTATGGCAGACGCTTCTTTCTCTCTCACTCTCTCTTTTTCCTTTTGTGCATTATGGTTTGCAACACAGGTGCTAAGAGGTCATGGTGTTTGTTCAGGACATTCAGTATTTTTATCAGGGTGGTAAGGCTGGGTGGAAGCGTTGGGGTGTGGACGTGACTGCCGAGGCTTCTGGAAGTACAGGATGGGGAGAGGTAGCCCATCCCAACCCCGAGAAAGCCTGGAGATTTCAGTCATAAAACCCACATACTCGAATTTTCATCAGACAGTTTCTCTGTGAGGTCCCTCCTGAGACGGTGGCGTCAGGCCAGGCATATGGCGGTGCTTTTTGAATTGTGGAGCAAGTGGCTACCGAGGGCTCTGCTTGGGCGGGCACCAGGCTAACCCGCCCCCTCAGATCTACCCTGGTCTGTTCAGCCTTGCACGGGTCCAAGATTAACTGCAGCTTTGATCTCTTTTGGGATTTTTTTATGGGTCTCTGAAACAAGGCCGGTAGAAGAGTTTACAGGGTGGCCCTAGAGTTGTTTCGTGGGGGTGACTGCCAGTGAATATGCAGGTTTTGTGACTGCAACCTCCAGTCTCTCTTGGGGTTGTGATGGGCTACCTCCCCCCCACCTCCCTGTGCTTCCGGAGCCCCAGCAGTCACATCCACACCCCAAAGCTCCCTCCCAGTGAAAAAAAGTTACTCCAGCTATACTGTCCCAATAAAAATACTGAACGCCTTGAACAAACATGATGACCTTTTAGTACCTGTATTTCAAACTATAATGTACAAAAGGAGAGAGAGGAGAGGGGGAGGAGAGAAAGAGAGAAGAAAGGTGCCTGCTATAGAAGCAGGGGAAGGGGTGTTAGAAGGGTGGTGGTAGGAGGGAAATGGGGACATTGGTGCTGGGAAATGTACACTGGTGGAGGCATGTGTTGGAACACTGTATGACTGAAACTCAATTGCGAATAGCTTCATGACAGTCTATCTCACAGTGATTCAATAAAAATGTTTTAAAAAGAAAATACAAAAATACTTGGGCATGGGGCTGGAGCATTAGTCCAGTGAGGAGGGCATTTGCTTTGCATGAGGCCAACTCAGATTTGATCCTTGGCATCCCATGCGGTCCCCTGAACAGTACCAGGATAATTCCTGAGTGCAGTCAGGAATTGACCTTGAGAAATGCTGGATGTGCCCTGAAACCAAACAAAAAAAATTGGGGGTGGACAAAGAGATAGTACCATGGGTAAGGTGCTTATCATGTAGGCCCAGGTGGTCCCTGAGCATGGCCAGGAGTGGTCCCTGAGCACAGAGACATGAATAATTCCTGATCACTTGACAGGTGTGGTCCCAAAACAACAATAAAAAGATTTTTCCCTTAAATAAAACGGAACAAGGGGCTGGAGCAATAGCACAGTGGGTAGGGCGTTTGCCTTGCACATGGCCGACCCGGGTTCGACTCCCAGCATCCCATATGGTCCCCTGAGCACCGCCAGGAGTAATTCCTGAGTGCAGAGCCAGGAGTAGCCCCTGTGCATCACCAGGTGTGACCCAAAAAGCAAAGGGAAAAAAAAAGGAACAAAAGAGTGAGTTATTTAAAAATAGATTCAAAGAAAAATATTTTCTCTTCTCTCAACTGGTATAAAGTTGGGGATTATTTTCAACCACTGGTACAGTTGACACAAGATACACTCACACTCTGGCACAACTGGACAACCACATGCAAAAAAATGGGTTTAGACCTTGACCTGACACCATGCACAAAAGTCAGATCAAAATGGATTAAAGACCTCAACATTAGACCACAAACCATAAGGTACATTGAAGACAAGGTCGGCGAAACCCTCCACGATATTGAAGATAAAGGTATCTTCAAAGGTGACACGGAACTAAGCAATCTAGTAAAAACAGAGATCAACAAATGGGACTACATTAAACTAAAAAGCTTCTGCACCGCAAGAGATACAGTGACCAGAATACAAAGACTATCCACAGAATGGGAAAGGATATTTACACAATACCCATCAGATAAGGGGTTGATATCAATGGTATATAAAGCACTGGTTGAGCTCTACAAGAAGAAAACATCCAACCCCATCAAAAAATGGGGCAAAGAAATGAACAGAAACTTTACCAAGGAAGAAATACGAATGGCCAAAAGGCACATGAAAAAGTGCTCTACATCACTAATCATCAGAGAGATGCAGATCAAAACAACCATGAGATACCACCTCACACCACAGAGACTAGCACACATCCAAAAGAGCAAAAGCAACCGCTGTTGGAGAGGATGTGGGGAGAAAGGGACCCTTCTTCACTGCTGGTGGGAATGCCGACTGGTTCAGCCCTTCTGGAAAACAATTTGGACGACTCTCAAAAAATTAGATATTGAATTCCCATTTGACCCAGCAATACCACTGCTGGGAATATATCCCAGAGAGGCAAAAAAGTACAATCGAAACAACATCTGCACATGTATGTTCATCGCAGCACTGTTTACAATAGCCAGAATCTGGAAAAAACCCGAATGCCCCAGAACGGATGACTGGTTGAGGAAACTTTGGTACATCTATACAATGGAATACTATGCAGCTGTTAGAAAAAAGGAGGTCAAGAATTTTGTAGTCAAGTGGATGGGCATGAAAAGTTTCATGCTGAGTGAAATGAGTCAGAAAGAGAGAGACAGACATAGAAAGATTGCACTCATCTATGGTATATAGAATAACAGAGTGGGAGACTAACACCCAAGAACTGTAGAAATAAGTACCAGGAGGTTGACTCCATGGCTTCGAGGCTGGCCTCACGTTCCGGGGAAAGGTCAACTCAGAGAAGCGATCACCAACTACATTGTAGTCGAAGGCCATGTGGGAGAAGGGAGTTGCGGGCTGAATGAGGGCTAGAGACTGAGCACAGCGGCCACTCAACACCTTTATTGCAAACCACAACAGCTAATTAGAGAGAGAAAACAGAAGGGAATGCCTTGCCACAGTGGCAGGGTGGGGTGGGGGGGAGATGGGATTGGGGAGGGTGGGAGGGACACTGGGTTTACGGGTGGTGGAGAATGGGCACTGGTGAAGGGATGGGTTCCCAAACTTTGTATGAGGGAAGTATAAGCACAAAAGTGTATAAATCTGTAACTGTACCCTCACGGTGATTCTCTAATTAAAAATAAATAAATAAATAAATAAATAAATAAAATAAATTAAAAAAATAAAAAAAAAAGATACACTCACACTGAACAGACACTATTGGAGGGACCCTATGTCATGGGGGCTTTATGTTTGTTTGGGTCACACCTGGCAGTACCCAGGGCTTCCTCCTGGTTCTGTGCTCAGGGTTCACGCCTGGCAGTGCTCGGGGGCCTACGTGTACCAGAGATTGAACCCGTGTCAGCTGTGTGAAAGGCAGGCACCTTAACACCCACACTATCTCTTCAGCCCTTTTGGTTTTTTAAAATATTTTACTTTTTTTTTTTTTTTTTGCTTTTTGGGTCACACCTGGCGATACACAGGGATCACTCCTGGCTCTGCACTCAGGAATCACCCCTGGCGGTGCTCAGGGGACCATATGGGATGCTGGGAATCGAACCTGGGTCGGCCGCGTGCAAGGCAAACGCCCTACCCACTGTGCTATCGTTCCAGCCCCATAATGTTTTACTTTTTTAAAAGCCTAAACTAGGTTATTTTATAGTCAGCTTTTCAAGATTATTTCCATTTTTATTGTTTTAAAATAACAGATGCTATATATATACTCTGTATGGTGGTTTTGTGTATTTACAGGTTTTTTTTTTAACTTGATATATATTATTAAAGTCTGTTCTACTGATATATAACTTCATAAACTATGAACTTTTGGGAGGGCGGGGGCCACACCTGGCGTGGTGCTCAGGGCTCACTCCTGGATCGTTCCTGGTGGGCTCAGTGGACCATATGGAGTGCCAGGGATTACGCCCAGGTCCGCTGTGTGCAAAGGAAAAGCCCTGCCCGCTGTTGTATCGCTCCGGTCCAAATGTGAACTTGCAAAAGCAAGATAGGGCTATCGAGACAGCTCACGGGCCCAGCACGTGCTTTGCACGCCAGAGGCACCGGGTTGGTCATCAGCATCACACAGTCCCCCGGCACCACCAGAGGTGTCTTCTGAGCAATGAGCCTGAGCAGTCCCAAGCATGCCTGATGTAGCCCCCTCCAGAGTCAAAAGAAAAAGAACTTAAAGCAATAGAGAAAGGAAGTGCTGGGCATGAGTCTGGATGCCAGGCACGTATACCAGCCATCTGCTGCTAGTGAGTCTGCAGGATTCTCACCCGGGGCCAGCAGAGGGAGAGCGTGTCTGTCTCCTGAGGCTGACATTATTTTATTTATTTACTGAGAATTTTTTTGGTTTTAAAAATATCTTCTTGAGGGGCTGGAGCAATAGCACAGTGGGTAGGGCGTTTGCCAGATGTGACCCAAAAAAAGCAAGCAAACAAACAAAAAATCTTTTTGAATCACAGTGATCTAGATACACAGTTACAGTGTTGCTCATGATTGGGTTTCAGTTACATAATGTTCCAACTCCCATCCCTTCACCATTGTACATTTCCCACCACCAATCTCCCCAGTTTCCTACCCACTCCCTATCCCCACGCCACTGCCTCTGTGGCAGGCACTTTTCCTCTCTCTCCCTCCTTCCCTCCCTCCCTCCCTCCTTCCCTCCTTCCCTCCTTCCCTCCTTCCCTCCTTCCCTCCCTCCCTCCCTCCCTCCCTCTCCCCCTCTCCCCCTCTCCCTCTCTCTCTCTCTCTCTCTCTCTCTCTCTCTCTCTCTCCTTTCTCCTCTCCCTTCTCTCTCTCTCTCTTTCTCTCTTCCCTTCCTCCCTCCCTCTCCTTCCTCTCTTTCCTTTTGGACATTATGGTTTGAAATAGAGATACCGAAATGTCGCGCGCCGCTTCGTCCAGCGAAGAAACACGCAACTCGGAGATCCTTTTGGCTGCGATTTATTCAGGAACTTTCTCATGTGTTCGAGAAAAAATCAGGAACGGGGATGTGGAGTAAGGAGGAAAAGGGGACGCATGAGGGAGAACCGACCAGCCAGGTGACTTCCCCCCTTATATACTTCTCCCTGCCTGTTTGCCCTCAAGTGTCTGCAGCTGATAAACCAGCCATAACTTGTGAGCGTGACAAGACATCCTGATTCCCCATCAGGTGTTGTTCACGAAGCACGGTGCAACCAACAAGAAACAGGTGTTCACGAAGCACGGTTCCATGGAGGCTCTCCACAGTTCCCCCTTTTTGTTTTAGAACAGCAAGTCTGTGTAGCGACCTCGGCCCCCTTGGCCTTACCCGTCATTGGGAGCCCTCTCGCTTGTAGGTCCCTGTCTTAGGTTGGTCCAAGGGTCAGGTGGGTATAATGCACCCTTTCAAACTCCTCAACTACAGGAGGTCCCCTGCAGTTAAGGGTTCTCAGCTGCACAATACCTTTGCTACATCCAGCTAGACTTGATTGTTCTCAGCGAGATTATTGATTCAAAGTTGCAAGCCAAAGCTTGGGGGATTGCTGTGCCTCCAGGGCCAGGATACCTGCAAATATCACGCCCTTGTAAATAGTTGTACTTGCTGCATATTATATAGACACCAGGCAAAAACCAAAGCAGTGAGAAGCAATAAGGATAGTACTACTCCCACCTCCACCCACTCTTTGATAAAATAGAGGGGACTTCTACTCAGGTCTATATTAAGGTGGGAACGGAAGGGATTAGAGCAGGCCAAGTTGTAGCAATGGCCCAAAAAGCTGCTTCTTCAGCTCGTATCATCACAGGAACCAGGCTGAGCAGGAGCACCAGTTTCCACCTCTTGGTCTACTGGAGGTGCGGTCTTTCGTGTCAGACGTTCAGGAATCCACACTGGTTCTGCCCTGTCCTGTGGAAAAACACAAACAGAACCTCTGGCCCAGGTTAACACGGGGTCCGGGCCGTGCCATTCACCAGAAAGGATATCTTTCCATTTAACATATCCTTGGCACACAGGAATCTTTGAAGAATGCCTGTCTGCAGAGGAGGTGCCCTTATCATCAATGATCAAAAAATTTAGAGTAAAAAGTGCAATAGAGATTCTTTCTCGAGGGGGCCGTCCCAGGCCAACTCCCCCTTTTTGTTTTATTAGGCATGCTTTAAGGGTGGAATGAGCACGCTCAACGATGCCCTGTCCTTGTGGGTTATATGGGAGGCCATGAGATAAAGAGACTCCCATCTGGGCACAAAATGCGGTGAATTTAGCAGAGGTGTATGCCGGACCATTATCTGTTTTCAGTTGGGCTGGAATGCCCCAGGCTGCCCATGCTTCAAGGCAATGAGAGATAACATTTGCGGACCGCTCCCCAGAAAGGGGAGTGGCATGAATGATACCGAAGCACGGTGCAACCAACAAGAAACAGGTGTTCACGAAGCACGGTTCCATGGAGGCTCTCCACACCGAAAGGTTATCATGTATATCCCTCTACCTACTTTCAACACTCAGTTCTTGTCCAGAGTGATTATTTCTAACTGTTATTCCACCCGGACATTCTCAATCTCCACCTCAAACTCCCTCTCCCAGGAGGAGGAACCCCCGTCTTTCCCTGTCACAAAGCAAATGTCCTGATTTTGCCTGCACCAAGAGTGCAATCAGCAATTAGAGAAACGGATACTAAAAGCTCCATAAATTCCCAGTCCTCAAACTCATTTACGGTATCACTTAACCGCCTCCATCTGTAAGAGGTTGGCGCCTCGGTTTTACAGCAGTGAAGAAACACTCCCAGAGCGGCAGCCAGCTCCCGTCCTCCTCACCACAGTTCTCTGGAGAAGGGGTTTTGTCCCCGATAAAAATGACCCCTGGCAGCAGCCGCAGAGCAACAGACATTAAATCTGAGGGTGCCGAGTGGCCGGGCAGCCTGCGGGCTCTGCGCGTTGTACTTTTGCATCATCACTGGTGGGGCCGGTTTAGCTGACCAGCCACGGCACCACCCACACTTTAGCGGGAATGTGACACAGGGGCGAAGGTCTCATTTCTAGCAGGTCTCACAGGACAGTCAGAGCAAGGAAGAGCTGCCAGCCGGTGGGGCTGGGACAGGGTCAGCTCCTGCCGGCGGGTCTGGTCACCAGGTCTGGGTTGCAAGGAGAGGCCGAAGCCGAGTTCCCAGGATGGCAGAGGTGAAGGCTGCACACCGCCAGCAGAGGGCGGCCTTGGTCTGGTTATGCCAGGTTCCGGGCTGCCCAGAAGGCTAAGCAGGGCTGAGTTCTGGGTTTTTGTTTTTGTTTTTGTGTCACACCTGGTGATGTACAGGGGTTACTCCTGACTCTGCACTCAGGAATTATTCCTGGCGGAGCTCAGGGTACCATATGGGATGCTGGGAATTGAACCCGGGTCGGCCATGTGTAAGGCAAACACCCTACCCGCTGTGCTATTGCTCAAGCCCCAGGGCTGAGTTCTTGGGAAGGCTGAGGGGTACACTGCCACCAGAGGGCGGCCCTCCCGGCCTCCCCTCACTGCCCACTGCCCACTACCCACCTACCCACTGCGCCCGGCAGGCCCCAGGCTCACCAGAGACTGAGCATTTGAAGGACTTCCCTGGCAGCCCATGCCCTCTGCCCTCTGCCCTCTGCCCTCCTGCCTGCTGGTCCTCCCACACGGCCCCTGCACCCCTTGTTTCCTTTCATCTCTCCCCAAGTTCACCCCCAGGGAAGCCCATCCCTGCACCCCATCTGTCCGGGTGACCAGGGAAGAGAAACCATCTGATTCCCCATAGCCGCTTCTCCCCCTCTGGGCTCAGCCCCTGGGCCCGTGCACAGAGCTATTGAGATTTCCTGGACTTTCATCTTCTTCCAGCCTTGAAAGCAGCACTGCTGAAGCTTGTGCTTCCAGGAGAAGCCAACCTGCCCGACGATGGCCTCCCACGGGCCCTGGAACCCCCAGGGGCCGCCCCTACCACAGGCTGGGAGTTCGATCCTGCAGAGGCACCGGACACGGGCACAGTCAAGACTCCTCAGCTGTTGCTTCTGTGCATGGAGATGCAGAGGGAGGGGCTCACCCGACTTACACTCAGCCCTGGGGACCCCACCAGAGTCCATTTGCCCTGGTAAGGGGTACAGCTGGGTTATCAGCTATCATGTGCCGGGCCCCACCCTGTCCTGGGCATGGTGGTCTGCCAAGCTGCCGGACAGAGACCCAGTAAATGGGACAAGGAACAGGTGAGCTCTTTTGGAGGGTGGAAATAGGGGGCTTCCAAGTGGCTCAGGAGGCTGGTGGGTCCTGCTGGGGATCTTGGTCAACCAGCAATTCTGTGCCAGGGCCTGAGGATGGGGCGCTGGGGATACCAGGATCACCTGGCAGTGCTGAGGTGCCCAGGGCTGCAGCCAGTGGTGCTGGGGGGATGTGTGGTGCCAGTGCTCGTGCCTTATCCTCTGTACAGTCTCCAGCCCCAGGAAATGGAATTTTTTGTTTGCTTTGGGGTTACACTCTGCAGTGATCAGGACCGACTCCTGATTTTTTTTTCTCTTTTTGGGTCACACCCGGAGATGCACAGGGGTTACTCCTGGCTCATGCCCTCAGGAACTACCCCTGGCAGTGCTCAGGGGACCACATGGGATGCTGGGAATCAAACCCAGGTTGGCCCCGTGCAAGGCAAACACACTACCCATTGCTCCAGCCCCCCGACTCCTGAATTTGTCCTCAGGGATCCCTTTCAGCAGGGCTTGTGGGACCACATGGAGTGCCAGGGCTTGAACCTGGGTAACTGTGTATAAGCAAGTGCGTTACCTGCGGGACTATAAGTTCAGTTCCTCTAAATACTTTTCAATGTGTTTAATGCTGTCTGGGTTTTCTAAGTGAGATGTGTTTTTTTTCCCCAATGCATGCCAGGCCAGCGCCTTTTGCTGCTCTCTCCAGCCCTCTCCAGAGTTCTGTGCTGCGTTGTCACTGGGATGTGCCAGCCTGAGCAATTTCTGCCTTTAGTGACAAGGAGAAGTGACTGACCTTGGAGCCTGGGCATACAGGGACTATTAGCCGCTGCCCCCCAGCGACAGATGCTTAAAGCCCTAAAGGACACCTCTGAGCTCCGAGCTCCGATTTCTCTTTCTGCCAAGGATTTTTCCTTTCTAAATCGCTGTGCTTTGAAAAAGCCTGGACTCGGGTTCGATATAGCACAGACTGTTCCCTGGATCTTCGGTGCCACCCTGTGCCCTGGCCTCCTGCTTCTGGTACCCGTGGGGGGTGATGATGCCCCTGGAACCAAAGCAGTGGGTGGCAATATGCTCTCTCCTATTTGATCTGGCTGGCCAACTCCATAGGAACCTTCCAATGGCAAAACAGCCATTTGGGGGTTCAGCCTCACGTCATCCCTGCAGTGCTCGTCCATGTCTAACAGGTTTGCAAATCTGGCAGAGGCAGGACAGGTGGCAGGCCCTGCGCAGGCACCTGGGCACCTCGGAAAAGCTAGTCTGGCAAGACAAGACTCCAGGGGGCGTTATTTACGCTTTTAATGTGTTTATAGGATAATGTGACATTTGTTTTCTGGGGATGCTTAGGGTCCCGGAGGTCATCCCGGGGGGCCTCCGACCTGTGATATTCCAGTTCTACCCGAGTTCTGAGACAGGGGGCTGCCGGGCTCTGTGGGGCTGGAGATGACCTCCTCCCACGCCAGGGTCACTCTCCACAGTGCTCGGGCCTCCAGGGCTGCACTGCTTCAGTGCTGGGGGGAGGAGGGCAAGCTGGAAGTCAAACCTTTTCATAGGTCTTGACTCTTGTTTTCTCTCCCAGCCCCCATATCACGAACTTTCAATAGCTCTTTCCTTCCTGAGTAATAATTCACATCTCTCTTTTTTTTCTCCTTGGTTAAGCTGGCCACAAGTTTTCATTGCTTGCTTTGGTTTTGTTTCAGGCCACACCCAGCAGTGCTCACCGGCTCTCCCTGGCTGAGTGTTTGGGGGGTGACTCCTGGCGATGCCCAGTGGGACCCCCTAGAGCGGGGTCTAGTCTGGGCCTCCTCAGTGCATAGCCAGCACCTTTGTGACTCATCTCCCCAACCGCTAGTTTATTCATCTCACTGATCTTATTTAAAAAAAAACACACACACACACAAAGAAAAACAACCCCAGTTTTTGATCTCGTTGATTTTTTCCCTATTGATTTTCTGTTTTCAGTTCTATTGATTTCCACTCTCATTCTCTGTTCTGTTGACTTTGGATTTAATTGGCGCTTGTTTTCCAGATCCTGGAGGTGGAACCTTCCAGGGCGCCTTGCGCGTCCGTGCGTTCCGTTCCGTGAGCTCCACTTCCCCTGCGCCCCGCCTCGCCTCGGCCTGAGCGTGCACACTCGCTTCTCCCGTTGGTTCCTTTCAAAACGTTTGAGAATTTCTCTCGAGAGTGCTTTGACTCCCGTGTTATTTAGAAGCGTGTGGTCTTAATTTCCCGTGATTGTTCCAGCTAGCTTTTCGTGACTGATTTCTAGCTGAACTCTGTTGTGTGTTTCGTGGCCACACCTGGGGATGCCTGGTGACTATGCCCAGTTCTGTGCTTCGACAGGGGGGTCCCTCCCAGTGGTGTCCAGGGACCCTGCCAGGGGTCAAACTCAGGCCTCCTGCATGCAAAGATGTAAAGATGTGCCCAGCCCTTCTAGGCCTCTCCCCAGCCGGCCAGTGTGGTGTGAAAGCTATCTTACTATGACTTTAATGGTTTGGGTTTTTTTTTTTTTTTTTACATCTTTGTTGTAGAATCTGGTCTCCTGGTGAGTGGCCTTGAGAGCATGGGGAGAGTGTGTGTTGGGTCGGTGCAGGAGAAGGCCTGGAGGCCTGGGAGGTCAGGAGAGCCAGCTGTGAATGGGCTGGGCTCATTCTTTGGCTGATTAGTTTGGTGCTGGGCATGAACTCAGGACTCTCGGTGGGCCAGGTATGTGCCTTCCAACGAGTCACATGCCTGAGTCACCCCATTTCTGATGGTGATTCTGAAGAGTCTCATAGTGGATCCGGCTCTGACCTTTCAACTCGGTGCATTTTTGCCACATGTATTTTGACCCTATCACTAGATCACTCCTGGTGGGGCTGGGGACCATATGGGGTGCTCGGGATGGAACCCGGGTCGAACACGTGCAAGGCAAATGCCTACTCACCGTTGCATTGCTCCAGCCCCTCACTTTATGAATTATTAAAGTAGTACACAGGGGATATTTCTACAGTGTTGATGGTGCTCAGATCCTTACTCATAAAAGGCATTTTGGTTGTTTACTTTCTCATTTCTCAGTACTAATTTTTTGTGCTCTGTAATTTAAAAACAAATTGCATGTGAGGGATTTTCTTGGAGCACAGACCCAAGAGCCGTAGGTTAGTTTTGTGGCTCCTGTCACATGCTCCTCTGTCCCTCCACCCCCAGACTTTTCTGTGCTTTTACCCTAAGCAATTAGATGCTACCTTCACCTTGACGTGCTCACTTCTGTAATTTTAAAGCATTTCCTTTACTTTACAAAGCTTACCCTCGTTAATAAATGCTTTTCAGACTTTTTTTTTTTTTTTAATTCTCATTTTCTAACTTAGGTCACTGCTAGCAAGGACTACTGGGGTAGCCCCAGGCACTTTTATGTATCTATTTTGTTTGGGGCCACACCTGGCGGTGCTGGGAGGGGGCCCCATAGGGTGCTGGGATGCAGCGCTGGTCTGTCGCGTGCAGCGCCCTCCCGCTGTGCTCTTGCCCCAGCCCCCCGGCCCAGTTTCAAAGCCCCCCAGTTCCCCGGCTTCTATGTTTTGCTAACTCGTGAGCAAACAAGAGCTCGCCCACGGTAATCCATAGATCGCCTTTGGAGAACAGTCCAAGTACCCCGCGCGGCGCAACGGGGGCGCCTTGTGCGACTGCGCCCACCAGGGGTCACCGCAGGCCAAGTTTGGGGGTCTGGCTTCCCACAATGCACCCGGATCTGTTGTCTGCACACCCGCAGGTGACCGCGGCGGAAGGTTCAGGCTACCGGAACGGGCTCCAGGAACGGGGCTGCGCGTGGGCAGGGCTGAATAGGGGCTGGCGGCCCAGGACGGGACCGAGGGTGGGCGGGGTCAATGGGGGCGTGGCGTCTCCGGGGGCGGGACTGCGTGTGGGCGGAGCGGAACGACAAGTGGGCGGGGTCATCAGGGGCGTGGCGACCGGGCGGGCTTGTGGGCGGGGTCAGAGGGCGCCGCTGCCTCCTGCGCCCGCCGCTCCCGCCGCCCGCTCGCTGCTCCGGCTTCGCTCGCCGCCGTCCCGGCCGCTGCGCAGACGCCTCACCTGGCGCCGGAGCAAGGTAGGGGGGTCCTTTGCAGCGGAGGGGGGAGGAGGGCGAGCGGGGCGGCGTGAACTTCCTTCCTAGTCGCACCAGCGTCGTCTTCAGCTGCCCCCAGCTGCGGTGCCCGCGGCCCGCTTTGCTCCGAGGGATGCTTCGTTTGGTGAAACTCTTTTGTTCGGCGACCCTCGGGGCTGTGCACGGGTGCGGGAAGCCCGCTAGGTGGGTGCCGCCTGCTGGGTGTGGGCTGGGTCTCGTCGGTCGCGTGCATGTGCCAAGTCCGTGAGAAAGGGGGTGTGGGTGGGTCTGTGTGATGGGGCTTGTAGGTGGTGGGGGGGACAGTCCCCTCCGCCGTCTCGGGTACTTACGGGGTCTGGCCTGGACCCCCTACCAGCCTCTCACGAGGGGGCGGCGGTCCTGTGGTCTGAGCTAGCGGGTGTCCGCCGTTTCCCACGGAGTCCCCCCGCAGAGCCCGCTTGGGACTGCACAGTCGGAACTTTGTAGAAAGTGGTTTGGCTACTAGAAAGCCCTGGCATATGGGCCCCGGGGCCAGCGCCAGCCTGTTGATGCCTGTCCGGGCACCACGTGGCACTGCGTGGCTCCACCTGTTGGGTCCCACCGGCGGGTTCCCTGTGCCAGTTTGCAGCCTCTGGGCTCACCGTCTTCCTCAGCGTCATCCACCTTTGCCATTCGTCTAGGGGCCGTCCACCTTTACCAGCTGCCTAGGGGCCGTCCACCTTTGCCATTCGTCTAGGGGCCGTCCACCTTTACCAGCCACCTTAGGGCTGTCCACCTTCGTTGCTTGTCGTGGCTCAGAAAAGCCAGCTGGTCAGAGACCACAGAAGTAAAGGACATTTTTAGAGGCTCATGATTTTTACCTTCACCCTGCCTCAGGGCCAGTCCAGCAACTATCTGTTGAGTAACTTGTGGGTTCGTTCCTGGCTGTCTCTCTCGTTTGGAGGTAGAGATGGTACTCAGGAAAACTGAAGGACATCTTCAGGTGGAAATGATGCTAATGAACAAATCAGCTGATGATCCCAGGTAGAGAGGCAAACCTGGGTCTGCCGAAACCGCTTCTGCCACTGAGAAGCTTGAACTATGAGTTGGCTTTAACATTTCTTCCAGATGCAGAACGCGGGGACAGGGGGAGAGCCCAGGTGGGGCACTTACTTGCCTTGTGTGTGGCCACCAAGCTTCCGTTTCTGCAGCCCATATGGGCCCCTGAGCACGGCTGGGGATGGCTCTCACCACCCTCCCCCAACAACCCCCCCCAACAAAACGAAATGAACAAAAATGTAAAATGCTATGAATGAGAGACATTGCGGTTTTTGTATTGTCAAACAAACGGGGAGAGGAAATGAACAGACACTTCTCAGGGGAACACAGGCCTTCAGCCTTTAGATTTCATTTATCAGAGAAATCCAAATCAGGAGGACAATGAGATACCATCCCACACCAGTGAGAAGGGCACATATCAAAAATAGTGGGAACAGTCTGTGTTGGTGGGGAGGGACAAGTTGACAGGTGGGGTTGGGGTGGGGAGGGAATCTGATAACACTGGGGGAAGGGTTGGTGTTGAATTATTGTATGCCTTAAACTCAACTGTCAGTGAGTTTGTAAATCATGGCTCTTTAATAACATTTTTTTAAAAAGAGGAAATGACTTTTTTGTTAGACACATTCTTGATTTGCTGTAGCAGTCGCTTAGAGGCTTCGTGATACATTATAGCCTACTTCTCCTCTGGGAGAACCTGGCAAACTATAGGGAGTTTCCTGCCCACATGGGAGAGCCACGCAAACTCCCCATGGTGTGTTCATATGCCGAAACCAGTAACAAGCTGGGTCTCATTCTCCTGACCCTGAAAGAGCCTCCAAAGGAGCATCGTTGGGAAGGATGAGTAAAGAGAGGCTTGTGAAATCTCAGGGCTTGGACAAATGGCGATGTTACTGAGACCGCTCGAGAAATTCGATGATCAGTGGGATGATGATGATGATGATGATAGCAGTCGCAACCAAGAACATCCAATGCTTCAGAGGCCCAGGGTCAGAGGGTATATCTTTTTGACGTGATGGCACTCAGGGCTTACTCGTGGGTCTGTGCTCAGGATACCACACGGGTTGCAGGATTGAGTGGTGATCAGACGTGTGCAAAAGAGGTGCACATTAACCCCTCCACACTCTTTGCCCTGGATGTCACAAATCTTTTTAAACAGAGATCCCATCTGGGCACTTCCCTCCTAAAGTGCTGGCACTCTACGAAAATATAAAATTGTGACTAGAAAACATATACAGTGTTTTTTTTTTTTTTCGTTTTGGGTCACACCTGGTGATGCACAGGGGTTACTCCTGACTCTGCACTCAGGAATTACCCCTGGCCGTGCTCAGGGGGACCATATGGGATGCTGGGATTTGAACCCGGGTCGGCCACGTGCAAGGCAAACGCCCTACCCGCTGTGCTATCTCTCCAGCCCCATATACAGTGTTTTCTATTGGGAAAACATTCATACTTCTGACATCTGAAGGTGTTCCTGGAAAGACTCTGTGTATTTGGGAGTGATGCCGCAGGAAGATATTTTACAAGATCACAAGTGAGAAACAAACGTCGTCGTCTCAGCTAGTAGGCCTGAGCCTCTGGCTGGTGGCGCTGAATCCAGAGGATGAAACAAGACCCAGATGGGCGAGAGGGCAGGGGGGAGGTGAGCAGGGCTTCCCGCCAGTGTGTCCTGCAGAGAAAAGGCCACACCCAGGGAAACTGATTTCCATGCCTGTTAGACAGCCCCTGCCTCTTTCCATGACTTTCTTCCTGCCCCCAAAGGCTCAGCTGCACATTCTTGCTTCTGCGGGAGGCTCAGGAGTTGACCCCTAGCCGAGCCGGCAGGGAGCCTTAGCGCAAACAGGCAGCTCCAGATGTGCTTCTCCAAGTGGAGTTTCCCAGGCACCTGGGCGGGGGGGGGGGCCCCCGAAGAGGAGCCTGTGTTGGCTTCTTGGCGTTTGGAAGGAAGGCCAGCGGAAAGCGCCCAGGGGGTGGCCGGGAGTGGGGGAGCTGGCGTGGGGGGGTGCCTGGGGGAGCATGCAAGGCCTCTCTCTAGCTCCTCCTGCATGACTTTTTCTGGTGGGGGGGGCCACACCCGGTGGTGCTCTGTGCTCAGGGATCACTCCTGGCGGTACTTGGGTGCTGGGGGAGGGGAGAGCCTTCAGGGCCCAGGGCCTGAGCTGGGGGGTCTCAAGGCCCTGCCCCAGCTCCTGTTGACTCAGTGCTTTATCTTAGTGGGAGTTTCCTCTGAAAAGCTCTGATCTTATCTGAGCATGGAGGGAAGAAAGGCCTCATTCACACCTGGGCCAGTGAAGTCCAAAGTTCCTTAGGATTCCTCCCTCCCTGCTGTGAGGCCTGCACCTGGGCCCATGGCAGCTGCCACCCAGGTCCTGAACTCCAACCCCTGGAGAGGCTCTCCTGGGGTGGGGGGCAAGCTCCTCCTCCTCCTCCTCCCCTTCCTCTACCATCTCCTCCCCCCCCCCCAGCTCCCAGGATGTGGCAAGCTAAAGTGAGCCTAGGCTAGACCGGGGAGGAGGGTAAGGCCAGAGGGGCTGGCCGCTGGGCACGCTCTGCCAGCCCTGTCCTTTGTTACTCCTGGTGGTGCTCACGCGCCATATGGGGTGCCGGATGGAACCCCGGTGGCCGTGTGCAAAGCAAGCGCCCTCGGGGCTCGGGACTCTGTTCAGTCCCTGCCCGCTCAGCACTGCAGAGTCCTCGCAACACCCCATGCTCGGGCCTCCACGTTGGAGCAGGCCCAGGCCACCCCACGGTGCCCCAAGAGAGATTGTAGAGGGATCCAGTGAGGGGGCCTCCTGCCCTGGGTGTCATCTGAGGCTGGCTTTGCTCTTCTGACTCACGCCGCGGTCCAGCCCAGTGTCCTCCCGCCATTCTCGCCTCCTTGCTGCCTTGGGCCCTTCTGGTGGTCACCACTGCCCTGCTGGTCACCCCACCATCCCCCAGTCTCGTGTGTGGCCCCTCCTGATGTGATTTTTACCAGTGGCCCCATGGAATCTGCTGGGGAGGTCCCCAGCGGTCAGCGTGGCCCTGGTGGAGAAACTCCTCTAAGCAGCTGAGGCTCTGGACCCCAGCCCCTTTGTGGGGAGCCCCTGGGGTCCAGCTCCCTCGGCTGACAGAGCACCCCGCAGCAGAGCCTGTGTCCAAGGTCCTCTGACAGCTCTGTCGGGGCGCTCGGTTCCGGTCCTGGGAGATCCCTGGTGAATGGGTTCTCTGCCCGGTTCCGGTTCCTTCCCAGGAGGGAGATGGGTGGGGAGCGGTTGTCTGCTGTCCAGTCTGGCGCCCACTCGGACACTCCTGCCCTTCCGTGGCACCTCTCACTTGGGGGTCAGTCCCACGAGGCCCGCTGGCCACGCTGCTGCTCGCCACAGCCCTCCCTGTGGTGCCCCCAAGTCTACCCATATGCCGTTTCCCTCCAGAGACCCCCCTCGCAAGGACCCCCTCTGCTCCTGTGGGTCTCCCAAGGGGGTATGCACACTGGGAAAGGCCCCCTGCCGCCTCAGGTCTGTCCACTTTCCCCCAGGCCGGTCTCTGGCACAGGTGTGTCCACTTCCCGCTAGGATGCTGTCTGGTTCAGCCACGGTCACCCCTGCTGTTGTCCCTCAGCCGACCCCGTGGCCTGGTCAGTCAGAGGAGACCCCTGAGCTCAGAGATAGCCCTCCTCTTTCCCGTACCCTCACCCCCGTCCAACCCACAGCTGCGCCTCTCTGCTTCTCTCTGTTTGTGTAGGTTTAGGCCTGGTGCGGGTCTGAGCACGGCCTGACTTGATTCCACTGGTGTGTGTGGAGAGGGAGTGAGGGGGGCGCCCAGAGGTCTAGGGGCTGGGGGTGGGGGGGCGAAGCTCAGCCCTCCGCCAGCTCCTGCCTCTCAGGTCGCTGTGGACCAAGTTCTCTGTTAATTCAAAATACCCTTACCCCGGCCAGCCGTGTAGATTTTGCTTTTTATTTGTTTTAGTCTAGGGGCCCCGCCTGGTGGAACTCAGGGCTCACTCCTGGGGGGTTTGGGAGACCCTGTTTAGTGCCGGGGTCAGCCTTGCACCAGGCCAGTGCCTGAACTGGCTTCTGCTTTTGAAACCCAACTTACTGATTGATCCCCTGGGCCTCTGCCGCTGAGAAACGATTTCAGGCCCAAACTCTCTAAAGCCGGCGTTTCCCCCGAGTCCTGGCCCCACGGAGTTGGCCTCTGGGTGCCCTTAACTCTAACACATGGCCCGGAAAGAACTCGAAGCTACACCTTTGGGTGGGTGGTCCTGGGGCTTCCCCTTCGGTGGTCATTACTCACGCGGGTCATCTGGATTTGATCTGGTCGAGCACGCTGTTGGGTGAGGGAAATCAGACTTCCTGCGAACTCTCCGATTGATGCGTGTTAGGAAATAGAAACTGAAGAGGAGAATTATTGCTGTGGAAACCAGGCGAAGTTCAGGAAAGCTGGGGGTGGGGAGGGTGGGGGGAAGACTTATTTTTTTTGGGGGGGTGTCAAGGAGTTTGGGTCATACCTGGCTGTGATCAGGCCTTACTTGGGGCTTTGTGCTCTGGGTCATTTCTGGTGGGGCTCGGGAAACCATGGATGGTGGCAGGGATTGAACCCTGACATGGCTCTGTGCAAGGCAAGAGACTTTATTTTCTCAACTGTCTTTCTGGCTCACATGTCACTTTCCGAAAAATAATTACCGCCGACTGACTTGGGTATGCATGGAAGGCAGGTATGAGGGAAGAGTAGAAGAATCTTTTTTGGTCATTTTCAGTTTTAAATTAACTTATGCAAAATTGAAACCTGTTTGCCTTGCCCATGGCTGCCCAGCAGTGCAGAGGGTCCCCCGGGAGTGATCCCTGAGCACAGAGGCAGGGTATAAGTCCTGAGCACCGCTGGGTGTGGCCCAAAAACAAACGAAAATTTTTTTCAGTACAGGGTTGGGTTTTATTTACTTTTTTGCTTGCGTAGGGGTTGCATCCAAAGGGACTCAGACTGTAGACAGTGCTGGGGATTCGAAACAGGGTCTGCAGGGTCCAAGGCCAAGGTCCCTTTAGCCTGGGACTCGCCCCTGCTCTCTGCTGTCTTTTCTTCTTCTTCTTCTTCTTCTTCTTCTTCTTCTTCTTTTTTTTTTGCTTTTTGGGTCACACCTGGCTCTGCACTCAGGAAATCACCCCTGGCGGTACTCAGAGGACCATATAGGATGCTGGGAATCGAACCCGGGTCTGCCGCGTGCAAGGCAAACGCCCTACCTGCTGTACTATTGCTCTAGCCCCCTCTCTGCTGTCTCTTCCAAGTGCTTCATACTGCCCTAAGCTGATCACTCATGAACTAAATTTTAATTTTTTTATATATATATATATTTTTTTTGCTTTTTTTTTTTTTTGGGTCACACCCGGCAATGCACAGGGGTTACTCCTGGCTCTGCACTCAGGAATTACCCCTGGCGGTGCTCAGGGGACCATATGGGATGCTGGGATTTGAACCCGGGTCGGCTGCATGCAAAGCAAACGCCCTACCCGCTGTGCTATCTCTCCAGCCCCAATTTTTTTTTTTTTATTTTATTGAATCACTGTGAGATACAGTTACAAACCTTTGATGTCTGAGAGTCAGTCATATAATAATTGAATACCCATCCCTCCACCAGTGCACGTTTTCCACCACCAATGTCCCAGCCCTCCCTCTGCCTCCATGGCAGACAATTTCCCCCATACTCTCTACTTTTGGGCATCATGGTTTGCAACACAGATACTGAGAGGCTATCATGTTTGGTCCTTTATCTGCTTTCAGCACACATCTCCCATCCCGAACAATCCCTCCAACCATCATTGACTTGGTGATCCCTTCTCTATCCCAGCTGCCTTCCCCCCCAGCTCATGAGGCAGGCTGCCAACTATGGGGCAATATTCCAGTCCCTGTGTCTACTGTCCTTGGGCATCAGTCTTGTATTATGTTATTTTATAATGAACTAAATTTTTGACCCTTCTGCCTCTGGAAGGTGGATCTGTTTTATGCTTCTTTTTATGTAGTCAGAATTTTACTTTTGAACTGAATTTTGACCTTCTCAGGTGTTGGGGTGAGTTCCCTATTTTAATTTTCTAATTCTCAGCATCCTCCTCTGCTCAGTATTCTGCCCCTGCCTCTGGTAACAGAATCCCATTTCCCTCACCCTTTGTGGGGCCATACATCTTCCTCCCGCTCGGTCAATATTATTGTTTTCATCTTTACTCTTCCTTCTTAGCTCGCTGACTTTTTTTTTTTTTTCCTGCAAAGTAGAGAGAATGGGACCATGAAGAGATGCCTCAGTCAGTCCATCCTGTTAGGACCTTGCCTGAGGTCTGGATGCCAAAAAAGAAACTTAAAATAAAGTGAAAGACAAGTTAAAACGATATTTGAAACAGATGTTTGTGCTTAAATTAAAAAATTCCAAATGTAGCCCTTTGACCCAGTAAGTCCACTTCTGGAAACCTAGCCTATGGAAATAATTAAGCCCCGTGCAGAAAGGTTTAGCTTGAACATGTTCGTCTCTGCCTTGCCTCTCAGGGGGGAAGAACCAGAAACCACTGGGATTTGCAACCAAGGGGATTCAGCATCTGGATGTAGTGGAATTCCTGAGTTAAAAAAGGAGATCTCTGCTGACGTGTAAAGATAGAGCCTAGTCCCCAGAAACACGAGCCAGGAGATCTGGACATTTTCATCTCAGTTTTGAAAGAGAAAAATATACAGAAGTGGTTCGGAAGATTCCTAGAGAGATGGCATGGGGGAAATGAATCGCTTTCTTGTTTGTGTTTGAAACTTGCCTGCAGTAAACTTCTATTAAGTTTTATTATGTGGTGGCAGGGACTGAACCCAGACCTTGCACATGCAGGATGAATATTTTCTCACACCCCTGCACCCTAGAGCATCATTTTGTGAGGTTGGGGGTTCCCAGAGATACTCAGCCAACTGGGCGGTCCTCAGGGATCACCCCTGGCAGTGCTCTGGGATCATTCCCGACAGTGTTCAGTGGATTCTGGTGCTGGGAGCAGACTGGGGGCGGTCACGTGCCTGGCAAACGCTTCAACACCCTGCCTTATCTCGCTGGGCTTATTTTATGTGATGTTTTTTTCTTCAGAAGTAACTGCTCATAAAACTAATTGTGCTGACTGTTCTAGGGAAATTGGAAACAGTTTATAACTAATACTGACACCACTTCCTCTTGTGGGTTCCAAATCAAGAGCTGTTTACAGTTGCAGACTTGTGAGACTTGGGTGATACCAGATAGACTTCAGGATCTGTTTTCCCCAGGGACGTTGTAGGGTTCTGTCTAGGAGGAGACCTCTGGGAGATGTGGAGAGTGTCTCCTCAGTTTTGCTTTTTGTGTTTGGGGCCCCGCCTGGTGGAGCTCAGAGCTTACTCCTGGATCTGTGCTCAGGAATTACTCCTGGCGGTGCTCAGGCAACCAACCATATGGGGTGCTGGGGATCGAACCCGGGTGGACCATGTGCAAGGCAACCACCCTCCCCTCTGTCCTATGGCACCTCACATCCCCTCATTTATATCCCAGTAGGGGTTAAGCACACGTGTGCCCCCCCTTTCCCGGGGCCCCCAGAGTCTGTGGTGCCCTGAGGTATTGAGCGAGTTTACTTTATGGGGGTCATTAGTGACTCACCAAATGCTCCAGCTCACCCTCACCACTTTGATCTCTCACTGACTAGTCAAGTTGGTTCTGAGTCAGTGTTTAGTAATTCTGCCTAGGTTCAAACCCAGCCTTGCCCATTTGTTCCCCTCTGTGAGCGTGGAGGAGTAAGTTCAGTTCTCTGGGCCTCATTTTCTCCACCTGTCAGACCAGCAGTATGAAGCCTTAGAGTACGGGTTGAATGAGAGGATGAGATCCACGCAGCAAGCCTGCCCTGCCGTTAGCTCTCATTGGAGAGTAAATTATTAAGTGCCTCTGTGTGTCAGAGACTGACCTTCCTTCAGCCAACCCTTCCCAGGGGCCAGCAGTCCGGGTGGCCGTGTTACATCGGCCAACAAGACAGATGGACTTTGGGGCCAGAGCGATAGTACGGCGGGGAGGGTGTTTGCCTTGCACACGGACAACCAGGGTTCGATCCCTGGCATCCTTTAGGGTCCCCTGAGCACTGCCAGGAGTAATTCCCTGAGTACAGAGCCAGGAGGAACCCCTGAGCATCACCGGATGTGACTCCAAAAAGCAAAAAAGAAAAAGGGCAGATGGACTTCTGGGTCTCTTGGGCTTCTGGGCCATCCCGTGGGGCAGAGTCCTGGCGACTGAGGATGAGACTCAGGCAGGGCCATCCTCTGCCTGGTTGTCATCCCTGAGCTTCTGGAGAGTTCGGGGCACAAGCAGCCCCATGGAAGAGGGGGATCTGCCCAGCAGGGGCGTCTGCTTCTGAAGCTGCCAGGTGACCCCCACTCCCTCCTCCCCTCACCTTCGACCCTGCTCAGGATTGCTTGTGGGTGGGCTTGCCCACACCGCAGCCGCTGGGGGGCCTCCGGAAAGGCATCTGTGCTAGTGAGAGACTTCATTATCTCCGCAGGAAACGAGCCGGGAAGGGGAAGTGATCGCTCAGTCTTTGAATCAATCAGGATCTCAGCTGCTCCTGGGCGGAGGAAGAGAATCCAGGAGCTCGTCTGGGAAACCCCCCAGGCCTTCCCTTCCTCTGCCCAGTGAAGGGCAAGGAAGCAAAGAGTTGATGCTTCCTGTATATAGGTGGACCCTCTGCCTTCATCCGAGGTTTCCCTTCCGAAGATTGTTTAGGGGGTCTCCTGCTCCTGGTTCTGTGCTCAGGGGTCACTCCTGGTGGTGAATCCAGGACCACACGCAGTGCTAGGGAGTGAACCTGGGTCAGCCTCAGGCCAGGACAGCACCTTCACCCCCTCCCCAGCCATCTGCCCGGTGTGTTCTCCGAGGGAGCACGCGGTCTCCTAACTCCCATTATCCCACACCGCTAATACCGTCGGATTTTATTATGTGCTCATGTTGCTTAATCTTGTGACTAACTTGGCAGCCATAGTATCATCATGGATTAATAAAATGTCATCATGGCTAGAATAAAGCACATGGGGTTAGTGGCACCGTGATTTCAGGTACCACCAGGTCTTGGGATGTGTTTCCCCTCAGCCAGCCATCGGGGTGGGACAGCTGTTTCCTGGATCAGTGTCCAGGAGCATTTCGCCCCACTCTGGAGTGTCCATCTCTCTGGGGGAGGGTGTTGGCCCTGTTGAAGCCACACTGGACTGTGGTGGATTCTCCAGTGCCCGGAGGATTCTCCAGAGAGACTGAGACAGCACGGGCATGTGACTCGCCTTGGGCCAGGTGCTGTGCCTTGTGGCTCCACGTCCTTTTCTTGCTTTGCACCGGGCCAGAATCCAGGCCTCACCCACTCGAGGTACGTGCTCTGCCACAGACACACGCACTCTCGATCCCTATTTTCAATTTTTTTTTTTGTTCTTGTTTTGTTTGGCCACTCCTTGCTTTGGGGCAGGGTCGGGGTGGGGAGTGCTCTTGGCCGTGTCCAGGGGACCACACCATTCTGGGATTGAGCCTGGGCCTCCCGCCTCAGCCGCCGAGCTCTCTCTGGCTCCTGTGCCTCTTCTTTGGGGGTTTATCTGGGAGTGAAATAGTGGAATCATGTTGCTTGCTGAAGAATGGCCCAACTCTTTGCCTCTCTGGGCGCTCTGTCTGCATTTCCATGAGCCCCATGGAGGGAATTTTTGCTGATGTGTCCACCCCTGGCCCCCATGGATGCTGACCAGTTGTTAATTATGTGCTAATGATGCTCAGCACTTTTCCATGTGTTTCTGGCCGTTTCTCTTCTTTAGAGACGATGTGTCTTTCAAGTCATTTCTCCTTCCCCTTCATTATTTTTAGAGCAGTTTTAGGTTCACAGCAGAGGTGAGCGGAAGGCACAGAGAACACCTCCTCCCACCGCCCCCTGCCCTTCCAGGGGGGTGTTACCACGAGCTGGGTACATCGAAATCTCCATGGGCCTGGTCCCTACCGGGCTCATTCCGGGTGTTCATTCTGTGCTCTGGCAAATGAATAATGGTGCACATCAGCGGTTAGAATTTCACTACCCTACCTAGAGAGCTTCGTTAAAGCAATGTCCCACCTATTTAACTTTATTTTTTTTGGGGGGGTCCACACTCAGCAGTGTGTGATGTGGATCAGGTGTTTAAGCACTATGGCCTCTGGGTATCACATCATCTTAACAAGAAGGCGTGAGAGAACTAAAGATTTCTTTTGGGTGATGGGTGGGGAATTCGGGACCACAGCCAGCGATGCTCAGCAGTGACTCCTGACTCTGCACTCAGGAATCACCCCTGGCATGCTGGGGGTACCCTTTAGGATGCGGGCATCGAATCCACGTTGGCTGCGTGCAATGCAAGCGCTCTACCTGCTGTACTATTGCTCTGGCCCAAGATTTCCTTTTTGAGTTGTGAATGTGAATTTTTGGTTTTTTAGCCACACCCAGCCATGCTCAGGACTTACTCCGGGGTCAGCACCTAGGAATCACTGCTGGCAGAGCTTGGGGGACCATAAGTGGTGCCAGGGATTAAACCTGGGCCAGCTAAGTAGAAGGCAATTGCTCTAGCCACTGCACTATTGCTCTGGCCCCAGACTTTGAAAACATTTTACCTTTGAAGGGAAAAATCTAACACAGTATTTATGTTTGGTACCAAATTTGAGGTTGTTACAGTTTGTGGGCCATGCTTGCTGTCTGTCCTCTTGGGGGTCATTCCTGGTGGAGCTCAGGGACCAGATGTGATGCCAGGAATTGAACACCCGGTCAGCTGTGTGCAAGGCAGGGTGCTTAAATCTTTGTACTATCTGTCTGACCCTATTACAGTTTTTTTGTTTGTTTTTGTTTTGACCCACACCTAGCAATGCTTAGGGGCTGTGCTGGTTCTGTACTCAGGGGTCACTACCAGTGATGCTTGGTGACCACCCAGTACTGAAAACAGAACCAGGGTCACCTCCATGCAGCCCACTGAGCGCTGTCCCTGGCTCTTCACCCCAGTTCTATCTTAGTCTGTCAAATATTCTCGGTTAATACCATACTTTTCCATAAAGATTACTCACGCCACTTACATTTGATCAAAACTTTGGGGGACGAGGGGCTGGAGTGATAGCACAGTGTTATAGCACAGTGTGATAGCACAGGGTAGGGTGTTTGCCTTGCATGCGGCGGACCCGGGTTCGATTCCCAGCATCCCATATGGTCCCCTGAGCACCACCAGCAGTAATTCCTGAGTGCAGAGCCAGGAGTAACCCCTGTACATTGCCAGGTGTGACACAAAAACCAAAAAAAGACAAACAAACAACAACAACAAACTTTGGGGAACAAACATGTTTCAGTTTTTTTTCTCTCACCTTAACACAGAGATTTTCTCTGCCAAGTTCCCAGAAAGACTCCAAACGTTTCCTCCAGAGAATAATCCTGCCTCCCAGCAGCACATAACCAGGCAAACAGAGCTATTATTTATCAAACCTTTCAGGCTGTGGGGGAAATGGCAGCTCTTTGTTTAGAAGCCAAAGCAAGATGGGAAGCTGGGCAGGATGAGTGCCGGAGCCCTCTGCTCCTCACGCGTGTTTGCTCATCGACCTTTGCACAGCGAGCATGTGGCCTGGGTATTGGCTATCCCTTCACTATTCTGGGCGCTTAAGATACGTCACCTGATTTAACCTTCACAATAAGTACGCAAGACAAATATTATTGTGCTTATTTTATGGGAAACTCCGCCTCTGTGGGACTGAAATCTGGCCCTGGCTATGCAGAGAGTAAGGGCGGGCGCTGGAGTCAAATGAGAGCTTTCTGGCACCCAGACCCGCGTACTTATTATTCTCCTAGCGTGGCCCCGTTACTCGTACACTTTGGAGCCAAAACGCATCCATTTGCTGCAGGTAGGGGGTCCCATCGTGGGCCAAGGCAAGCCCTGTGGCTCTCGCCTGCATTGCTGATGGTCTGGCCTGGTCCGAATGCGGCCTGAGCCTGGCCAGGGAGAAGGGAGAGGAGGCTCACTGGACAGTTGCTGCTGCCGAGGACGCAGTGGGATGGAGTTGGGAGTGGGAGTGCGTGGGACGGGACAGGTGGCCGTCAGGATGCGTCACTGAGAGCCCTTTCATCTAATGATCTCTGCCTTTCACAGCACCTGCCGTTCCAAATGCTTTTCTTGGAGGCGTTGCAGGCCCTCATCATCGATCATTTACCATCTGCGAGCACCAGAGCCCATGACACACGATAGCCCTTGAGATCGGGCTAAGCTGGAAGGGTCTTGGGCTGTGTGCCGGGAGGCTAGCGCGGGGGAGGGGTGTGCCCAGGAATTGTCTTGGCCTCTCTCTTCCGGCTCGCTGGACGCCTGGACTCCGAGAATCACCCGGGATGCCAGCAGGAGCCTGCAGCCCTGGGATTCTAGCTGAACCCACCAACCGCGTGATTGTAGCCAGCAACCAACCACGTGACGGTACTCTCACTTCTGATTGGGTCCGGGTGGGCACCTGACCTGGGTTGGCCAATCAAAGCTGACTCACTTAGGATATTTGCATTTGATTCTAGCCAGCCACCAACCATGTGGTGGTATGCTGACCTCTGGTTGGTCCGGGTGGGCACCTGACCTTTGCTGGCCAATCAAAGCTGACTCAGGATATTTGCATTCAGCTCTGATTCGGGATATTTGCACTGCCTGGTGTGGCAAAAACAAACAAGCAAACAAACCCCAACAACGCAAAACTTTGTTAGATAGGGGAAAACTGTCAGTCTTAACAATGCCCAACCAAACTCTGCCCAACCACTCGGTACAACTTTGCCCAGGTATACAAAAGTAGAACCGCGGTGAAGGAGAAATTTCTTTCTTTCTTTTTCTCTCTCTCTTTTTTTTTTTGGTTTTGGGGCCATACCTGGTGTTGCTCATGGCTTATTCCTGGCTTCTCTCTCAGGGATCACCCCGGCCGGGACATGGCAGACCTGACACAGTGCTGAGCAATGAATGAACCAGGGTCCTCTCACTGTATGTTACTGTTCCACCCAGGGGAAAATTTCTTTTTACAAGTAAGTGGAGCATGAGTGAGCCCACGTGATAACACGGTGTCGGGGAGTCCTGACGGGTGTATGGACACCACAGAGGATCCGTTTTTAAAGTTTTAGTATTTGTTTCCCCTTCTCATGCTGAGAAGAGGCTGCATATTTGGTGGAGATGGCCCCTGCTTCCTCTCTGTTCGTGCTCACAGAACGCTGTGGTGAGAACCTGGAGTTCACACCTGTTTCGTTGCAATGCCCAGGGTCACAGCTGGCAGTGTCCCAAATGGCAGAGTGGCACGAATCGTTGTAGGCACATGGGCAGTGCTGGGGAGTCAGCCCATGGCCTTCTGCTCTTATCACAGGGCCACACCCCAGGTGCAAACCTGATTTGGTAGGTGAGGTTTCACACCTGGAAATACTCAAAATATTTTCCACATAGATTAACAGAATCGTAGTCTTGTTTGGGGGCTACACCTGGCAGTGCTCTGGGCTTACTCCTGACTATGCACTAAGGTGCTGGGGGGTGGGGTTAAGGGGGCACCTGGGGTGGGGTGCTGAGGACCAAATCTGAGTCAGCTGCGCGCCAGGCAAGTGCCCTACTGGCTGTACTCTCTCTCTCTGCCCAAATGGCATCTTTTTTTTTTTTTTTTGGCTTTTTGGGTCACACCCGGCGATGCTCAGGGGTTACTCCTGGCTCATGCACTCAGGAATTACTCCTGGTGGTGCTCGGGGGACCATATGGGATGCTGGGAATTGAACCCGGGTCGGCCATGTGCAAGGCAAACAAACGCCCTACCCGCTGTGCTATTGCTCCAGCCCCTCCAAATGGCATCTTAGACCTTCCCCCGCCCCTTGTAACCAACGCACCGACCAAATAGGCCCTCTTACAAACCAGAGGGAACTGCTATCAGCTCACTGTCACCACGATTTCTTTGGAGCCAAGGTGGAGGGGGGGGAATGGCTGAGTTTCAGAAAGTGTTTGCTCGGTTCTGAGACCGACAGGAGCAGCTGGGCGTGTGGGAAGGTTTAGCGCGGAGGGAGCTGGTGCTGGCAGGCACCGGGGCCTAGAACACACGCCTGCCCGGGTGCCCTTCTTGCCCGTACTCCAGGGACACTGACCAGGCCAGGCAGCCTGGCCAACGTGCGGGGACGTCCCTTCTCTGCCTGTGCTCGCTGTTTCTGGCTGTGAGGTTCTGCTGTCCTGTCGGGAGCCGGGCTGGGTGCAGTGTTTAGCGGCTCCGTCTTTCCACCCGGCACTGGCACATTCTGTGGCTCTTTCAGAACTTCTGGACTCATTAAAACAAAACCAGAAAACCCCAGAAAAAAAAAGGGAAGACGTGCCAAAGTGTAAAGCCAGAGAAAGGCTCCCCCTGCTGGTGCCAAGTGAGGGCGTGGCATGCCCAGCAAAGGATGGGGGGGGGAGGGGGGGTGGGAGTTGGGGGGCAGCTTAGCGGGTGTGCTGGGGAGCAGGTCCAGCTCGGTTAGCTGCCTTGTGACACCCCGTCCTTAGTGGAAGTTGCCCATCTGCAGTCAGAACGAGAGGAGCTGCAGGAAACTCCTGGAGAGGGTGGGGCTGGCTTCCCGGAGCAGGGGGCGCCGGGCAGGGACCCCTGGGCAGGCTCTCAGAGGGCAGAGGCCAGGAAGCCCCTGGCCTGGGCTGCGGTGCTGCCTGCGCTGACTGTGCACCCCTCCTTCCCTGCCCCCTGTTCCCCGGGCTGGGCCTGCCCCTGGCAGGCCTGTGGGATCGAGAAAGCCTGGGTCAGCCCCGCCCGGGAGAGGCTCTGCTGTGTACTGTCTCCGCAGGGCACAGGAAACTGCACTTAGTGGCCGGTCATGGGACACAGACTGAGCTGATTGTCTCTGCATCCACCCAGGCTGCCTCTCAGAGGACAGGAGCCCCTTGAGGAGGAAGAAGAGGAAGCGCTGGGCTCAGTAACCCCCCCTGCCCCCCATCTCCTTGTCCTTTTCCTCGAGGCATCTCTGCCGTCTCTCCCTGGCTCCAGTGTTTCTGCGCTTTCCCCAACGGACCCCGGGGAAGTGCAGGTGCACCCGGAGGCCACGTGTCCTTGCAGAAGCCACCCAGGTTTCTTTTCCCGCCAGAGCCATTGCTGCTTGCTGTTCGTGCAATTGCCTGGTGCTGCCCACTCCCGGCTGCAGGGCTGGCCATGCTCTCGCTGCCCAAGTGGTGGTGCCTTCATGTGTCTTAGTGGACCACGGAAACCGGTTGCGTTTGCTCACACGTGTGATCACCAGGGGGCGCTGTGGTGCTCACTGTGCTCTGTCCCAGTGCTCACTGGGGGCTCTGTGGTTCCTACGTGTGCTCCCTCGCCAGGGCTCTCAAACATCTTTTTACTTGTGCCACTCACTGGGGAGGAGGGGGGGTCACACCCCTTCTCGTGGTGCTCACACAGCCCTGGCTGAAGTGCAGCCAAACTCACTTGTGGCGCTGGGGACGGCAGATGGCAGAACTGCCTGTCTCCAACTGGGCCCATGCACAGAATATGCAGGAGGTCAAGGATTCGAACTCAGGACCACACATTTGCGAGTCTCTTTAAGGCCCCGCACTAGCCCTCTGGATCCTATGGATCTTTCCAGAAGGGAGAGTGAGATAGTTGAAACAGGTCCGGAGTGATAGTACGGCGGCGAGTAGGGCCTTTGCCTTGCATGCGGCCGACCCGGCTTCAATCCTCGACATCCCATATGGTCCCCTAAGCACCGCCAGAAGTGACTCCTGAGTGCAGAGCCAGGAGATCACCTGAGCATCACCGGGTGTGACTCCAAAAAGCAAAGAAATAAAAATAAACAAAAAACCTGGGATCTGTATTCTTTTATGGGCTCTTGTTCTAGAGAAGCAAGACCTGGCAGGTGTGCAGTGCTAGGGAGGGAGGGAGGGTTCCTGGGGGCCAGAGAGGCAGGGCAGTGGGTAGGACACTTGCCTTGCATGCAGCCGACCCGGATTTGATCCCCAATACCTCATAGGGTCCCCTGAGCCCACCAGGTGTAAGGCAGGAGCACTGCCAGGTGTGACCCCAAAACACTGAGACATACACACACACACACACACACGCAAACTTGCCCTTCAGATGTGCTTCCGTGGGACTGGGGCTTGGGGTCCGCCCAAGGGCTGCTGTGTACAGGAGCCCAGGTCTGGTCCCTGGCACTGCCCAGTGCCCCCAGTGCAGCGAGGTGTGGCCCCTGAAGTGCAGTAGGTGCAGCCGCCTTCCCGGGGCGGTGTATGGAGGGTCAGCGCTGGCTGTTCTGGGCCAGGGGAGCTTGGGCTGTGTTTCTGTCGGAGGAGCAGACGGAGAGGGTCAGCTCCAGGTGAGGATGGGAGGACAGAGCCGCAGGGCCCCGGGGGCCCCCGCATGGCCAGAGCGGAATCATGCAAGGCCGCTCAGCCGGAGAGAGAGGACAAGGGGAAGGCCCTTGGCCACACATAGCCCACCAGGGTTCAACCCCTGCACCCCACAGGGTCCCCCAAACCCTACCAAAGTGATCCTAGAGTGCAGAGCCAGGAGTCAACCTGAGTATCACTGGGTGTGACCCCAAACCAAAACCGAAACAAATCACCACAAAGTCAAATACAAAAGTCCAAAACCCAGGGCCCTTTGGGCGGGGGGGCTGCTTCCCTTCACTGCCCTCTGCCTCCTTCCAGCCTGCTGGCCTGCGTGCCTGCCTCTGTCCCCCCAGCCCCCCAGGAGACCCTGGGACAGACGAAGGACAGGCCTGGGGAGAACGGGCTTCGGGCCACACACACGATCCTCCCAGGGACTAGTGCAGAAGTGTCGGATCCAGGGGCTGCCGGGGCCCCTTGTCCCCCTCCCCGGCTCCTCCCTGCCGTGGCCGAGCCTGTGACAGTTGCCAGGGGACAGGCTCCAGAATTGCAGTCACCTCAAACACAGACACGGAACTGGCGCTTTACAGCTTCAGATCATGCTGACCAGATAGAAAAGCTTCAGAAACCACTTGGTACCGGGTGAAGGACAACCACCTCCCTGTGGGACGGGGCGGGGGAGGATGATCGAAGAGAAGGGGCCCGTGAGAGCCAAAGAGAGAAAGAGGACGTGGTGGTGCCCGCGTGCCCCCGAGCTCAGCGCAGACTCCGACCAGCCCCCCCCCCCAAGTTTGCAGAGCTGGGCCCGTGCTCCCCCAGACCCCAGCTCCCACCGGGGTGCACGTGGGCAGCCCGGGTTCATGCCCCCCTGGGTCCTTGTATGATGATGTAGCCAGAGTTCCCTCCTGGGGAGGAGGAGGCAGGAAATGGGGAGCTCTGAACCCCGAGTTCCGAGTGCGAGACAGCGGCTTGCACCGACAGACCCCGCCAGGGCAGGGGGTAGAGCACATCCTAGATTCTCCAACCGTTGGATCTTTTGAGTGGTGGTGGGCTTGTTTCTGGGTTTTGGCTTTCGGGAGCCTCACCCCGCAGTGCTCAGGGCGATTCCTGGTGGCTCGGCGACCCTCTGTGGTGCCGAGATGGACTTTCGGCTTTGGCCACCTGGGGGCATGTGCCTCTCCCCGGGCTGTCTCCCTGACCCTCAAGCTAGCGTGTTGGGTGGAGTCATCTGCCTGAGCACTTTACTGGGAGCCCTCAGACAGCATGTAGGGGGCAGCCAGCATGGACCGCCCTCCCCCCATGCTCACAGACCCCTCCCTCGAACACACAGCCCCTCGGGTCTCTGCCCAGGTCTGTGGAGGGCTGCAGGGCCACCATGAGACAGAACAGCCTGTAGGTCACCCCAGCATTCGAGGGGGGCCCAGACCCCAGTCACCCCCCCTAGCTTCTGTCTCCATTGCGGACCCCTTCCCCAATTTAAGTGCCCTGTCATTCTCCCCCAGAGGACATATAGATCCCTGTCTCCAGAGCTGTGTGGTGAAGGGGTCGGCCCAGCTGAGGCGAGTACGTGTCCCCCACTTGATTCAGGACAGAGGAGCCCCCAGAAGCAGAGAGGGGAGGGGGCCCAGCAGGCCACAGTGCTGCAGAAGAACTACTTTGGTTTGGAAGCGTTTCCTTCGACACCCCCCTGGACCCCCGTCCCCTGCTTTTAGCTGGATCTCTCAGTGTGCCCTTGCCGCAGTGCTCCTCCTCCCCTCACTCTCACGGCTTCAGCCCTCTGGTGTTCCGGCCTGGCCTCTCTCTCGGAACTTTCTCAGCACAGCATCCTTTTTAAATTCTGGAAATTCGAGCTGGCAGTGACGCCACTGTGTAAAGGAGTCTCTATGCGTGGATGTCACCACTTCTGTCTCAGGAATGTGGATTCTTAGAGTTTATTTTGGTTTGGGGGCCACACCCAGCAGAGCTGGGGGGGTGAGGGGGGGCGGCTATTCCTGGTTGTGTTCGCTGGCGTGACCCCTGGGTGCTCGGGGGCCAGAGGTGGTGCCAGAGCTTTGAACGGGGGCCCAGCCAACAGCCACCACAAGGCAAGCATCTCCAGCCTCAGGAATGTGGATTTTTATTTATTTTTTTTTTAAGTTTATTTTGGAGGGTGACGGGGCAGAGGAACAGTACAGCTTGTAGGGCATTGACTTTGCTCATGGCTGACCCAGGTTCGATCCCTGGCCCCCAGAAAGTCTCCCAAGCCCGCCAGGTGTGATCCCTGAGTGCAGAGACAGGAGGAAACCCTGAGCACAGTTGGATGTAGCCCACCTCCCAATTTTTTTTAACTTACTCTAGTTTGGGTCCCATGTTTACAGTAGTGGGACTCGTGGTTGTGACGTGCAGAGTTGCTTCACCTCTGTTTGTCTTTTTCTTTTGGTTTTTGGAATATACCCAGCAGTGCTCAGGGTGACTCCCGGCCTTGCACTCAGGAATCGCTCCCAGCACTGCTTGGGGGACCCAGTGGGGTGTGGGGGATTGAACCCCGGCCAGCGGCATGCAAAGCCAGCACCCAACCCTCTGTCCTGTTGCTCCAGCCCCGGAGTCACCTTACCTCGATGCCACCGAAATGCCCTTGGGCACTGCCTCTTGGTCAGCATCCTTCCACCACGGACCCCTCCCTGCCTGACTCCTCATTTCCGCACCCCTTCTGGGTGCACCCGTCCACCAGCTGCCTGAGGTGACCGTCGCTGCCCTGGCGTGCCCAGCCCAGAAAGTGCTGAGACCGTGATCCCGTTTCCTGAGAAGATGGGCCCGGAGCAGCGGCAGCGAGGGCACTTTCAGGGTCTGGGGGGCCCTCCGCACTGTCCCCACAGTGGCCAAGCCAGCTGACCCTCTGCCCCCACAGCGTCCTGGGACCCTCACTGCCACCTCTGTCCCCCACGGTCGTGCCACACCCTGGCAGCGGCTGTGAGGGGTCCGCATGGTGGTTTTCATGTAATTTCCTGAGGACTCTTGAGGTGGAGCATGATTCTGGGGGCTCGGGACACGCTAATGTCAGGTTCCAACCCGGGGCGTCCGCCCCGCTCTTGAGCTGTCTTCCAGTCCTGGTGTGGAGCATCTTTGCATGTGGCCAGTGGCATTTAGAGGGTCTTTTGGGGGGCAAATAGCCATCTAGATCTCTCCCCGTTTCAAAAAAAAGTTTTTCCTTTGATTTTTTTTTTTTAATTGAGATACCACCATGACTCACAGTACTGTTCACAGCAGAGTTTTACTTATCTAATTTTTTGGTTGTGGGGCCAGGCAATGCTCAGGGTTCACTCCTGGTGGTGCTTGGGAGTCCCCATGAGGTGTGGGGATCGAAGCCCAGTCAGTGGACTATAAGAGGCAAGTGCCTCCCTCCCACCTGTAACACTCCTGCCCCAATGTCAGAGCTTTATGCATGCAGCGTTCCCCATGTTTGTTTGTTTTTTTGCCTTTTTTTTTTGGTGGGTGCCTCTTAACCTGCGATCCTCAGGGGTTACTCCAGGCTCTGCACTCAGGAACTACTCCCAGCAGTGCTTCAGGGACCATATGGGATGCCGTGGACCGAACCCGGGTCGGTCGCATGCAAGACAAATGCCCTACCTACTGTACTATCTTTGGTCCTCCCCATGTTTGTTTTTGCTACTGAGTTATAGACGTTCCATATATATATATATATATATACATATATATATACATATATATATGTATATATATATATATATATTTGGTTTGCTCTTTTAGTTAAAATTATTTTTTTTTCAGTGCTGGAGCTCCAACCCAGGTCTGACGTGTGAAAGGCAGATGGCCTACCATGTTCCTGGGCCTTGGATTTGGTTGTTGATCCCTTATCAGATGGTTTGTGGGTCTTTTCTCATAATCCTTATGTGGCCTTTTTTATTTGATCCCGTTTCATCTTTCTGCTGTGATGAAGCTTTTTGTTGGTTTGATTTTGCTCCTGAGCCGCTGTTGTCAGAGATGTGACAGCTTTTGAAGCAGGTCTTCACGGAGGATGAAGGAACTTTCCAGCAGAGCCGAAGAAGAACCAGGTGTGGCATGGGCAGAACTGGGGGAGGGGGTGGGGGGCTGGGTAGGAGGTGGGGGCGGGGAGTGAGCCGGGCCTTCCCGCAGGGCTGCGGAATGACAGAGTTTCCCAGGAACTGAACTGGAGTGAGGGGCTGCGGGAAGGAATTTGGGCTTTGTTCCGTTTGTTCCATGGGTGAGACACAGTACAGACCTCCTCCCCTCCTCCCCCACACACACTTTATTTCGACACTGGTTACAAAGTTGTTTATGATGATTTGTTCCAGGCATTCAGTATTCCAGCCCCAATCCCACCACCGCTGTCCCCATCCCTCCACCGCTGTCCCCATTTCCCCACCCACCCCTTGAGCCCGCCCCCGTAGCAGGCCCGCAGTAATTCATTTCATATTGCTTGTTACCAGGAAGCTGCCAACGGAATGATCAAAAAAAAAATTTCCTTAGAAGAAAGTCGGTGAAAATGATTGTATCTCACCAAGGGGACAGGAAGTGCTTGTCGGAAGGATTACTCAGGTCTTGTCCCAGGTCCGGCTTCTCTGTTCATGTTGAGCATGGCTTCGAGTTACACCCCGTGTGGGTGCAGGTTGCGTGGGTGCATCTGCAGTGGGTGCAGACTTGGAAGCAAAGAAATGGCAGCGTGAGGTTTATTTTTGTTTGTTTGTTTGTTTTGGAGAAAAAAGTCACTTTTGGGCAGTGGAGGGGAGAGGAGAGAACAGGGCGGAGGGTTTTGCATGCCACAGGGTGGAGATGAGGGGGAAGGTGAGGAGTTTGTGGGGTGGGCCTCGGGTCCTTGTCAGGGACGGCTGCCCTTGCTCAGAAGCCCGGGGCCTCAGCTCTGGCATGGCTGTGTCCAGAATCTCGGCAGGGTTCACACATGTGCTCCGAACCCAGACCTCCAGCAAGGCCTATAGTGGGGGAGCCAGCAAGGAAGCCAGAGAGCAACCCCCCCAAAGCAGCTGGCGTGCCGGGAAAGGGTCAGGGCTGGGCTTGGCGTGCTCCCCCCTCCCCCAGCAGGCAGCATGAGTGACGGAGAGGCCAGGGAAGGGACTGGGGCAGGAGGATGGGATGGTGGGTTGGACACCAGCTGTGTGAGTGCTGGCTGGGGTTGGGGGCTGGGTCCAGGGGGAACCCCCGAAGAGGCATTTAGTGGGGGCGTTCAAGACTCAGAAACATCCTGAAAAACGAAGGTGGTACTGTTTTTTCTTTTTTTTTTCTGGCTCTGGGGCCACACCTGACTCTGCTCAGGGCTCACTCCTGGCCCTGTGCAGGGCTCACGCCTGGCGGTGTTCAGGGGACCCTCTGCAGGCCGTGGGGGTCTAACCTGGGTTGGCTTCCTGCAGAGCAAGAACCTGACCCGTTGAACTATCTCTCTGGCCCCCCACTTGGCACCGTCCCACGGAGGTGACTTAAGTGGGAAATGGGTGGAAAGGGTCATCGGCGTGAAGGAATGAAGGCACGGGTTAGGGGTTAGGGGTTAAGGGTTAGGGGGGCTTTGGACCCATTGCAATTTGTGTTTATTAAGTCACATTCCCGCGTGAGCCACTGGTGGTACACACCAGCACCTACACGTTACTGAGAGCCTTTTCAGTCAGTTGCCTGGCAGGAGCCACAGAGTGTAGGTGGTACAGGAAGTGGGAACCTCATGGCCGTGGCTCAGGGCAGAGTTGTGTGACCGGCGTGGCTGCCACGAGGCTTGCTGCCAGCCTGTACTGGAGATTGGTGTGCGTGACTCCGAATCACAGTGCTCCATGTCGCCCTCACTCTCAAATTCCCACCATGCCTTAAGAGTGCAAAGGGGCTCAGCAGGATGCATGGGAGGGAGGGAGGTAGAGTAGGTGGGCAGGAATGAGGAGTAGAATGAGGTGAGGGGGGAGGGGGGCCTCCTGTGTGAGGCAGGATAGAGGGAATGGGCTCTATCAAGGGAAATATTGGTGCTCCAGAGCACTGGGGAGCAGGCAGAGCAAGGCTCAGAGGGTGGATGTCCAGGGGAGAGGGGCCGACTCAGAATAACCAGGGAGGGAGCACCAGCTGCCCAAGCACCCTGGGAACTGGGTCCTGCAGGCAGCTGACCACAGGCAGGGATGACCACTGGGGGAGGGTATGGTCACTCTGGGGGAGGGTGGGCGCTGGGATGATGCGAGCATTAACCCTGCCTTGGAGGGGGCGGAAAGCAGAGAGCCCCGCGGGAGAAAGAAAAGGAGGGTCCGGGTGGGGGCCTCTCTCTGCCAGAGGCCGCGGTGGGGGCAGGCTGAGCGGACCCCCGGCCGGGCCGGCCCAGGTGCAGGGCGGGATTGAGATGAATGTGAACTTGGTTCAATCCCTCGGGAGGGCCCGCATCCGCTCCCAGGGTCTCTGCTGGTTCTTGGAAGCTGGGGGCCTGGGTCCCCCTAAGTTCTTCCTTGGCTCCGTTGGCACGGCCCCTTCCCCCGCTCTCCGGGCCCCCCCCCCCCCCCGCCCCGACTCCCCCCAAAGCTCTCAGCGCAGGCATTTTTCGCTTGTGTCAGATATTCCTGAGGGCTTGGGAGTTAATATCCTTAGCAACACAAACAGTTTTTAAAGGTCCAATAATAGATATTTCTATTTTAAACCTGCTTTCCGCTCCCTTTCCCGGGAACTCTCCCGGGCTTCACCTCCTCCAGGCTCCCCCCCCAACTTCCTCTCCTCTCTTGGGTCTTTTGTTTTGGGGCCACACCTCAGGTGCTGGGGCTGCTCCTGGCTGGGAGGTGAGGGGTGGGGGGGCACCCCCCGCTGGGCTCAGGGCTCAGGGCCCTGTGGATCACAGCACTTGCTCAGCCTTTGAGGACACCCCTCCTCTCCCTCCCTCTCTGCCCCTCCTCCCCCCCATTATCTTAGATCCCTTAGATTATGTTCATACTGTACCTTTGTGTTGCTGGCCCATTATTTCTCAGTAAAACTTGAAGGCACGCTTTTTCCTTCCACACTTGAGTTTCACCTCAAGAGCATTTCCACAGGGGCTGGAGCGATAGCACAGTGGGGAGGGCGTTTACCTTGCACACAGCCGACCCGGGTTCGATCCCAGGCATCCTGTAGGGTCCCCTGAGCACTGCCAGGAGTAATTCCTGGAGAGTGCAGAACCAGGAGGAACCCCTGAGCATCGCTGGGTGTGACCCCAAAAGAAAAAAAACATCATTTCCATGATGGTGCCCTTCCTGTCCCCTGCCCCCCTGCCCTTCACCCCTGCCCCCTCAGCCCCCCCCAGAGGTCTGGTGTCTGAGATGCAGGCCCCCCTGTTTTCTTTCACCCCTTCCCTGTGTAGGGTGCTGGGCAGTGGTGCTCCCTGGCCACACTGGTCAGTTGGTCAGCATGCAGGGGTGTGGCTGGGAAATCAGGCCTCGTGACTGTAGAGCAGATGCCCTGTGGCTGGCCCTCCGCCCCAGCACTGTAATTACTGTTGTGGTTCCAGGGCTTGAACCCTGAGCCTCTCACGTGCAGGTGAGCTGTTTCGCCGCTGATCTCATCCTCCGCAACAACCGTTTTTCCCTTTCGTACTTACGGATCTGGCTAGTGGCAGGAAGCGGAGGCTGAAAGGACACACACGTTTATTCTGCTGTGGGGGCCACACCGGCTGGCCTCTCCTGGCTTGGCACCTGGGCTGACCCAGGGTGTGGGCATTAGAGTTTGTGCCCAGCAGTGCTCGTTTCTGGGGCACCCGGGGGCCTGGCGGTGCCAGCCTTCGAGCCCACGCCCTGGGCACTCCCTAAGCCTTCTCCCAGCCTTCGTTCCTGGTTTGACTTGTGGCAGACGGGGCCAGGGTCGGCTCAGGGCCTGATGACTTTGGTCGCCTTGCCTGGAGCATCGCTTTGTCTGAAACTTGACCGAGCCCCCCTGGAACCGTGTTCGCCGCTGTGATTGCAGATTCATCTCGAGCAGTGTTTGGGAAAAACAGAAAACTTTTTCTTTAAAAAAAAAAATCTACACTTGATTCACTTTTCAGTAACTCCTGGAGAGGCCCACCGCCACACGGATTGGGTCCTGGGACCAGCTGCCTCAGCGGGAAGGCGGCTTGGCGTTGGGGACCTGGCCCGATATCTTCCAGGCGTGACTTCCTGTCCCAGCCACTCGGGTTGTGTAGGCTTTGCCACGGGAGGCCCGGGGCGGTGTTCGCTCTCTGCACGTAAGCACGTCTCTTTCCCAGGTAGATTTTGGTTTTGTCCCGGGGACAAACACCTTCGGTTTTCAGAAGAGCTGTGTGCTGCTTCTCCGGTTCCGGTTCCGGAGACCCAGTAAGAATGGCTCCGGGCCACAGCCTGCTGGCCATTTCTGCCCATCAGTCCAGACCTTGATTATTTTACCCCCAGAGTTCAGCACAGGAGAGGAACCTTTCTTCTTTTCTTTTTTCTTTTTTTTTTTTTGCACGGGGAGTGGGGGAAGGGCGGACTGGGGGACAGCTTTTGGGGTCACACCCGGAGATGCTCAGAAGTTACTCCTGGCTCTGCACTCAGAAATTACTCCTGGTGGTGCTCGGGGGACCCAATAGGATGCCCAGGATCGAACCTGGGTCTGCTTCATGCTACCCGCTGTACTAACACTCGCCCCAGAGAAACTGTTCTATTCAAGAAAATTGTGGCAGAGCTTCCTGAATTAGTTTAAAACCTACACAGTTCTCTTCCCCATCTGCTTGGTAGAAAGGATTCTCTTTAAGTACAAAACTCCTTTTGTTATTAACAAGTTTTACATATTTAAAGCTTATTAAACATGACTGCTTTTGGAACCTGCCCTTTCAGCGGGCTGGTGAAGTCGGAAGTTAATTGTCCTTTAAGCGTTTCCGGCTTTTCAGCTGTGGTGTCTTGGTTCCACGAGATATTCTCATTTATGTGTTTCCTGACCCCCGGTGGAACCTCGGGCCTCACACGGGCAAGGGACATACTCTGCCTCTGAGCTGTACCTCCAGCTCCTTTTGAGATTTTCCTGGGGGGTTGGCCCGGGCCTGGCTGTGCTCAGGGCTTCCTCAGGAAACAATCCGAAGTACCAGGGCTGGGGCCAGGGTTGGCTGTGTGCAGGGCCAGTGAGTGCCTTATCCGCTGTCCTATCGATTTGCCCGAGGCTTTTGTAAGGGACAGTTCTGAGTCTGGAAGCTTCTTGTTATCAGGGCAAACCTGGGTGGAGAGTGGAGAATGCCATTGGTATGCAGTCATCGGCACGAGCCTTCTCTCCGGTCCGCACTGCCCTGAGCCCAGTTCTCCACACACACAGCCGTGTTGGGGCGAGCCTGTGCAGATGCACATTTCCGCTCCTCCGGCCCCAATTTTGGGTTGTTAGGTGCCTTTAGGGTGCCTCTGGGGAACACGTGTAGTGTTCCTTGGGATTTCCAGAATCAAGGTGGGGACATTTGATGGTGTTTTGAGAGCTGCTAACGAGCAAAAACAACGGGTTCTCTGAAGGGAAGCTTGTCCCCAGTTTATATTTCACGGTCCTTGTGGCCAGGCGTGGGTCACTGTGATCGGTCACGAAGGACAGAATTTGTCTGTTTGTTTTTGACAGTAGACATGTGCTTTGTTTGCAGCTGATGTTAACTCAGTGTTCTGGCCACAGATTGTTTGCCGACCACCCAGACTGTCTCACCTTTTGCCAGATGGGAGGGAGAGAAGGTGGGGGAGGGGAAAGGGGGGAGGAAGAGGGAGAGGGGAAAAGGGGAGGGAGGGAGAGAGAGGGGAAGGGAGGGGTGGGAGAGGGAGAGGGATAGAGGGAGAGGGAGGGAGAGAGGGAGAGAGAGAGGGAGAGAGAGAGCACAAACAAAACCACCAAAGCAGCCTCTTTTCAAAGGACATGTCAAACCTAAAGCTTGCGTGGCTGCTGATCCCTCTGGGGAGCCCGGGAAGATGACCCCTAGTCTTTCTGGCAGCGATGGGCCGCACAGAAAAGTAACTTTGGAACTCCAGTCTCGAAACCGTCTTGCATTGTTCTAATTATAAGCCGCAAGACTGCTCAATCATTTATATATAGAAAAGGTCTCGGGCCGCGACTGTCAGCACATTCTCTGAGAATCAGAGCATTAACCGATGGAACAAGTTCTTCTCTCGAACGCCCGGTAATTCCTGAATCATACCTTTGGAAGGTTGCCAGGGTCACCGGGGGCTGGGGGTCACTGAGGCAGACGTCTGCCCTGAGCGTTGTGGGGTCAGTAGCGACCATTGTGGGGCCTGACCAAGGGCACCTACAGTAGCTCTGCAGGAACTTTTACCCTTTCTTTCTCTTTCTAGGCCTACCGCCCCCCTTTCTGGATATTAGCATTTTGGGGGGAAGAGGTCACAAGCGGGATCCCTAAGAGTATTATGCTGAAATCTGTGAAACAGAGTCTTTCCAGTATTAAGAATGCTTTTTTTTTTCCTTTTTTTTTGGGGGGGGTGTCACACCCAGCATTGCACAGGGGTTACTCCTGGCTCACTCAGGAATTACTCTCTGGCGGTGCTTGGGGGAGCATATGGGATGCTGGGAATCGAACCCAGGTCGGCTGCATGCAAGGCAAACGCCCTCCCCGCTGTGCTTATCGCTCCAGCCCCAAGAATGCATTCTTGAGGACAGAGCCTGGAGTAACCCCTGAGTACTTCTGGGTGTGCCCCCTCTCCCCTCTGAAAAACAGAACAAAGCAAGAATGCAGTCTTTGAGGCGGAGAGAGTACAGGGGTTGAAGTGCTCACCTTGCGTGTGGCCGACCCCGGTTCAGTCTCAGGCACTGCAGCACTGCAGATGGATCCCCGAGCACCACCAACGATTACTCCTGAGCACAGAGCCAGGAGTAGCCCCTGAGTACCTTCTGGAGTGTGGATCCCAGAGAAAAATAACAAATGCATTTTGTTATTGCTTTGTGGCTGGGGGGGGGGCAGGGTGGTTGGGCCACAGCTGTCTGTGCTCGGGGGCCACTCTCGGCAGTGCTGGAGGGTGGTACCCGGGATCAGACTGGTATTGGCCACATGCACACAAACACCTGAGCCCCATACCTTCTGTCCAGCTCAAGGACACCGTCTTAGCATCATTTTCTTTCTCTGCATTTTATGTTTCTCTAACACCTGCCAGTCAAACTCTCTCCTAAAAGAAGGAAATGCTGACAGTAATTAATTTTGTTTTATTGGGTCACCCCCAGTGGTGCTCAGGTCTTACTCCTGGCTCTGTGCTCAGGGATCACTCTTGGTGGGAGTCAGGAGACCTTATTGGGTGTACGGGATTGAACCCGGGTTGGCCGTGTGCAAGGTAAACAGATGTCTCTGAACACCCCCCCCCCCCGCCCCCTCGGCCCCATGCCTTTTGACATTTCTCTGAAGTGCTTTGTTATAATATTGTCAAGATTTCAGGCTCTGGAGTCAGACCAGTTACCAGGGGTGAGTTGGGGCAGGTAACCCAACCTCTCTGGGCTTCATTTGTCCATCTCTGAAATGGGACCCACAGCAGAGCCTGAGCGGAGGCACTAAGGCCTAGAGGCCTAAGGACGGTGTCTCTAAGGGCTAAATGACTAATACTACATGGGACGTGCTCACAGTTCTGGAACACAAGAACTGCGGCTGACTGAAGGGAGGACAGTCTTCACATCCATCAGGGCCCGGAGGTCCTCCAGGGACAGACAGAAACCCATTCACATTAGCTGGAGGAAGTAAGTGACCTGGGTTCAGTTTCAGCACCACGTGGTCCCCCGAGTACCACCAGTAAGGTGTGAAAACAGCAAAAATATGGGGCCTGGAGCCATAGCACAGCAGGGAGGGCCCTTGCCTTGCATGCGGCCAACCCCAGTCAGATCCCGGGCACCCCATGTGGCCCCAGGAGTGATCCCTGAGTGCAGAGCCAGGAGTAAGCCCTGAGCATCACTTGTATGGACTCCTAACAAAACACAGAACTCTTCTCACTCTGTGTGTGTGTGTGTGTGTGTGTGTGTGTGTGTGTGTGTGTGTGTGTGTGTGTGTGTGTGTGTGTGTGTGTGTTGAATCCTGACCTCATTTATTCAAAGCTGACACTTCTCCATGCAGCCACATCTCAGACATCATTTTTTTTTTTCTGGGTGTGGGGGGAGGGTTGGGATTTGGGACGATACCCAGAGTTGCTCTGGGAATACTCCTGGCCCTGTGCTCAGGGATCATTCCTGGTGGTACTGGGGAAGTACGCATCGCTGGGGATAGAACCTGCATGCGCCTTCATTCCTCCTGGAATATTCTCTCTCTGGCCCCAACTTGATTGTCGGTGCTGGGGGTGACTCCTGCCTCTGCACTTAGCAGTTAATCTTGATGATGCTGGAGTGGCGGCAGGGGTTGGGGGGACTCTCTGGGATGCTGATCACATCCAGGTCAGTTGGCTGTGTGCAAAGCAAGTGCCTTACCCTCTCTGGGCCCCACACTTTTTCTTTTTTATTACTTAAAGGATGTCTTTCTTCAAAGTGGTGAAGGGCAGGGAGATGGCCTGGTGTTTTGTTCATCCGTGGTGAGGCCGCACACACTTGTGGGGCGTCTCTGTCGGGCGCATGGCTATTATTATTATCATTATGCAGACTCCCAGGCCTGCCAGGTGCTGTAAAGTGGTGACAGGCGGGTACCTGATCCTCCCTTAGTCCATCTAGTCTGCCCCATGGAGCATTCGGTAGCTTTCAAGCTGTTCCTGTGTCTACCCCCAGTGCCCTGGGGTATGTGCGTACTGATTGCTGTGGAATCCCAAGCGTCTGAGTCTGATGTGTTTCCCTCCAGGGGTGCTCTATGGAAGATTGCTTGTGGGTAAATATTGAGTTGTTTTGCTTGCGGGGCCACACCCGGCGGGCAGAGCTGCCTGGCTCAGTGCTCAGGAGACCATCAAGCTGAGGTCATTCTCGGGAAGGCCCTGAGCCTGGCGCCCTCTCTGGCCCTCTGCTTTCTGCCCGATTTCTTCTGCTGCAGGGTCTGCGGGCTGGGTCATGGAGGGGGTGCAGCCTCTGTGGACGGAGGATGGTGGGGTGTTCCCTCTCCTGGAGCAAGCCTCAGAGGACAGGCCTCCGCGGTGCCTCAACAAGGCTCCCCAGGGCTCTCAGCCCAGCCCAGCCCCGTTCCTGCTCCTCTTGTTCGCCTTGAAGAGGTACAGAGCTGCTGAGAGGACGCTCGGGACAGGGGACACCGTGCCATTGGATTCCAGAGGCAGGGTGGAGGCCGGGGGTAAAGAGAAGCTCACGTAGTGGGGAGATTGGGGATGCCTGATCATGTGAAGCCTAGTGCATTGGCCGGCCCTCCCTCCTATACACACACACACACACACACACACACACACACACACACACACACACACACACACACACCCCACCCATGTCATCTACCACTGCACCACCCTGGACCCTTCCTCCTACACACACACCCTGGGCCCTCCCTCACTCACACACACACACATACACACACACACACACACACACACCACCCATGTCATCTACCACTGTACCACCCTGGGCCCTCCATCCTACACACACACACACACACACACCCTGGACCCTCCCTCCTACACACACACACACACACACACACAACACACCCATGTCATCTACCACTGCACCACCCTGGACCCTTCCTCCTACACACACCCACCCTGGTCTCTCTCTCTCTCTCTCTCTCTCTCTCTCTCTCTCTCTCTCTCTCACCACCCATGTCATCTACACTGCACCACCCTGGGTCCTCCATCCTACACACACACACACCACACACCCCCATGCCATCTACCACTGCACCACACCCTGGGTCCTGGGCTCCCTCTTGGGGAGAGTGGCCCTGGGCCTGATTGTTCTGTTCCGCACCGGGGATTGCAACATCAGGTGCAGCTCAGGAGAGGAGACATGAGTTTGAAGGAGGAAGCGTGAGCGAGAGCGTGTGTGCGGTGGGATTCCGGCCAGCCCAGGGAGGAGGGGGTCGCTGACAGTGCTCTGGAGAGACCCGTTGAGTCTGAGTTGACGTGACGTGGGTGTCCCGTCAGCCTGGGCTGCGTCTGTGTGAGGACCGGGAATGATCACACTCCGCCCCCCGACATCCCAGGAGGGCAGAGAGGGGAGGTGGGAGGGGCCCCGAGGGGCAGGAACGGGGTCCTGGAGAGGGAATTCCCTGCCCCTTTGCCCCGGCTCCTGGCCTTGGGCACCTGATTCATTCAGCCCCTGCAAGTTTCTCTGCCCCACTTCCAGCCTGCCCCGCCCTGTGAAGAGGAGGGCACGCTGGAGCCTGCAGAGGGATTTAGCTTATTGCCTGGCAATCGGGTATTTATTCAGAGGCTCCACTAATAGGCCGGTGAAGTCATGGTGCACCAAGGCAGGAGCGACAGACCTACTTAGCGCCCGAGGTGACGCACGGCAGCTGAGCGTGCCGGGGAAGGCACCCGGGATGGCCTCCAGTGGGGAGGAGCGTCAGGAGCTCCAGGGCGCTGAGCCAGGTGGGCGGGGACGAGGATAGACTCGCAAGATCCCACTGAGGGGCTGCCAGCGCACCCGCATGCCCAGCAACCCCCAAAGCTAGCAAGGCTGTTGCCTTTCCTGGAGCTCAGCTCTACTTAGAACACGTGGATCAGCATGAGGAACAGCATGTGCTAAGTCAGATGTACAGCAAGGCACACGCTGAGCCTCCTCTAGTCTGCACCTGGCAGACCTATCTCCCCCCAGTGCGTGCACATGCACGCACACACATATGCACCCACTCCCTTCCTGTCAATGACGGGATTCTGTTGCTCACGCTTGCTTGCACCCTTGGCACATGGGCCAGTTCTGGTGCTGGAATTTACAGATTCATGCCTACCAGGCAGTGCTCCGTGGCATCCCAGCCACACCTGGGGCCACCCCCACACCTGGTGACTCCCACAGCAGCTGCCTGCTTTGAAGCCACCCCTGGAGAAGAGGAATTAAATTGTACTGGGGAAAAATAAAACCGTGGAGCAGGGCACCATGATGTCTGGGCAAAAGTGTCCCCAGAGGTACCTTTTTCTAGATTGTTTCTGTTTTTTTGTTTTGTTTTGTTTTTTTTTGCTTTTTGGGTCACACCTGGCGATGCACAGGGGTTACTCCTGGCTCTGAACTCAGGAATTACCCCTGGCCGTGCTCAGGAGACCATATGGGATGCTGGGATTTGAACCCAGGTTGGCCGTGTGCAAGGCAAACGCCTACCTGCTGTGCTATCTCTCCAGCCCCTTGGGTTTTTTTTTGCTTTTTGGGTCACACTTGGCAATGCACAGGGGTTACTCCTGGCTCACTCAGGAATTACTTCTGGCGGTGCTCAGGGGACCATATGGGATGCTGGGAATCGAACCCGGGTTGGCCGCGTTCAAGGCAAACGCCCTCCCCGCTGTGCTATCGCTCCAGCCCCTGCTTCTGGGTTTTAAGAAAGTTGCAAGCTTTTCCTGGGCAGACCGTTCAAGCCCTGTTCAAGCCCTGTTCACTGCGCTGCTCTTGCACCCTGGTGGGGAGGCTGGAGCCCTGCTAGGGGCTGTGGGGAGGAGGTCAGCTGTGGAGCAAGAGTGCTCCAGAAAACAGGAACTCTAGGTTTTGTAAAGTTCCATTTTGCAAATAGAAGCCCCATTTCCAACCACCACCCAGCTGGAAACTAATGGTCTGCTGCATTTCACTGGCCGAGCTGGAGTGCGGACCCTGGGCTCCTCCGGGAGGCTGGAGGGAGGGAGCGCCTCCCAACAAGACCACCCAGGCGCTGAGGCCCCGCCAGCTGGCTGCCCCCACAGCCTCCCAGGTCCTGGAGGAGTTTGGGTTCCTCGGGTTAGGAAATCCCGGAGTACAAGCCCAGCCCCTTGGGTCTTTAAAGCGTTAAAGTCAAGATGCAGAAGTGCTTTTGATCGCAGATTTATGCTGCAGTTACAGATCGTAAAGAACAGTTTGAACTCACAACTGAGCTCACTATGGCCACGAGCAGATGTGTCCTTTCCGATTGCTGGAGAGTCTTGCACAGTATTCCGGAAAGTGCGGTCCTGTCCCTCCAGTGTGGCCGGTGTGGTCGGCATGGCCGGGTAGTGTTGCTCTGCTCCGTTGCCCTGGTTTTGGCTTATTTCCCCAGCTACTGGATCAGCCCAAAGCCCTGGGATGCCCTTCCCCCTACCCCCCACCAGACCTCTTCTCTGTTGTCCTGGGCTTGTAGACCTGCTGGACCTGGCCACTCAGAGAGGTCTTTTCGGTGTGTGTGCGTGTGTGTGGGGAAACGGTCCGGTTGTCTTGGTAGCTGAGTTTCTCCAGTGGAAGCAGAGGCCTAGGACTGAACTTTAGTTTTCCAGACCACACCCTGCGGACCTCCAGGTCGCTCCTTGAGCTGAACCCGTTTCCTGAAGTGCTCAGAAGGAGCGAGGGGCTGTCTGCACATGTGTCTTGGGTCTGAGTTCCAGAAGAGTCCCGAGTGCTCTCCTCCCTAGAGAGCGATTTCTGAACCGGTGAAGGGCACTAGGCTGGGGTCGCAATCGAGGGGTCGCAAATCGAGGCCCAGGGGAGGACACACAGTGGGCATTGATAGGCTAGACTCAGAGCACCGAGGGCGTGCGTGGGAGGCACTGAGGTCATTGAGGCACAAAAAGCCCATAGGGACACTGGTGAGGACGCAAGGTGCATTGTCGGGGGCCCGAATATTGCACAGCCCAGGGGGCACTGTTGGGGGGGCCTGAGCATCGCGCTGGGGGGCATTGTTGGGGGCTGGAGTATTGCGCAGCCCAGGGGGGCACTGTTGGGGGCCGGAGGATCGCGCAAGGGGCACTGGTGGGACCGGGGTGTTACATGCAAAGGCCTTGGGGACACAGGGGAGCTTGTTCTGGAGGTGCCCCAAGAGCCCTGCGTGTCCCCAGCTCCCGCCCACGCACTCCCCGGTTCCCGCGCGCCCCTGCTCCCAGCCACCCCGTCCAGCTCTCCCGCTCCAGCCCTTCCCGCCCCCTTCTCCCGGCCCCTGCCTGCTAGCCCCTGCGCGCCCCCGCTCCCGTCCGCGCACCCCCGCGCGCCGCAGCTTGCCCACAATGCCCCGCGCGGGGCGGAGGCGCGCGGCGCTCGGGAGCGGCCGGCCGCCTCCGGAAAAGCCCGAAGCGGCCGCATCCCCGAGCGCCGCGCTCGGGCGTTTCCGGGCGTTTCCGGCCGGGCCCTTCGGCAGGTTCCGCGGCGGCCGGGACATGGCTGCCGGCCGGCAGGGGGAGCGGAGCATCCGGCGCGGCCTGGCGGGCGCCGCGGCCTGAGCTGGGAGCCGGTAGGACGCTGGCCGGATCGCGGCGGGTGGGGAGCGGGCCCGGGGGGTCGCGGGGCAGGGGCGGCAGCATCCCCGGCGGATGGACGCACGCGCGGATACGCCTGCACTGCCCGGGCTGCGCTCCGGCCGCCCCGCGCTCGGCTCCGGGGGCCCAGGAAGGGCTGGTGGGCAGGTGGGCGGGCAGCGCCTCCACCTGCGCCCCAAGGGTCCCTCCCCCGACCCCCGTGGGGTGGGGGCCCGGCAGGTTCTGGGGCTCCTGGGGGAGAAGGAGGAGGAGCAGCAGCAGCAGCACCAGGGGCACGGGTCCACCTCCCCTGTGGGATGGACCTGGACACCAGCCTCGCCAGCGCTGCCCAGCAGTGTGTGTTAGGGGGCTCGCCTTTCAGGGCCGCCCCAGCCCCCGTTTTTATTTTCTTTCCTCGTTTGTAGAAGGTGTTTGTGGGTGGCAGCCCCGGGGTGGGAGGTGTGCAGGGTCCACCCCTTACTTCTGCTCCTGGGCCCGCAGACCCCGGCCTTGGCCAGCACCCCTGCTGGGCAGCAGAGCCATCTCTGGAGCCGGGATTCCGTGGGGAAACCGCCCCGGGAGTCTCAAGTCCTCCCAAATATGAGAGAACCGGGCTCCCATTCTGAGGGACGCAGCCCGGGGTGGCCCTTAGGCTGTGCCCGCTATTCGGGCTGGACACTGGACACCGGTCTGGGCCCCCTGTCTGCCTGTCCTCGTTTGTGTGCTGGGCAACCCCCGGCTCCTCAGGGAGACTTGAGCGTCAGGTGGTGCTGGAATGCTGGGCCTGTCGCTCCCGTTTGGTGCTCAGGGCCACCCACTGCGTGGGGGTCATAGCCGGCTGCCCTGGGGTGTGCTGGGGAGTCTGGACCTGCTGGACACAGGGCCTGTCCTGCCCCCAGGGGACCCGGTGCTGTGGCTGGAGTGGATAGTTGGAGAGTAGTGAGGGGGTGAGGCCAAGCCTTAGAAATGGGGTGGGGGGGTGGGGGCGTGGGCCTGGGAAACCCCTTTGCCCAGGGCACCAGGCTGGGTGGGGAGTGTGTGTGTGTGTGTGTGTGTGTGTGTGTGTGTGTGTGTGTGTATGTATGTATGTATACAAGGGAGTGTGTGAAGGGTGCTGTGTGTGAGTGCATGGGGGTTGCATGAGTGCACGTTGTGAGAGTATGGGACCGTGTGTGTGTGCGTATCTGTGTGTGTACAAAGGTGTATGTGAAGAGTGCTGTGTGTGAGTGCATGGGGGTTGCATGTGAGTGTATGAATGCACGTGTGATGAGGGTGTGTGATAGTGTGTATGTGCGTGCGTGCCCATGGGCCACAGGAGGGGGTTGTCCTCAGGTTAGTGTGTCTCTCCTCGAGAGGCCCCCAGACCGGCGGGACAGGGGTGTCCAGCCCCTTCCGTGGAACCCTGAGCTGTGCTCCCGCCTGCCCAGGGACACTTGGCTCAGAGAACTTCCCTTTTTTCTTCATTTTTGTTTCTTCCCAGTTCTTCTCGGTACCCGTTTCCATTGCAGCCTCAGTGACAGGCTGATGGGGGGGAGGGGGAGTCTGCTCCTGTCTGGGTCCTGTGAAATGTCAGCGGATGGGGTCCCTGGTCCCTGCACGGTCACCCTTGCCCCGGTCTCTGGGCAGATGCCAAGGAGGGCTCAGACTTTGGCAGTCTGTGAGAGGAGGGACCACGGGCCCTGCCTGGCTGGGCGGGGGCTCTCCTGTGGAACAGGGTCCCCCTGGGCTCCCTGCGGCCCAGCTCTGTCCTGGCCCACTGTTTCGGGTTCTGTGGCTCCGGGGGGCGGTGGGGGACTGAGGGGCTCTGTGCTGAGGTTGTATTTGCTCGGATGGTGGCAGCTCATGTGCGGTGGAGCTGCCCCAGGTGACAGCCCTGGGCTGGAGTGGAGAGAACATGGGGGGGGATATTGGGGGGCCAGTGCCATGGAGTGGAGACCGTGGGGGTGGGGGTCAGTGCCGTGGAGTGGAGAGAGCATGGGGGTGAGGGTCAGTGGCATGGGGTGGGGGTCAGTGCCATGGAGTGGAGAGAGCGTGGGGGTGGGGGTCAGTGCCATGGAGTGGAGAGAGCGTGGGGGTGGGTGTCAGTGGCATGGGGTGGGGGTCAGTGGGGGTCAGTGCCATGGAGTGGAGAGAGCGTGGGGGCGGGGGGTCAGTGGCGGATGATGGGGCCCTTCCTGGATGACATTGCCTGTGCAGCCGCAAGGCCACGGGACTCGCCCTACTGCCAGAGCTGACCGCTGGGCAGTCCATGGCCCGGAAACTGGGGTGCTTTCTGGAACCTGGCCCCCAGAAGGCAGCGAGGGCCCGGGAGGCAAGGGGGCCCCGGGGGCCCAGGATGGGGCTGGTGAGGGCCAGCGGCAGCGTCGGGGTCATGTGGATCCCCGGCGGGTCGTGGCCGGCTGCCGAGTCACGAGGTGGCTCTGGGCCCTGCCGGCTGGGCCAGCTCTCCCTCCGTCTCCCCCGGGCAGGAGCGCTGACAGCTGCAGCTTCCGGAGACGCGCGCTGACCCGTCTGGTGGGCCGTTCCGGACAGCTTGGCGGGGCCCGGGGTGTCCGTGTGGAGCGGCTCCTTGCTGAGAGCCATGGGGATTCCGCAGGGCCTGACTGGGTGTCACCGGGGCTGGACTTTGGTCAACGATGGCTGTTGGCGTGTGGGTCTCTCCTGGGACAGCGGCTGCCCCGTGGGCACAGCGGGGGGAGGGGATGCCTCTTTCTCTCCTAGGATTCTGGAGGGGGGTGGGTCCCCGGGGCGGGGGGCAGGCCCCCTTCTGGGCCACCCCACTTAGTCTGGCGCAGAAACGAGCAGAGTGTTGCCTGACCCCTGGCCCCACTTTACAGTTCTGTGGCCGATGGGTGGACATGGCCTGCAAGCTTGCTTTTTAAACGGGCCTTGGAGGGGCCGAGGAGATGGGACAGCAGGGAGGGTGCTTGTCTTGCATGTGGCTGACCCGGGTTCCATCCCGGCACCCCCTAGGGTCCCCCGAGCCCGTCAGGAGTGATTCCTGAGTGTAGAGCCAGGAGGAAGCCCTGAGCACCGCCGGGTGTGGGCCCCAATACAAGAAGCAACAACAAAATAAAGGGCCTTTGTGACTGTTGAGAGGAAGCGTTTCAGAGGCCCGCCCCGTGTTATGCCCCCCTGGCCTGCCGCTGAAACGTCCTCATCCTTGTTCTCATCCTGTCCAGAGCGGCCGCCTTGCACAGTCCCGTTGCCCCGGGCGGGCGCTGCCCTTCCCTGGAGGGGCCTGGGATGACTCTAGGACTCCACCCCCTCCTGGATCCCGGACCTTGGGTGGCAGTGCATGTGGCTCCTGTTTTGTGTCTGGGGCGGACCCCCCACATCACAGGGTTCCCCGACATGGCTGGGTGCACCCTCTGCCCTCTTCCCCCATACACGCTACCAGGGATGGCTTCAAAGGACAGAGAAGCGGGTCCTTGCATTCGTGTGGAGAACCTGGACGCCGGTAGTCACGGCCGCAGGAGGTGTGAGGTCTCTCGGCCACAGTCCCTCTGCTTGTTGCGGCTGGGAGGAAAATCGATCTGTCTTTGCAGCAGGCGGCTGCTGCTCGCCCAGACAGGCTGCCCTGAGTCAGGGGCTGCCTCATCTGCACGCGGAAGCAGCACTTTGCCCCCAGGCGGGCGGGCATCCGGATGGAAGCGCGTGGACGGGGACCCCATGGGCTGATGGAAGCAGCCGCGACGGTGGCCACTCCCTTCCTTGCCCTCCCGGGTGGCTGCCCACCCATGGGCCGCTGCCCCTGCTCAGACCTGTCTTTCTGTTCTTGGCTGTGCAGGGCTGGAGAGGAGGTGCAATGGGCACCTGCAGACCCCTGTGGCCCCCGCGGTCTTCCGGACACAGAGCTGGGAGGAGCCGGGAGTGGCCCAAGCTCACAGGGAAATGCACGAATGACTTGATGGGCTGAAGGTGTTGTCAGATGCCCGAGGCCAAGTCGCTGGCCTGGGAAGTCCAGTGTGGCCAGTATGGCCAGGGGACTGACCGAGCCGGAGGTTTGATTTTGATGTCTGGGGTAGGACTGAAATGGCCGAAGGGGAGAGATCAGATGTGGTGTGGTTTGCGAGGAATGAGGGCTTACCCCAAAGTCCGGGGGCTGGGACTTAGGGCTCAGGGTCCCCGCTGACTGCGCCCGTGGTGGAGGGCTGTTTATGTCTGGAGTGACAGCACAGTCCCTCTCTGCGCCTTGAGCCCTGCTCCCGGCCAGTTCGCGCGCTCAGCCACTATGCTCTTCTCCTGGTGTCGTGGTCACCCGGACTGGCGCCAGCTCTGCTCTCCGGACTTGGTTCTTCCCAGCTCTCTTGTTTGCCTCCGGTGTGGTCTCGGCGGCGGGTGGCTGTGTATGTTGCGGAGAGCGCCGGGCCTTTCGGAGTGCCCACATGCAGTTCTCTCTCGACCTATGGCCAGCCTCCCTGGAGAGTAGCAGCCGGCGGCCGGGCAGCAGGAAATCCGTGCTGTGTGCGTGGGGAACCCGTGCCATGTTTGTGGGGAATCTGTGCCGTGTGTATGGGAAATCTGTGTCATGTTCTCTCCACGCCCTGCCCCTGGGCTCTGGCACCGCCTGGCCGTCCCTGCTCTCAGGCCTAGGCTTGGGACGGGTTGGGAGTGGACACTACGCGGAGTTGGACTGAAGCCCACCCCATCCTCTGGACCCTGCTGCAGCGGTTCTGTGTGTGGGGCTGTGAGTGGCCGCGTGCAGCTGGCTCGGGGGGTCCTGTGTGGGGGACCCTGCAGGTGGGCCAGGGAGAGAGGAGGTGGTGTCAGCTGGGCCTCGCACAGTCAGCGTTGAGAGCAAGGACCAGGGACAGGCGGAAAGGCAGGTCCCCAGAAGGGTCATGTAAGGACAGGGCAAGGGAGGGGAGAGAAGGCCGGAAGCTCCCGGTTGATGGGAGGGTCCCCTAAGTATTCCCCAGAGAAGGCAGAAACCTCCCTCCTCTTGGAGCCTGCCCTCGGGTTTAAGAGATGGGCGGGTTGCAGATGGTCGTCTTCCGGTCCTTTGGGCTTGTGGGTCATCAGCCCCCCCCCCCCCCCCGTCACTTGCCCTGTCCTGTCCTCCTGGCACAGCAATGCTCTGGTGGCAGACACACGTCACACGTCCACGGATGAGGTGTATTGGTTTTATTTTTTGAGGGGAGTTGTGGTTGGATCACATCTGTTAGTGCTCGATGGCTGCTTCTGGCTCAGTGCTCAGGCAGGGGCCCGAATGCGGTGCAGGGGGTCAGACCAAGGCCGGCTGTGTGTGAGGCAGCTGATGGCACACCCACGCTCCAGCCCCTCTGGCTAGTCTCGCTCGCTGGAGACACGGAGTCTGTGGCTGCCCTGCCGTGATGGGGCTGCATGCGGGGTGCTGGGCCCCGGAGCTGCCAGGATCACACGGGTGCCCGTGGGCGGCGCCGGGGGCCACACTCCCCGGGTCTCATGCACAAGGCGCTTCTGCTCCCGACCCGACTGGGAAGCAGCTTGAACGTGAGCGTCCCCTCGGCTTCCCCGCCTCGGTGGTAACCCGAGTGCTCAGCTCACGGTGACTCTTACGAGCAGGGCTGGAGGGGGCCGCGGGACACCAGGCTGGACCCCGAGCACCTCCGGGGCTGGCTCCAGAAGCCCCCAAATGTAGAGCGCCAGTGGGTTCTTTCTGAGGCCTGTTTCCCTCATCGCCCACGGCTGCGGGAGCCAGACGGGAGCAAGGACGGGAAAAGGGAGCCGGCACAGCCAGGCAGAGGTGGCCCCCGAGAGCTCAGCAGGTGGCCAGCAGGGAAGGGCAGCGGGAGACCGAGGGGCAGAGACGTGTGCCCAGGAGAGAGCTGGGCCCTCCGGGGAGGGGAATGCCCCCCGCAGCCGCACCGGCTTCTCCCAGACTCTCCACCCGGGCCTCTGTCGCCTGGACCGTGTCTAGGGGGACAGCTAGGATTCCTGTTTCGTATCCTTACGGGCTTTAGACCCTCCTGAAGCTCCTTTGGGGAGGCCAGAGGACATCCACCCCCTCTGGCTGGTGAGTCCTTCTCACCCTCTCCGAAGCCCTCAGTGTTTTGCATGACTGAGTGGGAACTCCGTTCCTTCAGACTGGTGACCCCCCTCCCTCCCAAAGATCTGCCTGCAGCTGTGGCCTTCCCCTGTGTCCAGAGGGGGACCCTGTCACCTCTCAGCTTTCCAGCAGCTGCCTGGAGGGACGTTTGATCAGGGGAGCTAATTGAAGCTAATATTCAGATCTAAAGTGAAGGCGAGGAAGAAGAGAGCAACCGATAGCCCCTCACCCCCACTCACTCTGGAGGGGACTGTCCTTGGGAAGCCAGGAAAGTGCAGACTTTGTTTTTTAAACAAAGTAAAGTCCAGTTGAAGTTAATCTGATACAGGAGAATGGCAACAGGCTTTGCTAGGAGGAATACAAAGGTGTGGATAATTGGAGAGGATTTTTTTTCACCCTTTGGGCTAAGAAGTGTCTGGTAGAACACTTCCCCTTTTAAATGCAAACTAATTTAATTCTTGGAGGAAACTAATTTAATTCTTGGAGGTTCCTGGCTGCACTGAGTTTCCGTAGCTATCTTTGTTAGCCTTTGTTCCGGGGAGGGTTGGCTAATTTCCTCCGCCTGGGGCTGCTAGGGCGGGCTCGGTGAAGGAGCTGGGCTGTGCCTGGTGGAGCTGGGGGTCAAACCCGGGGCTCTTGCCTGCAGAGCCCGCCCCAGCCCTACTGGGCCCCTCCCCGCCGGGATGGTTATTTCTCCAACGTTCCGAATGAGAAGCTTGGAGGTTCCCTTTGGTCTCCGTTTCTGAAGCCGACTTTCATGGCAAAAGGAGGCCTTGGTTTCCTCTTGGGTGAGTCGAAGGAGTCCCGGATGTCCTCGGTGTCCCCGGAGGTGTCAGATCTGCAGGCCTTTTTCCTCCACTGATCGGTGCCCCCACCTTGCAGGGCTGAGCCCGCCCCCATTCCTGACTGCAGCGCCATATGTCTATCTCCTTTCCCCCCCTTTGGTCCCCATCTCATCCATTTCTTTCTCTTGCCTCTCGCTTTCTTCCTTTTCTCTCCTGTTTCTCAGCTCTTGAAGCAGGACGTTCCTCCTCGTGCGTGCCTCACGATGGAAGTCGCCTCTCCCCCCTGCTTCGACTCCCGCCCTTGGCGTCCCCATCAGCCTGAGCTCCGCAGGGTTTCGGCCCGACTTGGAGGAACCAGGGCGGTTCCTCGGCCCTGGGAGCTGGGCTCAGTCGTGGTGGGACGGGTCAGTCCCCACCTGCCTCAAGGAGGCACCTTTATCTTGGGGTTTCCTGTCCCAGCGACCCAGACTGACTTACTGGGCTCTGTGTTCAAACCTGGCTGGCAATGAAGACGTAATCCAGGACTTTGAGCTGGTGCCCGAGTGTTTATGGGGCACAGTGATAAGGTTCTCCGGGCCACAGGGTATTGCAAACTGGGTGGGAAAATCGTTCCTTGAGAAGTTTTCATGCGGCTGCAGAGAAATTATTCAGCGCAGGAGCAGTTGGCTCAGATCTGCGCCCTGGGCTGTGCGTGGGGTACTGCATGCGGGTTCCTACCACTGCCCATGTGCCACAGATCCAAGCGGCAGGCAGAGCAAACGTTGGTCAACAAGAATCTGGAAACTGGTGGGAAAGTGCCATGAGCAAGGGGCTTTTATTATTTTTTTTTAAAGACAGTTTTTAAAATAGAAAAATTGGGGGGCTGGAGAGACAGTAGCACAGTGGGTTGGGTGTTGGCCTGGCACGCAGCTGATCTGGGTTTGATCCCCGGCATCCCATGTGGTCCCTCGAGCACTGCCAGGAGTAATTCCTGAGTGCAGGGCCAGGAGGAACCCCTGAGCACCTCTGGGTGTGGCCCAGAAACAAACAAAAAAAAATGAAAAAAGTTGGCAAAACAAGTTACCGGTGACAGCCATGCAAGAGAGACATTCCAGGAACAAAAGCTCTTACCTCCACTAAGAAAGCCCTGACTGCCTGCTTAGCGCTGGCGTTGCGTGCGTGCCTGTGGGCGGTGCCCTCTTAGCGCCCGCTCTGGGGCGCACCCCTCGTCCCCGAGCCTTCCTGCTGCTTCTGCCCCCCCCCCCTTCAGTTTGGAGACGCTTGGATCACACCCAGCAGTGCCCGACAACCCCCGGGTGAGGAGCGCCCCCATGTGTACTTGTGCGCCAGCCCCTTGAGTCGCTTTTTACTTCCCCCGTTATCTTGTTTTTTTTTTTCATCTTCTCAGGCAGGGCTGGGGGTTGGGGGGGGGCGGGCAGCTGGACCTGTCCTTGTACTGAGAGGACACCCTCATACAGGGCTGCGGGGAGTGGGTGGTGCCTGGGCCCGGGGAGGTAGGGGCTCCTGGCATTGCTGGGGGTGGCAGAGAGGATCGACTCCCTAGTGGGCAGCCCTTCTGGTGAGCGGCCGACCAGGCCAATTCCTGGTACCGCATGACCTAGCACCTCCAGGAATGACCCCTGAAGAGCGACAGGAATAAGCACTGAGCACTGAGGAGTAAGCACTGAGCAGAGATAGTAGTAAGCCCTGAGCACTGAGACCGGGAAATCCCTGAGCACTGAGACAGAAGTAAGCACTGAGCACTGAGTGAGGAGTAAGTCCCGAACACTAGGCAGGAGTAAGCCCTGAGCAGAGAGATGGGTAAGCCCTGAGCACTGTGGGTGTGGTCCCCAAAACAAGAACCCCAGCAATGGTGAGACATTCTTGCTCTGCCTGGCAGTTCTGTCCCGCGGTTAGTAGGGGAGATTGTGCAGGGGAGGAGCGCCCCCTAGGGTCCCGAGTGTGATGCCAAGCCTGGGACCCCCAAGTTCTAAGGGCGTAGTGAGACACGATGCAAGGACAGTTGCAGAAAGAAATCCCTGTTTGCTCTGGTGGCCGTGGTGAATCCTGGCGAGCACTGGCATGTCGGAAGGGCGGAGCGGCCTCGTGTTTGCTGGGTTCTCCCTGTCCGCGGGCTCCCCCTCAGGGCCGGGATGTCTGGGAGGCCAGGCGCCGGGGAAGGGAATGAGAGGCAGAGTTGAGCGCCTGAGGTGAGGGGGGAAGGGCCCAAGGCACGGCAGTATGGGAGGTCCGAGCAGAACCCTCACCCAGACCCCCACCCAGTCCGCCTCGAACCCTCGTCCTTGGGAGGTGGGTGAAACCTCAGCGCTTTCCTCCCCCGGGTGGCGCCCCATGCACAGTTCTCTGAGGTGTGGGTCAGGGTCGGTGACGTGTGTTTTCTTGGCCTTGGCCCCGTGAGTGTGAGCTGAGTGTGAGGGCGGAGACCCTGGGCAGGGTCCCGCCCTGTGGAGGACTCGGCCCCAGGACTCTTGCCTGGGTTTCCCCACGAGCCTGTGGCGGGGCGATGGCCGGTGTCCAGAGGAGACAACCCCCACCCCCCCCAGCCCCGAGGGCCATGTTCTTCCCCCGGACAGCAGAGGTTTCCCAGAACTCAAGAGGGAGCAGGACAAGGTGCGGTGACACTGAGGGAGGGAGAGCGAAGCGGTCACACGGGAGCCCCGGGCGGGAATGGACCACGTGCGGTCAGCCCAGAGCTGACTGTGTCCTTAGCCACCCTGCCTGGTGTGATGTTTTCACATTTTAAAAACTGGGTTTCAAGGAAGAGGCAAAAGGAAGTGTTTGTGCAGATCATGTGTGGCCACAGAGCCGAGAAATATTTACTCTTAGAATAGATGATTTTTCGTTTTTCTTTTTTGGGGGGATGACACCGCACTGGTGCCCAGGGGTCACTTCTGGTACTTGGCTCAGACAACGCTCACAGCAGACTCAGGGGATTACAACAGATGCCGGGGATCGAACCCTGGTCAGCCACGTGCCAGGCAGTCGCCCTCCCCGCTGTGCTATCTGTCGCTCTGGTCCTACCTGGTCCCACCTTGGAATTGGTTGGGTTTTTTTTTTTTTTTTTTGGGCTTTTTGGGCTGTACTCGGCAATGCACAGGGGTTACTCCTGGCTTTGCACTCAGGAATTACTCCTGACAGTGCTTGGGGGACCCTACGGGATGCTGGGAATCGAACCTGGGTCGTCGCGTGCAAGGCAAACGCCCTACCTGCTGTGCTATGGGCTCTGACCCCTCTTCAGGACTTTGAAGAATGTCTTGTTTCGATGTTGTGTGATTTTTTTAATATTTTCGGCTTCAATATGAAAGAATTTGACCCTAGTGCCTTGAGCACTGTACCGAGGCCGCCAGCGCCCTCTAGATCCCCCTGGCCAGCCTTGTCCTGTCCCTGTGTTGCCTCATTCCCTCCCCGGTGTTGTCCCGCGGGGGCTGGGTCAGGAGGCTTGGTTGTGGGGTTCCCTGGGGAGAGCACCCCTAGTCAGCGTGGCCTGAGGTCACATACTCGGCCCTGGGATTCACACACAGACACACACACGCACACGCACACACAAACACACATGGTGTCAGGGTGACCAGTCTCTCCTCTTTTTCTCTCATGCTCTCTCCTTTCTCTCCCCTCACCCCTCTCCTCTCTCTCTCTTTTTCTCTCTCTCACACACACACAAACACACATGGCTGTGTGACTCATACAGTTGGTTTTGGTGACTGGAGATTTCTCTTTCTGTGTCTCTCCCTGTCTCTGTCTTGCACATACCCGGCTGTGGGGCCCAGGCTGTGGGCACAGTGCTGCTGGCCTTGGCCCAGCTCGCCTGTCCATGTTGGAGATGGCCATGGGCCTGTGTCTGCTCCTCAGGGCCTCCCCCTGCAGGCCCACCCATGCTCTTTGTTCGTAAGCCAGCCCCACGGCCCTCTCGTCCTCTGTCCCTAGGTGGGGCTCCTCAACTCAAAGGACATGCCCCATTTCAGTGTTCGGCCTCATTCCCTCTCTGCAGTCATTCCCGGACCACCGTGTTGGGTGGTGTCTCCCAGAGGGCCATGTGTGCCTGTGGGCTTGGGGTGTCAGTTCCGGCCCCCCCTTTTTATAATCACATGTGTCTCTCCGACCCAGACCTCCGGTCCCCCAATCCCAGGGGTGGGCAGGTGGTTCTTGCTCGGCCTTTGGCCTGGTTCTAACTGCCACTTTTCTGTTCTTCACCAGAAACTACACACGAAGAGTACCTTTGAGTGCGTCAGGAAGGAGGGAGCCTCGGTAAGGAGGGAGTGACCTGCCGTGCCGCCCCCCTGCAAACACCCTTCCCCCCGCACTGGCTCTTCCCATTAGGGTGAGACCAAGAAAACCGAATATTCTTTGGAAAACGGGTGGGAGGTGGTGGAGAGAGAGATCCTAGCGCTGAATGAAGGAAAAATGTTCCCGAACTGTTATGACCCTTTGGGCTCAGCTGTTGCTGGTGTAAATTTAGATCGGCTGCTATAAGCTTTCCCATCATCAATATTTTTTGACACTTGGCGATCGTCTGTCTGGCACGGCTTTTCCCGACCTTTTTGAATATTGACATCAACTTTTCATTGGGATCTAAAGGGCGGGAAGCTGCGGGGACCCCCCACTGCCGCCCAGCACAGGCATTAGAGGACAGAGGCTCCCTCTCCAGCACCTTCAAAGGCAGCCTCCTCCCTCTCCAGAGATGAAAGTCTCCTTCTTAATTACTTAAAAAAAACCAGTGCACGTGAGCGGCCCAGTTCGCTCCGTTCTGGGCTGAGGCGGCGTCTGATCTCTCTGCAGCAGAGATGCTGTGACCCGGGGCTGACGCGCGCTTGTTAGCTTGCCCTCCACCTGGATCTCACGGCCCTGGTGCGCCTTCCGAGTGTATCAGCGGCAGCCTGCCCTTTCAGCAAGGGCGCTGACCCGGAAACAGGGGCAGCCTTCCATACCGGGCATGTGTGTGACCAGGACTGATGCGCTTCCAACTCTCCCATAGGGAGAGACATGCAGGGGCTACAGGACCCCTGTTGTCCTGCGCGGGTCTCGGGGACGGGAAGGCCTGTGAGCAGCAGCAGAGTGGACGCTGGCCCTGGAGACTGTCCTGAGTTTGCGGACGGGGTGTGTTGGCGTCTGCCTGGCAAAGGCCGGGGACCTTCCTTGAAGGTCCGAAGCCCCCAGTCCCCGCTGCCCTGTAGCCCCTGCATCATTCATGGGCTCGCATGCGTGTGAGCGTGTGTGTGGTCTGAGAGTGTATGGGTGTGCTTGTGTATGACTGTGTGTGTCTGTGAGGGTGTGTATGTGTGAGGGTGTGTCTGTATGCTTATGTGTGGGTGTATGTGTGACTGTATGTCTGTGTGAAGGTGTATCTGAGGGTGTGTGTGCTGTGTATGTGTGTGTGAGAGTGTATGTATGTGAAGGTGTTTCTGTATGTGTGAGGGTTTGTGTGAGTATGAGGGTATAGGTATGTGTATGCCTGTGTAGGTGTGCACCTGTGTGTTAGTGTGCATCTGTGTGTGTCTATGTGAGTATGTGTGTGGATGTGTGTCTGTGAGTATGTATGTTTGAGCATGCAAGTTTATGTGTATGTCTCTGAGGGTGTGTGTGAGTGTGTATGGGTATGTGTATATCTGTGTGTGAGGGTGTGTGTGTGAGGATGTGCATGAGGGTGTGTGTGTATGTCTGAGGGTGTGTGTGAGAGTGTCTTTATGTGTGAGAGTGTGTGTGTGTGTGTGTGTGTGTGAAGGTAAGGGTGTGTGTATGTCTGTGGAGTTGTGTGTGTGAAGGTGTGTGTGTCTGTGAGGGTGTGTGTGTATGTGTGAGGGTGTGTGTGTGAGGGTATGTGAGTGTGTGTATGTGAGTGTGTGTGTGTCTGTAGACAGACTCACTTTAGCCCTGGGAGATGCCCACAGGAAGCAGTTCACTAGGGCACCATGTCTGTGACTGCTGCCCTGCTGCCCCCCCCTGACCCCCCCGCCCCAGCCAACACTGTCTCCGGTGCTGTGGGCACGAAGGCACGAGCTGTCCCTGCCCGACTGACAGATGCCATCTCTTTTCTCTTGCAGGCTTGAGCGTGGCCCCAGGGGCCAGTGGCCGCTTGCCCTTGAACTGTGGAGAGTAACTATGCCGTGTGGCTGGTGGGCCCGGCCCGGGAGCGGGGGCGATGGCTGCTGACGGCGTTGGCCGAATTGCAGTGTCCCCCTCCCGTGTGTCCCCCTCAGGGCCCGCCTTTCGGGTGTCTCTCCACCTGGCGGTCCCCCATACCCCCAGCTCAAGAGGAAGGACATGAGCTGTGGTCGGCGGCCGGGGCCTCGGCGCTGCAGGGACGGGCTCGGGGACCATGCCCACGCCAGCCGGGCACCATGACCGCCCCGCCTTGCCCTGTGCCGTGTGCGCGTGAGGAGTGCCTGCCCGGGGTCCCCCGGCACGTGCCGGTGATGGCGGGCGGCCCCACGTGAGCCCGCCAAGGAGCGCGCGACGGCCCCGACCATGTTGCGGAACGGGGCCGGGGGCGGCGGGGGCCACACGTGGATGCTGTGGTGCTCCACGCGCAGCCGCCTCACGTGGCTGAGCTTTGCACTCTTCGTGCTGCTCGTGTGCTTCCCGCTCATCGCCCACTACTACCTCACCACGCTGGACGAGGCCGACGAGGCGGGCAAGCGCATCTTTGGGCCGAGGGCGGGCGGCGAGCTGTGCGAGGTGAAGCACGTGCTGGACCTGTGCCGCATCCGCGAGTCGGTGAGCGAGGAGCTGCTGCAGCTGGAGGCCAAGCGGCAGGAGCTCAACAGCGAGATCGCGCGGCTCAACCTCAAGATCGAGGCCTGCAAGAAGAGCATCGAGAACGCCAAGCAGGACCTGCTGCAGCTGAAGAACGTCATCAGCCAGACGGAGCACTCCTACAAGGAGCTGGTGGCGCAGAACCAGCCCAAGCTCTCGCTGCCCATCCGCCTGCTGCCCGAGCGGGATGACGGGGGCCTGCCGCCGCCCCGGGCCGCCCGCGCCTGCCGGCTGCACAACTGCTTCGACTACGCGCGCTGCCCGCTCACCTCGGGCTTCCCTGTCTATGTCTACGACAGCGACCAGGCCGGCTGGGGCGGCGCCCTGGACCCCTTGGTCAAGCAGGCCTTCCAGGCCGCGGCTCGGGCCAGCGTGTACGTCACGGAGAACGCCGACATCGCCTGCCTCTACGTGGTGCTGGTCGGGGAGCTGCGGGAGCCCCCCGAGCTGCGGCCGGCCCAGCTGGAGCGGCGCCTGCAGGCGCTGCCCCACTGGCGCTCGGACGGCCGAAACCACGTCCTGGTCAGCCTGGCGCGGCGCTCCCACACCCAGAACCTGCTGTACAACGTCAGCACCGGGCGGGCCATGGTGGCCCAGTCCACCTTCTACGCCGCCCAGTTCCGGCCGGGCTTCGACCTGGTGCTCTCGCCGCTGGTGCACGCCATGGCCGAGCCCAACTTCCTGGAGATCCCCCCGCAGGTGCCCGTGAAGCGCAAGTACCTGTTCAGCTTCCAGGGCGAGAAGCTGGAATCTCTGCGCTCCAGCCTGCAGGAGGCCCGCTCCTTCGAGGAGGAGGTGGAGGGCGGCCCGCCCGCCGACTACGACGACCGCATCATCGCCACGCTCAAGGCCGTGCAGGACAGCCGGCTGGACCCCGTGCTCGTGGACTTCACCTGCCGGAACCCGCCGCGGCCCAGCCTGCCCACCGAGTGGGCGCTGTGCGGGGCGCGAGAGGACCGCCTGGAGCTGCTGCGGCTGTCCACCTTCGCCCTCATCATCGCGCCCGGCGACCCGCGCCTGCTGGTCTCGGCCGGCGGCGCCACGCGGCTCTTCGAGGCGCTGGAGGCGGGCGCCGTGCCCGTGGTGCTGGGCGAGCAGGTGCAGCTGCCCTTCCAGGACGTGCTACAGTGGAACGAGGCCGCCCTGCTGCTGCCCAAGCCCCGCGTGGCCGAGGTCCACTTCCTGCTGCGCAGCGTCTCGGACGGTGACCTGCTGGCCATGCGGCGGCAGGGCCGCTTCCTCTGGGAGACCTACTTCTCCACGGCCGACAGCCTCTTCAGCACGCTGCTGGCCGCCGTGCGCACCCGCATCCAGATCCCGGCCGCGCCCATCCGAGAGGAAGCGGCCGCCGAGATCCCCCACCGCTCGGGCAAGGCGGCGGGCACGGACCCCAACCTGGCCGACAACGGGGACCTGGACCTGGGGCCCGTGGAGACGGAGCCGCCCTACGCCTCGCCCCGCTACCTGCGCAACTTCACGCTCACCGTCACCGACGTCTACCGCAGCTGGAACGCGGCCCCGGGCCCCTTCCACCTCTTCCCGCACACGCCCTTCGACCCCGTGCTGCCCTCCGAGGCCAAGTTCCTGGGCTCCGGCACGGGCTTCCGGCCCATTGGCGGCGGGGCCGGCGGCTCTGGCAAGGAGTTCCAGGCGGCGCTGGGCGGCAACGTGCCACGGGAGCAGTTCACGGTGGTGATGCTGACGTACGAGCGCGAGGAGGTGCTCATGAACTCGCTTGAGCGCCTCAATGGCCTCCCGTACCTCAACAAGGTCCTGGTGGTCTGGAACTCGCCCAAGCTGCCCTCCGAGGACCTGCTGTGGCCCGACATCGGGGTGCCCATCATGGTAAGGGCTGCCCGCCACTCGCTCCCGGGGCTGGTGTGTTGGTGTTGGTGGGGGGCGGGGAAGCCACCCACTGGGCTCTGGGGTGTCCGCCCTGGCGACGGGAGGTGCCTCGCGCAGGGCATTGTAGTTTCAGGCTGTGCCCCGAGCACTGAAAGTGAGCGCTAAGAGCGAAGACCCGTGTGGTGGGCTGGTCGCCCTCAGGAAGGTCGGCGCCGGGGCCTGGGTCCGTCTGCTCTCTTTGTGCTCGGGCAGACGCTGTTTCTACAGCGAGAGCGTGTGTGCGGGTTGGGGTTTTGGTTCTGAGTCTCCCCGAGGTCACCTCCTATGGAGACTCGGCAGTCCCCACTGTCTTCCACTTTTCTCACATTCGAGCGCTTTGTGGGCCAGGAATGTTGCTCAGTGGTTAGAGCTTGGTGTGAGACTCTTGGCAGCCCCAGACGGGAGGCCGTTGAGAAGGCCGTTTCTTTTCCTGGGGTGTGTTCGCTGAGGAGCAGGTGCCGGGAGTTGGGGCTTCTGAAGGTGAAACTGTCCCCTGAGGTGTCTCCCGGCCCTTAGCAAGCCGCTCAGGACCGGCTGGGGCCCGGCTGCCATCTGGAGGTCCTCCTGGGCCGCAGAAACCCGATGCTGAGGTGAGTGGTTTTTAGGAAGGATGTCCCAGGAGGGGGATGTTGGGCTACAAACATTAATTTCCGGGCCGGGGGGGGGGGTAACTCAAGGGGTCCCCTAAGCACCACCAGGTATAGCCCCGGTGTCCCTGCGGGGTCCGGCAGTGCCACCTCTCCAGGCCCCATGCCCAGGCCCGAAGCCGCTGGGAGTGGCCCCCCGCCTTTGAGAATTGCTCGGAAGCAACCCCTAACTGTCTGAGAAACTGATCTCACGTCATGTATACTTTCAGCGGAGTCCCACCCGTGGGTGCTCAGGGGCTATTCCTGGCTCTGTGCTCAGGGATCTTGCCTGCTGGTATTGGGGGGGCCGTAATGCCTTGAAGTGCATTAAACTGGGGTTGTCTGTGTGCAAGGCCTTACCAAACGCCATCACATCTCTCTGGCTTCGGAGTGGGATATTTCAGCATCAGGACAGTATTGGGTGCAGCTTTGGAATGGCACAGACTCGAGGTTTCACGGCCCCCTTGTGGTGTTTGCTAAATCAGTGATCTTTGACTTGGGGTTAAAGGGGATCTAAGGAAGTTCAGTCTGGAATCCAGAAAGGGGCTCAGGAATGATCCATCTTCTCTGAGTGCGTCCGTCCCGAGGTGGAAGTCACGGCCAGGCAGCTCGGCTCCTGAGAACGTTTGGTCTCGAAGCTACTTAGGAGAAGCGTCTGCTGGGAGGCTCCTTCGCAGGCTCCTTGCTGAGTGAACCTCCCTTCCTTTCTCCGGGACAGCCGGTGGAATGTCACTGCGGTAACAAGCACAGACATTTGTCCCGGGACAGGCAAGCGCTGCCCAGATGCACCGAGAGAGAGGGCAGCCTGGCAGCCTGGCCCGCCGCGCCCACCACTCGCTCTCCCGACTCCGACCTTAGCAGGAACTTGGAGAAGTGTGTGTGTGTGTGTGTGTGTGTGTGTGTGTAGGGTGTGTGTGTGTGGGGGTGTGTTTGGGTGTGTGTCTGAGTGTCTGTGTAGGTGTGGTGGTGTGTATGTGTGTGTATGTGGTGGAATGCGTGTGTGGTGTGTTATATGGGTGTGGGTATCTGTGGGTATGTCTGTACATGGCTGTGTATGTGTGTGTGGTGGTTGTGTGTGTGTGCATGATCTGTGCATGTGTATGTGTGTGGTGGGTTGTGTGTGTGCATGTGTGCGTGTGTCTGTATGTGTGCGTGTGCGTGTGTGTGCGTGTGTGTGTGTGTGTGTGTGTGTGTGTGTGTGGTGGGGTTCTCCGGTCACTGTCTGTGGTCTGCCCGAGACTCACCAGCACTGCTCCTTCCCATGGCAGCCCAGTGCCATCCTCCAGCGCCCAGCAGGACTGGCCAGAGAGGCCGAGGCTCTGGGCTCCCTGGGCTCCTCCCACAGTTTGCAGCCGGGAGTCTCACTCCGCTTCCCAAGTGGGGGTGACCCAGGGGGCGCTCCCAGCCTTCTTGCCTGCCCTGTGCAGGGCGCACAGCCACTCTGGCTCACGGGGGCTTTGTGAGCCCCAGGGTGCCCCCCACCGCCTCCTCCCAGCCCCAGAGGCGGGGGGATTTGCAGTCAGCCCCAGAGCTGGGACCCTGTGTCCTTCTAAAAGTACTGTGGGATTTGTGCCGTATGCGAGGGCTTGGGGTTGGCGAGCCCTGAGGTCTGTGGGATGTTGGGGCAGAGGAGCACTGTCCGGGGCTGCCCTCCCTGGGCACCACGCCGGGTGCTCCAGGTGAGAGTCTGGTGTAGTGGTGTGGGCCTGGGCGTGGAGATGGCTGCAGAGGCGGGGGTGAGGTCCCCTCCCCTGTCCAGTGGCTGGAGGAGGTCCCAGTACTGTCCCTGCGCCCTGGGGGGTGGTCCTGGAACAGTCCCTGCGCCCTAAGAGGTGGTCCTGGAACTGTGTTTTGGAGTCCTCGGGAGTGACCTGGCTGCTGTTTCGACCCCTTGAGTGTGGTTCTGGACCCCCGGGGGTGCTCTGACCGGACTGGCTCACCCCAGTGGACTTGCTGCTGTTGGTATAGAATTGGCGCTCGCTCTCACGGTGACAGCCCCTCCCTCCAGCTTGTGTCCGCAGAGGACATGTGGGGACGCCCCTGGCCTGGGGTGGCTGTGCCCGCTGACGCCCCGCCCCCCTCTCCGCCACAGGTGGTCCGCACCGAGAAGAACAGCCTGAACAACCGCTTCCTGCCCTGGGCCGAGATTGAGACGGAGGCCGTCCTGTCCATCGACGACGACGCCCACCTCCGCCACGACGAGATCATGTTCGGGTTCCGGTGAGGCCTGGGCACCGCCCCCTGGATGTGAGCGGATCATGAGGGCTGGGGGAGGAAGGAGCCGAGCACACCCAGAACCCTGCTGCTCGGGAGCCCCTGTGCCAGGGTCTCTCGGGCTCCCTCAGGCCCCTCCCTGAGTAAGTCAGGGTCAGTCCTAGAAGGTAAACGTGTGTCAGACTCAGCAGGGCCCCCCCGGGAAGCGCAGTCTCGTGTCTCAAACTCGGGCTTCTGTGTGAGCACGGGCGGTTTCTCAGGCCCCCCGTGCCCTTCGGTGAGTGGGCGGAGGGGGCCCAGGGGTCCGAGACGTGGGCAGAGCTGGGCCTTGGTCCACCTGCCCCGTGGGGTCTGAGGCCCCTGGGAGCGTGCTGGGCTCTTCCCTGCCCGCAGCCCCGCCCGTCTCTGTCTCTGTGGTCTCTGCGTGCCTGCAGGCGCCCACCCACCGTCTGGGTGCCTCTGAGCACAGGCCAGTCGGGCCCTGCTCGGGCGGGTGGCAGCGCCCCGGTGCTCAGGCTGTGTCTGCCCACAGGGTGTGGCGAGAGGCGCGGGATCGCATCGTGGGCTTCCCTGGCCGCTACCACGCCTGGGACCTCCCGCACCAGTCCTGGCTCTACAACTCCAACTACTCCTGTGAGCTGTCCATGGTGCTGACCGGGGCCGCCTTCTTCCACAAGGTGCCGTGAGAAGCTCCTTTCGGGGGGGAGCTGGGGGTGGGGCCGCCGGCGGCCCGCAGTGCCCGCATGTCCTCGACAACACCTGGCCCTCCCTCCCACCCTTGCCGCGGGCAGTCGGGTCCCCGCTGTGAGGCACCTCTGTCCCCGGCCTCACCTCTGCCGTGGCCAGTTGGCGGGTGTTCCCGAGGGTGGGGGCCCCCAGATCTGCACTGGGAGTCTCAGGAAGCCCTCAGGTCCCTGTTCCGGTGCCATGTCTACACCGGGACCCTCTCGCCCTCAGACTCCACCCCCCTCCCTCACTCCGGACTCTGTGGCCACAGAAAACTGTCCCCATAAATATGGGACGGTCTCGGGGGCAGCCTCTGTGGCTGTCACCAGTTTTCAGGGGCTGTGGGAGCTTGGATCACCCAGCCATGCTCATGGCTGACTCCTGGCTCTGTGCTCAGGGCTGACTCCTCGCTGGTGCTCGGGGCTGTCTCCTGCCTCTGTTCTTGGGGCTCACTCCCAGCTCTGTGCCCGGGGCTCATTTCTGGTGGGGTCCTGGGATCGAGCCAGAGTCAGCTGTGTGCAGGGCAGGTGCCCTCCCCGCTGTGCTCTCCCCTGGTCCTGTATGTTCTGACTCTCAGACTCCTTGTGCCTCGGCCCGGTGATGTCTGCATCTCCTTCCCCCCATGGCCCTGAGATCTGGGCCCTGAACGTGAGCATTTCCAGGGCACCCCTGTGTCCTCCAGGCTCACCGTCTCTCCTCAAGCCTTTTGTCCCCAGCATTTTCACGCTGGTCCCTTGTCAGCTGCCTCACGTGGAGCTGCGATTCCTCTTACTCAGACACCCTGGGCCAGCCGAGCGGCCCCTCATTGTACAGCTGCCTTTTCTTAATTCAACTGAAATATGTGCAGGGGCTGGAGCGAGAGCACAACTGGGGGTGGGTGCTTGCACCTGGCTGATCTGGGGTCCATTGCTGGCATCCCATAGGGTCAGTCCCCTGAACCCGTCTGGAGTGACCTGTGAACACTGAGCCAGGAGTCAGCCCTGAGCACCGCTGGGAGTGGCCCCCAAACAGTGTGGAGCCATTGTGCACCCCCTGTCCATGCCTCTGCCCTCTGGCTGATTCTCCCCGAGCCTGACCCAGTGGCACATGGAGAACCTGGGCTTTGAGGCCTGGGGAGATGGCCCAAGGGGCTGGGGTATGTGCGTGGGCTCAGGGGCCCCAGGCTCAATCTGAGCACTGGGCTGGGAGTAGCCCCTGAGCACTGTGAGGCGTGGCTCTGTGCAGACGCCGAAACTTTGAGCATTTCTGGTGTGACAGGGGGGACCCGGAGGAGGCGGGATGGTCTAGGGCTGCAGTGGGCCAGTGGCCATGGCTGGGCACGCCAAGGCCCCTGGGTGCCCCCTGACAGCTGCTTCTCCCGTCCCTGCAGTATTACGCCTACTTGTATTCGTACGTGATGCCACAGGCCATCCGCGACATGGTGGATGAGTACATCAACTGCGAAGACATCGCCATGAACTTCCTGGTCTCCCACATCACGCGGAAGCCCCCCATCAAGGTGAGCAGCCCGCCCAGGCCTCAGGGCCACCTCGGTCCAGCGGGAGGGAGGGGACCAGAGGGTTCCGTGGGCAGCTGGCACCGATCAGTGGTCATAGGGCCTGGCTGGGGCCCGAGGCACACGTGTCATGTACCAGATGGCCGTGGCACTGGCTGCGTGTGCGGGATCTGACCGTCCCCAGAGGGCTTCACCCCAGAGAAGTGGCTCCGGGTGGCCCTGCCCACGGCTCTGTGCCCCGGGTTCTGGCTGAGCGGCGCCCTCTGGTGGCCTTCCACGTGGAGCTCAGACGTGGCCTAGGCAGCCGAGGGAACGTTCAGGGGTCAGGCGTTGGTTTGCACGCGTCTGAGCCGGGTTCCATGCTGGACACCCCATAGCGTCCCCGAGCCCCGCAGGAGTGACATCCGAGTGCCTGTAGAGCCAGGAGTCGGCCCCGAGCACCGCCAGATAGGGCCCCAAACCAGGCAGATGCCGCTTCCCTGGTGTGGAGGGACGCGAGCAGGGAGAGCACTTCTCGGGGAGCTGGGAGGGGAGTGGCGGGGGGGGGTGGGTGGGGGGAAGCGCCGCTTTCTGGTCATCACGTGGCCGTTCCCTCCCGCCACCGCTGGGACTGGGCGGCTGCCAAGACAGGCGCTATTTATAGCCCCGCAGACGAGGAGCCCTTATCCATGAAAATTTAAAAGTAGCCGAGTGATTAGGTGCCTAATAATACCCTGGCTCCCCGCCCCTCCAGACGCGGGCTTTTCCATCTCCATTACGGCGTGTCTGCCTGGCTGTCGTGGGGCCCTGCCTCGTCAGCCGAGCCAACGCTTCCCTCTGGGCTGGCTCTGGGAGACCTGCCTGTGGGCACAGAGCACGTGGGCGGGCTCGGGGGCTTCTCCCCTCGGGAAGCGAGAGGCGGAGGGCAGAGCCAGCCCCCGGGGCACCCTCCGAGCTCCTCTGTGCTGGGGCCACGCCGAGGGCCTTGCCATTCTCCCACGTGCTCATGTCAGGCCCACATGCTCTTGTATGTTTTAGACAGTCTTGTCATTGTTTGCTTTAAAGACGGCACCTGAGATGGTCCGTGTTGTAGCACCCGGGGGGTGTGGCTGCTTCCTCACCTGCTGACTTGCCCCCCTCATACTGGCACCCCAACCCCTTCAGAGGAGGGGGTCAGCGCGCCCACCCCTTGCCTTTAAGGGGGGCTCCAGAAACACGTGGGCTCCTTGGGCTCCTTCAGAGCGACTTTGAGGGGACGGTGGGGCCCCCAGCTGCCCACCATGGCCAGGACCTCCCGCCTGCGGGGAAGCACCAGCCTCTGCCTCCTGGGGACGGAGCTTGGGGCTGCCTGGATTCCTGCCACTGCCCCATCCAGTGGAATCGCCACCTTACGCCTCGCCTGCTAACCAGCCGCTCACCCGTCTGCCTGGGCACGTGGGGCAAGCTCAGGTTCGCTCATCCTGAGTGATGCCCTGCACTGGAGCAAGAGTGCACTGAGGGGGAAGGAGCAGCCGCCCAGAGAGCGCGGGTCGCTGATGTGGGCGTCAGCCCTGGAGACCCAGGGATGGGGGCAATGTGCTGAGAAAACAGAGCAAGACAGCTTCAAAGACACGGTGACTTTGGGAAATGAAAATTCCATCCAGAGAAAACTCTTACACACGCACCTGCACACACGTGCAAACAGGTACCTGCATGTGCATACATGCGTATGCACACACATGTACCAGCACGTGCATATACACATGCACACATACATATGCACACATGGACCCACATGCACATGCACACGTACCAGTTTATGCACACACACGCACACATATGCACAGGCATACACATACATGTACCAGCATATGCACTAGAGCAGCACACATGCACCAGCACACGTGCATTATCATGTATGCATACCAGTTTATTCACATACATGGCATGCAGATATACATGCATGCATGCAGTTACATATGCACATATAGATACACATGCACAACGCAATGTGCACACACAGTCATGAGCACACAAATGCATGCTCACGTACATGCACCAACACACATGCACATGTGCACCAGTACACACTCACATGCATGCTGCTGCCAGAACATACAGGTTCCCGAGTGTCTCCCCCGCTCTTCGGTCTCCACGCATCTTTTGTTTTTGTTTTTATTTTGTTTTTTGCTTTTTTTGGGGTCATACCTGGCGATGCTCAGGGCTTACTCCTGGCTCTGCACTCAGGAATCACTCCTGGCCGTGCTCAGGGGACCACATGGGGTGCTGGGAATTGAACCCGGGTCGGCCGCGTGCAAGGCAAATGCCCTGCTGTGCTATCCCCCCGCCCCCCTGTCTCCACGCATCTTTATCTCACCTGCTCAGAAACTCTTCTCGTTGCCCATCACGGGTCTCTGTTTCCTCCCGGACATTCTCACGTTCATTGCCACCGTGTTCTCCCTCCTGTCTCAGGTGACATCGCGCTGGACCTTCCGCTGCCCGGGCTGCCCGCAGGCGCTGTCCCACGACGACTCGCACTTCCACGAGCGCCACAAGTGCATCAACTTCTTCGTCAAGGTGTATGGCTACATGCCTCTGCTCTACACGCAGTTCCGCGTGGACTCGGTGCTCTTCAAGACCCGCCTGCCCCACGACAAGACCAAGTGCTTCAAGTTCATCTAGGGGTACGGCAGGTGGAGCGCGGCCGTGTGAAGGGGCGAGGCTCCAGGGCCCAGAGCGGGAAGAGCCGGAGGAGGCGCGGCCCCGACGGCCTGTGGGCTGACCCTCGGGCCCCCGTTCACCCGAGGGGCACGAAGTCACGTGCCCACAGCAGCGGGTCTCGGTCCCTAAACTCGGTCACAGCTGCAATGGTGGCCTGAAGGAGGCGTCACGCCTGGGCCGTTCGAGGCTTATTTATACCCGTGTGCTCGCACACGGCTCACGGACGTCTGTGCACATGCACGCACACACACTCACATGCAGAGGCGGGGCGGAAGCTGGAGATGGGACCGGACGTTGCCCTGAGGAGCCTGGCCAGTCTGTAGCTGAGAAACAGGCAGCCCCCGAGCCCTGGGGCTGGGCCAACCATGGCCAGCACTGTCCATCCCACTGTCCTCTGCTGGCCCCTGGATGAGCTGGTTCTGGAGGGTTCCGTCAGGCCATGCTCTGCCCCCCCTCCTGTTTCCTGCTTTTGTCGGTGAGGAATGAGACCTGGAGCCAGTGCTCCCCTGGGGTTTCGTGTCCCTTTCCGGACAGGCCGTATGGGCCCCAGGCTGCCCTGCAGGCTGTGGGGACACCCCGCTGGCCGGGGTCACAGCAGGCCCAGCCCCTGTTCCTGTGTGCTGGAAGTGACCACTGGGCCCCTGGGTGGGCCTCGGTGTGGGGGGGTGGGGCTACCTCTCGGCAGGGACTGGCCTGTGTCCTCTTGTTCTGGACCCCACTTTCTTCCAGTGGAGTTGTGGGGGGGGGGTCCCCAGTTGTGAACAGAGCTCGGGCCTGGCCTGGCCAAGCACATGCCTTAAACTGGTCCCGTCCACCCCAGACTGGCCTCCGGGCTTCTGTATCTCGGGGCGCATTTCCCGCTTGTACCAAACGGTCCTCCAGTGTCTCTGGGACACAGGCTGTTTGTTGGCCCCCGTGTGTCCCTGGGACCCCACAGCGTCTAGTTGGAACCCCCCACCCTCCTTCCCTACTCCGATTCTTTCTTAGCTGTAGCCTTCTCCTGGGGGCCCAGGAGTGAGGTGTCCGCGCTCTCTCCGTGGCTGCTACTTGCGTCTGTCACTGTGTCCTGGAGCGCCCCGATGGCCTTTCGGGGGGCCTGGGCGGGACCTGAGGTCAGGGCTCACGTCTCCTGTGCTGAGCTTGGCGCTGCCCGTGCCAGTCTGGGGCCTGGCATGGGGGCCTTGGCCCAAGCAGTGCCTGCTGGGTGTCCCTGAAGGGCAGGGAGGGAGAGGCCGGGACCCCTTTGCTGCTGACCGTGAGCGGGGGCTCCCCATGCTGGCCGCACCTGCTGCAGCCCCTGCAGACCCCGCGCTTGCTGGCTGCACGCAGGCGTGACGGGCTGTGGCCTGCTGCCCGCCCACTCCTGGGCTGGTGGCCCTTGGCATCGGCCAGGCAGCCCTGCCCGGCCACCCCCTGCCCCTTCCAATCACGAGCACAATGGTCTTACGTTGGAGTTTTGTAAGAAAATGAAATAAATGGAGACTTTAACTCGACGGCCTATGAGTCCTGTGGGTTTCCTCTGAGGGGCCACAGAAGGGAGCAGGCGGGCAGGCCCCCCTCAGGCCGCTTTCCCAGGGGACCAAGTTTCTGCGGGAGTGTCTGCGTGCTCCCCTGCTTCTCACGGTCACGCTCCACCTAGCTCGGAGTGCTGCTGAGCTGCCAGGCCAGAGTCAGGGCGGTTCCAGCCCCAGCACCGCCGGAAGTGACGCCCGAACACCCGGCCGGTGCCCCCGAGCCCCGCTGGGCGTGACCCCACACAGAGGAAGTTGGACCAGCGCTGGGTCAGTCTGCTGGGGAGCACAGGGCAGGGAGGACTTCTTCCTCTCTGGCTCCCGCTCCTGGATGATGTCTGGGGTGGGGTCATCCCTGGTGTGGGTGGGCAGCACACGGGCCTCCCACCTGAACTTCCTGAACTTCTGCTCTGGAAATGGCAAAACACTGTGGCTGGAGGCTCACAGGGAACCAGGCGAAGGTCTGTGTGTACAGCCCCCCGTGGCAACAGTGAGGCCTTGCCAGAACCGTCTGCCTTTCCTCAAGGCCCGTCCCCTCCCTTCCCCGTAGCTCGGGTTTCTGCACCCGGGAGCCCACACCACTAGCTTCTTGCACGCGTGGCCTGTGTTCGGGGTTGTGCTTGGCTGCTCGTTTCTCTTTATGGCCGACAATACTCTGTTGTGTTTTCTTTGTATCGGAGCCGGGGTGCTGGGGCCTACCTGGGGGTTACTGAGCCGTTGGTGGGCTTGGGGCTCTAGGGGTGGCAACTCGGGCCCTGCTACGTTCGCTGGAGTGTGTTCTGCGAGCGTCACCCCCTCTGCTGCTTGCGCACCCGTTCTCTTGATGCTGTTTCCTCGTGAGCAGCTTTTCCATTGCGGAATCTGGTTCACGAACTCCTCTGGGTGGCGCTTTCTGCTCCTGGCGCCTGCCGCTCGGCCACGGCGTGTCTGCCAGTATATAGAACCTTGAAGTATTGATCCGTTTCTGGCTAAAGACTCTGGGACTCAAGTTTTTGTCTTTTATTCTGGTGCAGCCTGAGTAACGGGGTGGGGGCCTGGGAGGAGCATGCAGCCGTGCGCCCATCCCTGGTGCAGCCCGGCACCGCGTGGCCTGACCAGCACTGGAGCTTCGGCCCTGCGTCTTGGGGCAAAGAAACGTGACTACGGGGCTTTGCACAGGCTTCTCGCCCTCTCCAGCAGCTTCTCGGCGACTGTCCCGCTGTCAGGACCTCGCTGAGCCGGAGTGGACGTGGCTGTGCCAGTCCCACCTGCCCGCCTTGGTCTGGGGGGTCAGTCGTGCCCTGTGGCTGCTCCCACCTCTGCTTCAGTTGTCCTTGAGGCAGCTCAGGCGTCTCGGGGTGGCGACCCCCACCTCCCTGTGTGTCCCCGCTCGAAGGAAAGTCGCGCTTCTTTCCCTCGCTCGTGGGGCCGTCTCCCTCACTCTTGCCTCAGTGGGGCCCATTTCACAGAGGTCCTGTCCTGCCCTGCCTCTTGGGCTTCCCGTGGGCCTTGTGACCACTTGGGCAAGTCCAAGCTGTTCCAGGCCCATTTGGATGTCTCGGGAGTGCAAGTGAAAGAGACTTTTTGCATTTCCAGAATGTTCCTTTTATAAACACATGACTGAAGCAAGTTCCGGCCGCCCTGCTGTGTACCTACCATGCGGCCTCGGTTTCCACAGCTGCCATGGCCTCGCGGCCTCTCCCATGGCTCACTCCATCCCTGGCCCCAGCATACCGACCCCAGGACCTGTGCGGGCATCCTGGGCCCTGCCGGCCACGCCAGAGACGCCTTTTTCCTGCACACCCCGGTTAAGTCCCAGGGAGTTTCCCACGGTTCCTGGGGCCCAGCTGCGGGCCAGCTGGAGAAGTGACTGACCCTCAGGCCAGCGCGCCCAGGGCTGCCCGGCCCGCTGCAGACTGGCACGTGTGCCGTGCGGGCTCGTGGCATCCACCTCGCGGGGCTTCCTGTGACTGAGGCCTGCCCAGACTTGGTCAGGGGTTGGTCAGGGTGAGGGAACGGGGGCTTGCCTGCTGCTTCCTGGGGCTGGGGTCGGGTCACCCCTAGCAGTTCCCAGGCCTCACCCGTCCCTCTCCAGATCATACATTCATGCTCTTCCCGTATTTCCAGACACTAAATCCATGTGTGGGTTTCAGGTTCCGCGGGGCACAGATACGTCTATAAAAATAAGTTTTATTAACAAACGGGTGCGCAATAGAAAAGACAGGGACGAGTGCCTCCCCGCAGCACGGGGGCCATCCTGAGGCGCAGGCACTGTGGGCCGCACCCCTGCCTGGTGCCATGCCCCCCAAGCCCTGCAGCAAAGTGGCCGGCCAGCCCCGTGGCCCTCGCGTGCGTGTCTGGCTCAGAACTTCTGCAGGAACTTGAGGACGAGGTCGCGCAGCCGCACCCGCAGCACCTCGTCGTGGTCGCAGATGATGTGGGTCGAGTCCTCCTCCACCTGGATCAGCGTCTCGGCCTCCTGCAGCAGCACCAGGTGGCCCTTGGCCGTGTCCTCCACCTTGATGTCACTGAAGCCGTGCTGCCGGGTGGGCGGGAAGAGGGCTCAGTGGGACACACGGGCCGCCTGCCCTCCCCGAGCCCAGCCCCCGGGTCCCTGTGCCCGCCTGCTCACCTTCTCCAGGGTCTGCACAAACTGGTCCAGGGGGATGGAGCCACTGAGCAGGGGCCGCACCCCCTTGCTGTCCGGCACGTCCTCACTCGCCCGCTTCCTCTTCTTGCCCCCCGGGGGCGGGGCTGGCCGGGGTGGGGGCTACAGGGGCACAGGGGGGCTGAGCCTCGGGCGTGGGGCCCGCCTGGGGCTGGGCGAGTCAGGGGGAGGGTACCTGCCCCCCGTACCTGCAGAACGTGCTTGTTGTCCTTCGTGTGCAGCACGGCCGAGACCGTGGCCAGTGAGATGCCGGGCTTCACCTCCGTGGGCACCAGGGAGTCGGCCAGCTGCCAGCAGGCGGGGGTGGGGGACTCGGTCATGCTGGATACCCCCACCCCCCGCTTCCCTCCCTTCATGCCATCTGCAGGGAGCGAGGAACCAGCCAGAAGAGGGGAGCAAAGCAGTGAAACCTGACCCGCCGGGCCACAGCCGTGCCCATGTGCACCCGTTCCTCACCGCACACGGGCAGCGCAAGGATTCGAAGCTTGGCTGACACCCAGAGGCAGGCCTGGAGGGCTGCGAAACAGGTGTGCAGGGCACAAAACCTAAAGAGGTGTCAGCCATCATCTCAGAGACCTCTCCCAGAGAAGCCCGGCCACAGAGCTCCGGGGAGAAGGCAGCGGGGCCAGAGTGGCCCCCCAGGTGGCCTGAGAGCCCCCGGCTCAGTAGCTAATCGGGAGAGGAAGCACAGACCGGAAACAGGAACCCTAAGCTGAGGGAGGCGGGAAGAGCCTGCAGGCGGTCTGGCCCCAAGCAGAATCCATAAACTTGGAAAAATGGATCCGTGGGAAACTTCCCCTCCCTGGCGGGAAACTTCTGAGCTCTGCCCAAAAAGTGTTTTTCTCCTAAATAACCTTTTGACCAAGAGGAGTTAGCACTGGTGGAAGGTCTGGATTTGAATGCAGTGAGTACTGTTCATTTTTATGGCAAGAGAAAGGACTGCCGCGAAGTTGGAACAGTTATTTCCGCTCTAGCCAAAGAAAGGAAACTGGGAAAATGAAAAAGATTGGGCATACACTTATCGAAGGGGCAGCAGCCGAGGCTCAGCCTGGGTTCCCGGGAACGGGCCTGGGGTCAGCCCCGCCGCCCCTGGGTGGGGCGGAGAGAAGGCCAAGGACTGTGTGGGCAGCAGGAAAGCAGAGGCAGGCCAGGCTGAGACTCCCATCCTGAGACTCGGGACCCGGCCCTCTCACACACACACACACACACACACACACACACACACACACACACACACACACACACACACACACACACACACACACACACACACACACACACACACACACGTACATACAGGCTGTTCTGTTGAACTTGGTCCCCGAGTCACAGCAATAAACGCAAGTCCACATGTGTGTGGCTGTGTGTGCGCATCCTGCTGGGATGGGGCGGACTCGGCGCTCACCTCGGGCACAATCTCGATCTTCTCGTAGCGGCGTTTGAAGGGCAGTGCCAGGACCTCGGCGCGCCGGTAGGACATGGGCGGCGGCTGGCAGTCGATCATCAGGTCGGTGCGGTGGCACTGTGTGGGCGGCGGCTGCGTGTACTGCTCGGGACACACCACGTGCAACGGCTGCGGCGGGGGCAGAGGGGGGGGTGGGTGTGAGGCCAGTGGCCGGGCCCCTTCCTGTCCCTGGGCCCCTCCGCCTCAGTCTCGGGCACTGACTGGTCACGCGGGTGTTCACTGCCCATGCCTGTGGTCTCGGTGGCCTGGCTCCACGGGGCCAAAGTCCATTGTGGGACAGGCTGGACCCCGTTCACAAGACTCCTCTGCCCTTGCGGGAGAAAACCCCCACCCAGCGCTGGTGACCGGGCCATCCTGCCCAGTGCCCCCCGCCTTCCCGCAGCCTCCTGCTGGCGTGTGACTCTCCCACCAGGAAGCAGAGACCTTGGGTGCGGCTTCTCTGGACACTTTCGGCTTTAGAATGAGTCCGGTCTGGTGGTGCATGTGACCACGGGGCACGGGCAGGGGCCAGGGGCCACTTCGGTTCGGCCCAGCCCCCACAGGAGTGGCGTCGGCTGTGCTCACCTGCACTTCTTTCAGCAGCTTCGACACCTGGATGAAGTTGAGCCGCGTGTCGATGGGGCAGTAGATGCACTTCATGGCCAGCGGCTGGTAGGGGGCCAGCGCCTCCAGGTAGGAGAAGTCGGGCTCTGGGGAGAGGCCAGAGGGAGGCAGGGGGTTGCTTGGGGCCCAAAGGGGGGAACGGGCTGGGGGGGCTGAGTTCTTTAGCAGAGAAACCGAGTCATGAAGAAACCTAGTGAGAGTGGGCCGGGGTTGCTGACCCCCTGGGCACTGTCAGGAAAGCCCTGAGCACTGCCGGGGGTGGCCCCGGAACAAGTTAAAAAACAAAGTTCTGAAAGCTCCCAGCCCTTCACAGAAATGACTGCTGCGTGGGCACGCTGGCTGGTGCCGGGCCAGGGGCTCAGGCCTAGCCCTCCTGGGTGTCCTGACAGATCCCTGCCACCCCCCAGGGGCGAGATTCCCCACCCGCAGCTCACGGGTGCAGCCACGGGGCGAGCGGCGGCAGGAGGCTCCCGGCACCCTGTCGCTCTCCGCCTGGCGTTCCCGGCTCACTGGCACTTACACGGGAATCTCCCCGCTCATGTGCGGGCTGCGGCTGGGCCGCAGGTCCTGCCGCGCCCGCTTACCTGTGAAGATGACCGTGTTCAGGCTGGACCTGCCCCAGAGCTCCAGGAAGTGCACCACGTCCCCGAAGCGGAGGGAGGGGTGGCCGGTGAAGACCACACACGGCTGCCGGAAGTCGTTGCTGAAGTCGCCGTGGATGCTGGGGTAGTGCTTCAGCTTGTTGGTCTGGATGAGCTGCGAGGGCAGCCCCGGGCGCACCCGGGCGTGGGCACTCAGACGCCCGGCACCGGTGCTGGGCACAGAAGGGCGTCGGGGCTGCCTCCGCCCCGAGGCACGGGGACCCTCTCCAGGGCACAACCAGCACCTCACAGGCCAGGAGTGGCCCCGCGGGTCCCGGGAGGGGCCGGGACAACGTGCCCGTGTCAGGAACACACCAGCGGCTCACTCCCGGGCTTCCGAGGACACTGCCAGCTTGCCGACACATCAGAACAGTGTGGTCCCACTGACGCCCGACACTGTCTGCTCTGCTCGGGGGCAGTGCTCAGTGAATTCCTCTCCCTGCCCACAGAGGGGCGCGAGGGCAGCTCGGGACACGGGTCTGGCTGGGGGATATTCTAACCCTCTAACCCCTCAGTTCAATCCCCCCTCACCCCCCTTCCTCAGCCCTGGGGCCCAGCATCCTGTTCTCTTACCTCTGCGTGCGGGAACGGCGGTTCTGGAAGATACACCTTACTCTGTTTGTTGTGGCACAGCCTGGGAAGAACAGCCAAGTTAGCCAGGGCGCAGGGCGGCGTCTGCTGCCCCCTGCTGGGCGCAGTGCACACACCAGCTACTGAAGCATCGCCTGCCCCTTCAGATTCCCGGGGATGCCGGTGCAGGTGTGTGCCCGGGTCATCTCAGTCGCTAACTTCCTCTTGGTTCAGTGTCTTACCCACCTGAGCATTTCTAAGCCATTTTTTGCTCTAATAAAAGTGAATTTTGTCAGCGGTGCTACTGAAATGCCAGTTTTTTTCATTAGATATGGTTTTAGAAATTGCAGCCAAAAGGAGTTTCGGCTTTTATTTTTATCTTTTTAACTTTGAGAACATAATTTTTGGTAGGTTTGCCTTCTCTCTTAGTTCCTTGAGACTATGGTTCTGCTAACCCCTGGCAGTTCAGCCGACTGGCTGTCTCACACATCCTCACATTGCAGGTGTGAAGAAACAGCCAAGCCAAAGTTTCACACAGGAGGGACCTTCCATGGTCACTATTTCAGTGGAGTGAATCAAACTATCCTATAGAAAATGGACATCTCAGACAGAGAACACGAACTTCTCAGACTGTCCACACAGAACCAGGACGTCTCAGAACACCCAGAAAGAACACGGATGTCTCAGAATATCCACACAGAACATGGATGTGTCAGAAAGTCCACACAGAACCCAGAGGTCTCAGAACATCCACATAATGTTTTAGATCATCCACACAGAACCCAGATGCCTCAGACTGTCCAAACAACCCATACACCTCAGAACACCCACAAACAACCCAGAGGTCTCAGAACATCCGCACAAAGCCTGGAGATCTTAGGACATCCACGAGAACCTGGATGTCTCACGTCCATACACAACACGGATGTCTCAGATCGTCCACACAGAACACGAATGCCTCAGACTATCCACACAGAACCCAGACATCTCAGAATGTCCATAAAGAACCCGGACATCTCAGAACGTCCACACAGAACCTGAACATCTCAGAACGTCCACAGAGAACACAAATGGCTCAGAATGTCCACACAGAACACGGCATCTCAGGACGTCCACATGGAACACGGATATCTCAGAACATTCTTACGGAATATCGACGTCTCAGAGAACATGGACATCTCAGACAGTCCACATAGAACACAGACATCTCAGAACATCCACACAGAACATGGGCATGTCACGGAGAACACGAACATCTCAGAAGTCCACACAGAACACATCTCAGACCATCCACACAGAACACGATGCCTCAGACTGTCCACGCAGAACACGAACGTACCACTCAGCAAAAATCTGGGAGAACTCCAGGGAGCTGTTGGCCACGGGGGAGATGAAGTAGAAGGGGATATTGGAGAGGCCGGCCGAGTCGATGTACTGGTAGAGGCATTCCAGGAGGTCGTAGATGACACCCGACGGGTAGCAGGGCACCAGCACATTCCCTCCGTTCCGCACCGTGAGTGCTGGGGGTGGACAGCGGGGTGGAGGGTCAGCAGGCAGTGTCGGGGCCCCGTCCTGACTCCTGCGAGCTCGTTCCCAGGCACCTCACTGCACGGAGGTGGCTAGGGACCAGTGCGGGGACTGGTGGGGCCTAGGGGTGTCAGGCTGGCCAGCGCCATCCTGTTTCTCTCCTGTCAGAACTTTGCTGGGTTTGTCTCTACTCGGCTTCTGGCCATCGCTGGTGGCCTCGGAGGAAACACACCCAGGTAGTCTAGCTGACTTAGTCTTAGGATGTCACCTGGCAGTGCTCAGGGCTCACTCCTGGCAGGCTCAGGGGAGCACCTGGGGTGCGGGGGCTTGAACCCGGGTTGGCGGCATGCAAGGTGAGCACCTTCCCTGCTCTGCTATCACACGGGTCCCTCGACTTATTTCAGGGACACTTTCTTTCCCTCACACTCAGTCTACGGGAAAATCCTCGACAACTGAAGATGCGAATTGTGGCTGATTAAAAAGTTGGAACTGAAGGGGCCGGAGTGATAGCACAGCGGGTAGGGCATTTGCCTTGCACTCGGCCAACCTGGGTTCAATTCCCAGCATCCCATATGGTCCCCTGAGCACTGCCAGGAATGATTCCTGAGTGCAGAGCGAGGAGTAACCCCTGTGCATCACTGGGTGTGACCCAAAAAGGAAAAAAATAAGTTGGAAGTGACGTCCGAACTGACTTAAAAATCCCTCGCAAATGGGCTTCCTGTTTGGTTCTCAGACCAGCCCGCAGGCCCCGGCAGACCAGCGCTGGTGCCTCTGTGGCTGAGCCGGCTGGTCCTTCCCTGCCCTTGGCCACAGCCCTACACCCTGTATGTGTCCGGCCACCCCGCGCCCACCAAAACTCAAGGCTAAGACTCTCCTATATGGACCAAGTGGGATGATGCTGAGTTTTGTCTAAAGTGCCAACCAATTCAGCTCCTGTTTCACCATCCTAACTGCACTGTCAGATCGCAAATGTTAAAGACTTGAGCCCAGTAGCCGGGATCTTGGTGGGTGGGAGGCCTGGGTTCGACCCCTGGCTGGGACTTAACTGTGACACAGAGCCAGGAGACCCTGAGCCCCACTGGGTGTGTCTCAACAAAAGCCAAAGGAAAAGAAGGAACCGTGTTGTGAGCCAGAGGCAATTTGAAAGGATGGGCTCGGGCACGTGGGATAAAGCGGGGAGAGCCCTTGGTGGGGCACCCGAGGGTGTGGGAAGGCTTGGGGAAGCCCGCCAAGCCGAATGCGGGTATGCACATACCCAGGTTGCTGCAGAACTCGCCCACCATGCCGTCGGGGTTGGCGGTGGGGATCTGGGTAAGGCCCGTCAGGAGGAGAACGTCGCTGTTCTTCAGAGATGCTTGGTCCATGGGCTGAAAAACCAGAGCCAGACCCGGTGATGGAGAATGGGTGCGTCTGCAGTGGGGCTGCCCCCGTACTGCCGCCCTCCCCGTGAGCAGTCACCACAGGGCAGCACAGACAATGTGCCTGTCTGAAGGTGGCAGTGTGCCTGTCTGAAGGTGGCAGTGTGCCTGTCTGAAGGTGGCAGCGTGCCTGTCTGAGGGGAACAGCACATTGTGCCTGTCTGAGGGTGGCAGCGGCAGTCAAGCCCACAGACCCGGACACCAAGTCTCTGGTTTGGTCCCATGGAAAGGCCCAGTGGCACGGCCCAGTTCCATTAGGCCTTGCTCCTTCCAAAATGCAGCCCTCACGCCTCATCAGGATGTCAGCGCCCCCAGGTGGTGCTGGGCAGGGCTGCCCGCCTGCAGTGGGGCCTGTGGGGTGGGGGGCCCAGGCACTCCTCGCTGTGGCCCAAGCAGCACAGTGAGGCAGGCCAGAGAGGGCGGCATGGTCTCCGTGACTCAGTGGCCTCGGCTAGCTCGGGAACTCGAGCCTCCACTCAGAGCCGGGTTTCCGGTCTGGGGTGCACTGCTGGCCTCTCCCGGGGATGCCTCAGTCACTGTAGGAGGCTGGTGGGCACTGTCCCCACGTTCCAAACACCCTCTCCTGAACGAGCCGCGCCCCGGTGGGAGCTGGGGTTTAGGGCCGAGGGTGGACATGGCCGCTCCCTGCATCCTTGCCCGCGGTTTCAGGAACAGTCCCCAGACCTGGCAGCAGGGAGGGGCAGCGGGGAGGAGCCCCGGCCACCCCCTTTCCTCAGGGCCTGGGGGAGGAGTGCGGGCAGGCGCTGATGCGGCCCGACGCCCCCACTCTCGGATGAAGGATGACCCTGTGAGAGGGTAACCGGCTGGGCTGAGCGTGTCCATGTCCGGCTCTCACCAGCAAGTGTGCACGCGTGGAAGGAGGGAGGGAGGGTTAGAGGGAGGGAGAGAGGGGAGGGTTGGGGCAGGAGGGGAGAAGGTTCTCTAGGGGGGGGCTGGGCCGTGTCCACATGTGAGGGAGGGGCTGGGGGCTCACAAGTCTCGGCCCGCGCTCCCTCCCCAGGTCGGTCACAGGCTCATGCCCCTCGCAAGGCTCTGAGCTGCTCGTGTACGGGAGGGCAGAGAAGGGAGCCAGGCCTGTGCACAGCTGGGACTCAGGGTGGCTCAGCGGCGGCGTGGCAGGGAAACCAAGGGCGGGGCGGGGCTGGAGCGACAGGGCAGCAGGAGGGCATTGTCAAGCATATGTGGCTGACGGGGTTTGATCCCCAGCATCCCATATGGCTCCCTGAGCCTGCCAGGAGGAATTCCTGAGCACAAAGCCAGGAGTAACCCCTGAGCATCACCAGGTCTGGCCCATCCGACCCCTCCCCCAAAACAAACAGAAAAAACCCCCAAAACAAAAAACCTTCAAGCAACCCAAGGGCGGCACCATAATCCGAAAGTGCCACCCAGGGGAGGGTGGGTCAGGCCAGACCACAGGCTCTGGCGGAGTTTCTTGTCGGGGTCTAGGAGACACGCAGTGCCTCCATTTCGCCACCAGAGGGCAGCGTCCTTCGGCTCTGCCTTGCACAGGCACCCCTGGTCCCTACACATGTCCACACAAACTTCCAGCGTGTCCATGGAGGAGCAGATGAAAATACTCGTGACCCTGAGGGTCACGATCGGGCTTGTGGAACGAGCACGTGTAAGGCCCAGGGAGCTGGGGTCCCTGTGCTGGTCAGCCGGGTGGCTGGCATTGTGCCAGGCCAGAGAGTGACCCACTGGGGGCCAGCCCCACTGGGGGAGACTCATGGAGAGAGAGCGGGAAGGAGGGAGGGAGGGAGGGAGGGAGGGGGTAGACGGAAGCCCAGACCGCGGGGAAGGGCAGCACACAGGACACAGGGCACGGGGTCCGCGGGCAGAGGGCAGAGGTGTGGGCAGTGTGTCAGTATCCGGCCCTGCAAGTATGTGCGTGCGTGTGTGTCAGGGTGGACGGGTGGTGGGCGAGGGTCCCACAGAGTGGTCAGGGAGCCCCACGGTCACTCCCCACGCAGCTTGGCCAGGCCCAGGGAGGCCTCCCCTGGCAGTGCCTGGGGGTCCCTGAGGCTGTATCCGGTCGCCCTTGGGGGCTGAACTCGGGTCTTGTGCTGGACATCTGAGCTGTCTCCCCACCCCTGCAGACATCTGCCCGCTGTAGCTCACAGAAGAAACGAAAGCGTGAGGGCGGGGGGTGCAGTTCCAGGGATGTGCACGAGCTCCGCAGATGGCAGCCCCGGCGGGCCCCACAGCCCACACACTGCGCCGGCCATCCCTCCGTCCCCCCTCACACACTCCCCCCTCCCCCCCCCCCCAGACCCCAGCCCGGCCTCTCCCTGAGGAGCCTCTCCCCAGCACCCCCCCCCCGCCCCACTGTTCATGCAGAGCGGGAGGCTGCTGTGACAGCAGGGAGGTCCCCACCCATGAAGACACGGGTGCGGGGACATTTTGGCAGCACAGGTGGCCCCCACCTGGCCCCCAGGCCGGTTCGCGGCGTGGTGGACAATCAGCCCAGCTTTCCTTATCCCCGAAATTATCTGGGGAAGGAGAGCCTAATTCCTTCCTTACGTACAACGCCGCTGCCAGCTAGAAATGAAAATTAATTACCTAGGTATGTTGCTCATTACTTTCATGACCTTATTTTCCCTTCAAATTTACGGACCTTGTATGAATAATTTACTGGAGATGACATCAATAGTACCGTAACGGCTTTGATCTAAGCAGGACAAATCAGGAGTTGGCAGCCAAGTCCCCTCTCTGTCTTTTACAGGAGAATGTATCAGGGATGAGGGGGCTGCCAATACGGAATCGGATTCAATGAGCTGGCTGGGAGGACATTGATGGCTTCTGATTCCAGTAGGCGGGAAAGGCCCAGAATTCTGCTAGCGAGAGGGGAAAAAATAGCAGCGTGTCCCCTGGAGACCCGGAGAGGAAACTCGATTCTACAGAACGCCCGAACACCACAAGGCCGGCACGCTGCTCAGGGTGGGGGTGTCCCCACAATCAGCGCTCCTGCCCCCGCCCCACCCGCCTGCACCTCTCCCCAGGACCCTGGTACGTTCGGAGCAGCCACGCCTCACGGGAGAGCCTGAGTGGGGGAGGCTCTGTCCCACGAGCTCCACACTGAGTCAGCCTACGGGCCCTGAGCTGGGATGACCCCAACCCCTCGGCAGCACATGGGGCTGAAGCCACCAGAACTGAGTCCTCTCCTGCCTCGTGTGCCGGGAGTGTGTCCTGCACTGGGTGGACACTGAGTGTGCTGGGTATGCGCCGATGTGTGCTGTGTGCACTATGAGTGTGCGCTTTGTGCTGAGTGTGCACTTGTGTTCTGAGTGTGTGCTGTGTTTACTATGAGCGTGGACAGTGTACTATAAGTGTGCACTGTGTTCTGATTGTGCGCTGTGTGTTCTGAGTGCACTATGTATACTATAAGTGTGCACTGTGTTCTGAGTGTGCTGTGTGTACTATGAGCATGCACAGTGTACTGTAAGTGTGCACTATGCAATATAAGTGTGCACTGTGTTCTGATTGAGCGCTGTGTGTTCTGAGTGCACTATGTATACTATAAGTGTGCACTGTGTTCTGAGTGTGTGCTTGTGTACTATGAGCGTGGACAGTGTATTATAAGTGTGCACTATGCAATAAGTGTGCACCATGTTCTGAGGTGTGTGCTGTGTGTTCTGAGTGCACTATGTGTACTATAAGTGTGCACTGTGTTCTGAGTGTGTGCTTGTGTACTAAAGTGTACACTGTATATTAGTGTGTGCTGTGAGTGTGTGCTGTGTGAGCTGTGTGTGTACTGTGAATGTGCCCTGTGATGAGCGTGCGCTGTGTGTGCCCAGGGATGTGCCGAGCGTGGCCATGTGCACGGAGGACCGAGGAGCGGGGGTTACCTGGGGGTGCGTGGTCAGCAGGGAGGAGCCGGACACGTAGGACACTTTCTCATAGTGAGACTGGATGATCCAGTTGGAGCTCCCCAGGGCGTAGCCAGAGCTCAGCGGCGTCACCAGCACGGCACCGAAAAGCTCCTGGAGAAGGGCGAGAAGTTTCCACGGGCTCCAGCGAGAGTGGCCAATGCAGCCCAGGTGGTGGTGCTCACGTGGCACCTCACCCCACGTTTCCAGGTCCCCCGTGCAGGGATGGAGGGCGGGGGACACAGCTCAGCGGGCGGCACTGCCGACCCCGCCGGGTGCTCCTGGGGTCCCTGTACAAGGCCTCCTCGCCGGGATGTGGCCTGAGTGTCGCCAGAGATGACCCCTGGGCTGGCTGGGAATCGTCCCCTCAGAAAGGGCCAGGGAAGAGCAGGCTGTGCCGACTCAGACCCCCCTCACCCACCCTGGGCGACCGAGCACCAAGCTGGGAGTAGCTCCAGAGCAGTCCAATTCACTTTTTTAAAGAGAGAGGGCTGATATTCTACCACAGACACCCCAAGAGGCAAATCTGTCGGTTTCTGTTCTTTCTCTCGCCCCGGGGGAGACGCCCAGCACAGTCCAGCAGAAGGGGGTCCCTGTGATCACTGGCCCAGAGGCCACCTCGTCACACTGCTTCCAGGCGTCAGAGACACTCAAATGTCCAGGCCCTGTGCCGGGAGGTGTCTCCTCTCCCTGCAAGCACTCGGGGCACGAGGGGCAGACGCCGCCTCTCCACCCCAGTGTGCAGCTGCCCTGCGGCAGAGGGGCCGGAACGGGGCACCCGAGGCCTTTCCCGAAGCAGCGGGCACCGTCGCGGGCACCCAGGACGGCGCAGGTGGTGGTGGCACTCACAATCTTCTGGGAATATCCCACCAGCTGGATCTTGCTCAGGGCCGCGTTGACCTCCTGCATCGTGTAGCACCTTCTCCATGTGGTGGCCTCCACCGCGTCCTTGAGCGGGGACGGCAGCAGCCTGCGAGAGATGCCACGGTCAGGCCTGCAGGGGCCCGCGGGGCCCATGTCTAAGGTGGCCACTCCCCCAGGGGAGAGAAAGAACAGAAGCCTACGGATTTGCCTCTTTTGGTCTCTATGGTAAAATATCAGCCCTCCTCCCTCTCTCTCCCTTTCCCTCCCTCTTTTCCTCTTTCTCTCTCCCACTCCCTCTCCCCCTCTCTCCCACTCTCTCCCTCTCTCTCTCTCTCCCCCCCTCTCTCTCCCTCTCCCTCTGCCACTCTGTCCCCCTCTCCCTCTCTCTCCCACTCTCTCCCTCTCTCTCTCTCCCACTCTATCCCTCTCTCTCTCTCTCCCTCTCCCTCTCTCTCTCTCCCTCTCCCTCTGCCACTCTCTGTCCCCCTCTCCCTCTCCCTCTCCCTCTCCCTCTCTCTCTCTCTCTCTCTCTCTCTGTTATTTCCCGAGTCATTCTCTTAGGGCCGATGGTATCATCGCTCTGAGCTCTCCCCATCTTCCCGTTCACAATGACATGGCAAGGTGACCTTGTGGGCCTGGCAAGGCTGTGGGAGGGGACCGTGCTAACTGTGCGTGAGGCTCAGCCTCAAGAGGAAAACAGAATATCCTTTGTCACTTTCCAGCCGGGAGGACGTGCGTCCCTGACAGCCAGCGAGCACAAGGAGAACGTTCGGCCGTCTGCGCTCAGGCAATCAAGAAGGCCCGTCCACGTGACGGCCCCGCTCACCGGACAGCTGGACACAGGGCAGGGAGCTGCTGGTGGCGGGGATGGAGATTAGTTCTGTCCTCTGCTGAAATACTAGTTCCCTGTCTGTCTGTCTGTCTGTCTCTCACACACTCTCAAGGAAGAAAAGAGAGCACCTGAGGAAGCACCAAGCACATACAAGCAGTAAGATGGACTCGGCCGGCCCCGAGAGTGGAGAAGCCACACACACTTCCGTGGGGAGGCTGTGGGTGAGGGGCCCCAGCCGGGGCAGGGCCCAGTTAGTCCTCGCTAAAGACAGTCAGACAGAAGGGCTGTTCTCTAGAGGTGAGGAGACGCCGGTACTTAACAAGAGGGTATTAGGAGCACGGGAAGAGACTTTAGAATAAAAGCAAAAATGAGAATAGAGATGAAACCGAGCGGAGAGGGCGAGTGTGTGTGTGTGTGGGGGGGGCTGGCGTGGGGCACGTTCAGGGGCCACGCACAGCTGTGCCCTTGGCTCAGTCCCCAGTGCCCCCTGCAAATGACACCGAAGCCCAAAATATGTGTTAAGAGAGCTACAAACATCCAACAAAAACATGTGAGAACCACGGGAAAGATTAAAAAAATAAAAAGCCTTAAAAATGAGGTGCCAGAATTCAATGAGCAGTTAAGAGTTTTTTTTTTTTTTTTTTTTTACTTCAGGAACAAAGGCTGAATTGGGAGAAAAACAAGAGCAGATATCACACGAGAGAATGGCATAAAATACGCCTAGGAGAGGGGGCAGGGACAGGCGCCAGCCTCGCGCGGCCAACTCAATGCGGGGGGCAACGAGCTCAATCCCTGGCACCCCATCCATCCTGTCCTGACCCCCAGCAGGAGCAACTTCCCGGTACAGAGCCAGCAGCCAGCAGTCAGCCCTGGGCACTGCCAGGCATGGCCCTGCCGCCCCTTCCATCCTGATATCACTGTCATTCCGTTGCTCATCGATTTGCTCAAGTGGGCACCAGTACCGTCTCCATTGTGAGACTTCTTGTTACTGTTTTTAGCATGTCAGATATGCCACAGGTGGCTTGCCAGGCTCCGCCGTGTGGGCGAGATAACTCTTGGTAGCTTGTCGGGCTCTCCGAGAGGGACAAAGGAATCGAACCCGGGTCGGCCGCGTGCAAGGCAAATGCCCTACCCGCTGTGCTATCGCTCCAGCCTATCCCGAAATAAAACTCTGAACATGCAAAATGAAGTGATAAAGAGGGGCTGGAGTGATAGCACAGCGGGTAGGGCATTTGCCTTGCACGCGGCCGACCTGGGTATGAATCCCAGCATCCCATATGGTCCCCTGAGCACTGCCAGGGTTGGTTCCTGAGTGCACAGCCAGAAGTAATCCCTGTGCATCGCCAGGTGCGACCCCAAAAGCAAAAAAACCCAAAAAAACCAAAACCAAAACAAAAACAAAGTGATAAAGAGAACGTGAACGAGAGATGCCAAGGAAGGATGTGCAGTCTCCACGGAAGCTCGCAGCCTCGGTTCTGAAACAGAAGCTTTGGGGTGTAGAGTAGGAGGGGGCGCGGCTAGCCTGAGAGAACTGGCCCCCGAGAGTGAACCAGACACAGCCACGCATCCGGGGGATGCTCAGATTACAGAGGAGGCACCGGGGCTCGGGCCGGAAGACTTCTCAGAGGAAAACGGCGGTGCCAGTCAGCGCTCAGCAGCAAGGTGGGCTGGAAGGAGGGAGTCTCGGAGGCTCACAGAGAAGGTGCCCGGCAAGGAGCTGGCGTGGGGCAAGACTGACTTTCAAGATCACAGAGCACCGGAAGCGCTGTTCCCATGACCTCATCCTGCGATCTAGTTCCCGAGGAAGGAGGATCAGAGAAAGGCAAGGGCTGTACGGAGCATCACAAGACCGGCTGCGGGCGTGCATTAATCATCCTTCCAGAGACCAGGGAGGGGGCAGGGAGTGTGGGGAGAAAGGCCTGGCTGCGTGTTCTGAGGCTGCAGGTAGCGAGAGGGGGCGATGGGAAGCCAAGGTGTCTCTTCTCCAAAGAGGTCTGACTCCGAGACCAGCCCCGGGGCAGTGAGCACTGATCTCCGAGGATGGCATTTAAACTCTGCTACTGCAGAGACTCACTGGGCGGGTGAGTGCAGGCCTCGGCTGCAGAGGGGCTGGGCTCCATCCTGATCACCACACGGTCCCCCGAGCACGGAGCTGGGGGGACCCGAACCCTGCCTGATGTGTCCCCAAACCCAAAGCCAATAGTTAAAAATTAAAGAACAAATATGGTCCGGAACGATAGTACGGCGGGCAGGGCATTTACCTTGCATGTGGCTGACCCAGGTTCGATCCCTGGCATTCCTTATGGTACCTCGAGCACCATCAGGAGTGATTCCTGAGCACAGAGCCGGGAGTAAGCCCTGAGCATTGTCAGGTATGGCCCCAAAACAAGCCATCAAAATAAAACAATTAAAGAACAAATAAAATTTCTTCTACTACTAGAAGAAAAAAAAATCCAGATTCATGGAGCCAGGGGTGATTCACAGGGAATGTCCAAAAGGGTGTCCCTAGAGGAAGAAAGTAAGGGTATCCAAGGTGGGCACGGAGCTTCCGCCGTTTCAGGACGGGAAGATCGGGGCCAGGGCGAGAGCACAGCAGGCAGCTGCTGGCCTTGCACACGGAGGGGCCGGGTTTGACCCCCGGCACCCCATATGGTGCCCCGAGCACTGCTAGGAGTGAGCACTGAGTGCAGAGCCAGGAGGGAAGCCCTGAGCATTGCCATGTGTGGGTCCCAAACTGAAATCAAAACCAAGACAGTGGATCTGCCCGGCCAAAGGGTAATTCCTCAGGGGGGATGGGCAGCCTCGGGAGAGGAGAGGGTGGGGGGCTCACCTCACACACGGCAGACCCGGGTCCAAACAGCACCCTGAACACCACTAGGAGTGACTCCTGAGCACTGCCCAGTGAGAACCAAAACCCCAAACCCAAATACACAATCTGTTTCAGATGAGACTGGGGTTCAGATGAGGCTGGGCCAGAGACTGGATTTTGAGTTCCTGGGATTTTTCTATTTATTTATGTTTTTGGGCGATGCTCAGGGGTCACTCCTGGCTCCGCACTCAGGAATTACTCCTGGCAGTGCTCGGAGGACCACATGGGATGCTGGGGATCGAACCCGGGTTGGCCGTGTGCAAGGCAAACGCCCTACCCGCTGTGCTATCGCTCCAGCCCCCACTTTTCTGTTTCTTAACCCAAGTTATCTCTTGGGGTGTATTTATTTTACAGCGTGCTTTTGGCATCTATATTATAACGAACTCGTTATGTTTGAAACAAGAAAAGCCAAAATTAGCAATAAAAACGTACAGAGAGGCAGAGAGATGGCACGGCGGGGAGGACACCTCCCTGCACGCAGCAACCTCGGCTCAGCCCCGCACCCTAGCAGGAAGGATGCCTGAGCACAAAGCCGGGATAACCCCTGAGATCACCAGGTGTGGCCCTCAAACAAAAAACAAGACAAACCCCGAGAAAAGCCAAAAACGTAGGTGTTGCGACAGCAGAAATGACTCAGGAAGGTTGGAAAAGAAAGTTAAAAGAATTTCCTAGCAGGGGCCGGAGCGATAGCATAGCGGGTAGGGCGTTTGCCTTGCACGCGGCCGACCCGGGTTCGATCCCTGGCATCCCATATGGTCCCCCAAGCACCGCCAGGAGTAATTCCTGAGTGTAAAGCCAGGAGTAACCCCTGAGCTGGGTTATGACCCAAAAAGCAAAAAAAAAAAAAAAAAAGAATTTCCTAGCAGGGGCCAGAGTGACACTACAGTGGGGAGGGCGTTTGCCCTGCACACGTGGCCGACCCTCCTTTGATCCCTGGCATCCCATATGGTCCTCCGAGCACTGCCAGGAGTAATTCCTGAGTGCAGAGCCAGGAGGAACCCCTAAGCATTGCCAGGTGTGACCCAAAAAGAAAAATAAAATTCCTAGCAAAAAAGGGAAAAAGCAAAGAAAATTGAATGGGGAAACTATGAGTGCAAGTCTTGACGGTTCAGAATCTAAACAAGAGTCCCAGAGAGAGTACATAAAAATGAGGACATTTTAAAAATAAAGAATTTTTTTTTCCAGTCAGAATTTCTTTTTTTATTTCAATTTTTTTCCCTCTCACCACCATCCCACTCTGCCTCTGTGGCAGGGCATTCCCCTTTGTTCTCTCTCCTTCTGGGTGTTGTAGTTTGCAATAGAGGTATTGAGTGGCCTTCATGTTTGGTCTATAGTCTACTTTCAGTTCGCATCTTTTAACCCGAATGGGTCCTCCCAACATTCCCTATTAGGTGTTCCTTTCTCTATCTGAGCTGCCTTTTCCCCCAGCATGTGAGGCCAGTTTCCAAGCTGTGGGGCAGACCTCCTGGTCCTTATCTCTACTACTCTTGGGTGTTTCTGTTATTTTATATTCCACAGATGAGTGCGATCTTTCTATGTCTGTCTCTCTCTTTCTGCTTTTTTAGTCAGAATTTCTTGAGTTTTTAATTGAAGGCCAGCAAACACTTTCTATAAAGTGTTCTTAGATATTTTAAGCTTTGCAGACACTATGTAGACTGTCACCATTCAATCTGGCTGTGAAAAAGAACAATTATGCAAATGAGTAAGCGTGGCCACGTGTCAATAAAGTTTTCTTTATAAAGCCAGCGGCAGGGACTGGAGGGTACCAGAAAGTTCACGCTGTACCTGCAGATGTCCCATTCCCCGGTCACCTGAGCACTGCTGGAAGAGGCCCCTGAGCACTGCTCTGGGGGCAGCCCCCAGCAGGGCAGGGTGTGGCCTCAAAACTGAACACAAACAAAAATCTGAGCGAACAACAACAGAATGGAAACAGATCTTCAGCAGCCTGTCCTCACAAGCTCAAGGAACAAAGGACAGGACAGCTGGTACGTTTGCTCCGCACGCGGCCAACTGGGGCTCAATCCCTGCATGCCCCGTGTTCCCTGAGTCCCCCAGGAGTGTCCTGAGAGGAGAAGAGAGAGAGTAAATACAGGAATGCAAAAAAGAAAAAAATAAAACCCACAAAAAAACCAGAACAAAAAAGGAAGAAAGCTGCAGAAAAATCACAAAGACAATCTGAAGGCAAAACCGGTGCCCAAGTGGCCGCGTCAGGCAGGCGGAGAGGGCCGGGGAGGGGCAGGCCCGCAAGAGGCCACACCCACGGGCAGTCTGGCCTGGCCGGGGTCCTGCGAGCTGAGCCTCAGCCCTGCCTCGTGTGCTCAGTACGGAGGGGGCGGGCGCGGCCAGTACCCATCTCTGGCCAGCGGATGGGCCCAGGGAAGCCAGGCTGGCCCCAGGGTGGGCGCTGTGTCCCTCCAGAGCCTCCCTGGCCCGACCTGCCCAGCCAAGTCTTGCGGGGTCCCTAACCTCGGCTGGGCCCGAGCACCCTAGCCGGGTACCACCCTTTGTTGTTATGGTTATTGCTATTTTGGCGGTGGGAGGCACACCCAATGATGCTCAGGGGTCCCTCCTGGCTCTGCACTCCGGTGGTGCTCAGGGGACCATATAGGATACCGGGGACTGAACCCAGGATGGCCACACGGAAGGTCAGTACCCTCCCTTAGGGGCCGCCAACACAGACACGGCTACTCTGCCATGCACACACGCCGTCCACTATGCCTGTAGCACGCCCTGGGCCTCTCATCCACATATGCTGTCTGCCATGCGTGTAGCAGGCCCTCTGCCTCTTACCAAGCACGCTCTCACTGCCTCCCAGGAGAATTCTCTCAGCAGGTGGGAAGCTGGCAGAGGCAGCCTCAGTGCCCAGGGAGCCACGGCGGTCATGGGCTGATTTGGGGTCGGGCGGGGAAGCAAACCAGCCCTACCTGCTCCCAGCCTTCGGACTGCTCGGAGTCGCGCTCCCGTGGGAATGCATCCCATGCACCATCTCCCGGCCCTCCCCACACCGTGCCCCCGTGCCCTGCCTGGTGCCAGGGGCTGCTCACCCTCCCCCGGCTGTGGCTCAGGGCCATGGTCTGACAGTGGGGCCAGACGGCCTGGGGGTACCCTAGGCATTTGCCGGATGAACGAGAGAAGGGGGACAGTCTGGGACCTCTGGGAAGCCCCCAGGCAGGGAGGAGGGATGCCACGCTGGACCCGCCTGCCAGTGCTCCGAAGTCCCTAACACCCATTTCAAGTTCCGAGTATTAAAAATAGCTGCAACATTTCAACCGGGAAAGTGGATTGCAGGAAAATATCAGCGCGAGCTTCCTTAATGCCAAGAGAGGATCCTAATCACCTGAAACGATTCATCCTTGATCAGAACTGTGGGTTTATGCTTACACCGAAAATGCTGATCTTAGCCCCTCTCCCCCTCAAAAAATCTTAGAGACCACATTAATGGGAATATTTGTTTTATGTTTTCCCTATTCATAACCCGAATTTTCAGTGAGTGCGGATGTTGGAGGGTCAAAAAAAAAAAAATTCGCACTGCAAGTCATTTTCCTTTTCCCACCTTCAAAATTAATTTTTCTCAAGAAGAGTCAATTGCGATGACAGAAAGAGGAAGAAGGATGGCGGACTGGCGCAAATAAATCAAGAGCCAGGCAGGCAGACAGCTGCCCCAAAGCAAGAAGGATCGTTTTTTGGGGGTACACATACCAGTACTAAATCAAATGCTAATCCAACCCAACTTCTAGTGATTTACGGGAATTCATCACATTCCTTTGATGAACGAGCAGGAAAGAGTTTAATTTATTGTTTTCCCATTTGACGATCTTATTAGTAACCCATGCAACTGAAATGTGTTGATTCTAGGCCTTTACACAAGAGCTGAACAGGCACGAAACTGAAGCCTTGAGCCTCAAATTCAACACACGTAGATTTGGAGTCTGCAGCATTTGCTTTTCTTTGGGGGGAGGGGGGGACCCGACAATGCTCTGCACTTAGAATTTACTCCTGGTGGTGCTGGGGGACCCTGTGGGATGCTGGGGATTGAACCCAAGTAGGCTTCGAGCGAGGCCAATGCCCTCCCTGTTACCCTCTCGCTCCGGCCCCGCCTGCAGCATGTTAAGGTGTGAGCTGCAGAAAGTGCTCCAGCTCCCGGCTTCCCTGGGGGGAGAGCAGACAGGGGGTCCCGGGAGAGAGCTGGCAGTGCCGGTGCGGGTGGGGGCCGTCCCTGTCCCCTCCCCAGCCCCAACAGCATCTGAGCCCGTGGCCCCTGCTCTGGGGAAGCGAATGAGAGTGAAAAGCACAGCCAGGGAAAGTGTCCGTGCATTGGGCAAGGCTCGAGCCAAGAGGCCCGCCAGGCTCGGGAGGGAGGGGTGTTAGAAAGGGGCGTTAGAAAGGGGCGCCGGAGGGCGGCCGAGGAGCCGGGGGTTCCTGTGGCCCGAAATCGAGGCGAGGCGAAGGTCCTCAATGCCCCGTGTGCCAGGTGCTGGGCAGGACACAGCCCCTCGGACGCTGCCCTTGGCCCGCTCTGGACACTTAGGCTAAGTTCTCTGGCTTCAGCACCCTCCTCCCAACCCCTGCGTCCTTGGATGCCCAGGGTGCAGGCAGGATCCGGCTGAGGGTGGAGGTGGCTCCCTAGGGCCTGGGGGCTGGGGTCTGTCCCAGCCAGTGCTCAGCCCTTCCTGACCGTCGCCAGCAGGTGGCGAGAGTGGACTCGGGTCCCTCCCTGCCTGCACCTTTTCTTCGGAGGATCACTAGATCTCCTCGTGGCCAGGGACATTTCCTAAGGGACCACTCTATGGGCCGCCCCCCCGCCGCCCCGCCCCAACACACCCTCCCTCTGTGAGCGTGTTGTCCTGCACTTTGCAGAGAACAGGGGGCAGGCAAGCCAAACCAGACCAACCAGAAGGGTCGAATAAGGCCTGGGGACTTCCTAGGGGCCGGACGTCTGGGACTGGGACATAGAGACCGGGGGCGTCCGTGGCAGAGTTGCTCAGGACGCCAGCTCCCAGGAGGAAACTCGGGTGGCCAGGCCATGTGCCTGGGAAAGCAAGCAGAGGCCGGGGTCTGTGCGGGCAGGCGGGTGAGGGGGGGCGAGGTGTAGGGGTGGGTCTGGGGGGGGCCCCCCCGGCAGGCACAGGGGGAGTCCAGGCAGCAGGGAGGCAGGGCCAGGGTCCTGCCAGAGCAGCTCACTGGGAGGGACAGACAGGAAGATGCCGGGCGAGCCCAGGAGAAAGCCGTGGGCCCAGCACCCCCTGACACTGGGGAGACGCGTGGGCGGGCAGGGGCCGGCTCACCGCTGGATGTCCTTGTTCTTCCACAGCGAGGCCGACTGGGCCTTGGGCACCCTCTCGATGAAGTTCACCAGCTCTTCCATGAGGAGCCTGAGGAGGCGTGAAGGGCGGGGAAGACTCTCGCACCCGGGGCAGGGAAGGCATCCCACATCCCCGGGAGCCGTGTCCCCGGGCCGCCGCCGCCCGCCGCCCGCCCACTCACCGGCCGATCTGCACGGTGGGCTCGGTGGCGTACACGGAGCCGCTGAAGCCCGTGTGCTCGGTGATGTAGGGCAGCGCCATCATGCAGTGGTAGTTGGAGATGAGGATGACGTCGACCGTGGACAGGTCTATGAGCTCGGTCTGAGGAGAGAGGGCAGGCTGACTCGGGGCGGCCTGGGTGGGGAGACGCCCGGGTGCGAGGCTGCTGTGGGCAGTGTAGACCGGCTGTGCCAGTGGTGTGGGCGGGTCCACTGTGCCAGTGGCTGTGTGGGAGACCCCTGCGCCTCGTGAGGGATGGACTTCGGGGCTGCTCTGGGCTACAGAGCCAGGCAGCCTGGGGCCCCCATGGGCCGGGGTTGGGGGGGACATTCAGGCCCTCACTACGGCGCCCCCATGCCCCAACTTCCTGGGAGCATCACAGCCCCGTGCTAAGATGCTGCCCGGCTGAAAACCGTGGACACGGCGCTTGGCCCCACGTCAGCCCGTCATCTCTCGGGCCCGTGTGACCTGGGAACCGGCAGCCCCTAACTGCAGAGGCCTGGAGTCCCCCAGAGGCCCCCACTTACTGCCCCGACACTGACGGTGGCGGCTCTCTGGGCTGCGTGCGGTACAGAGAACTCAGACGCAGGTCCCGGCCCCGAGTCTCGGAACAGGTGGGGAAGGGCCCTCCAGTTCCTCCCTCTCGCGCCTGCGCCCTCCTTTCCACTTCCCGCAACCCCCCTCTCCGAGGGCCACCTTCCCCAGCCCCTGGCTGGTTTCTCTGAACATTCCCTCGAGAGGCTTATCTGCAGGGTGTCAAAGCACGGCATGGACACGGGGCAGCAGGAGGCACAGGACGGGAGGGATAAGGTCTCCCTGCTTTGCTGTTAGCAGGGGATGCAGAAAGACGCAGGAAGACGGTCTGGCGCCTCCTGGCGGAACCCCCTGGGTCCCGGACAGGCCCTGGGCTTCTCTGCATTTCATGTTCCTGCTGAGAGTTCGGCCTGGGCCCCTGTGGCCTTTCCCTGCCCAGCCCCTGAATTGAATGGAAACTGACCCGCTGGACTCCTTGCTGCCCACGTGATCACAACCTGGGGGCACCAGCTCCGTGACCCAGCTTGGAGCGTGACTCTGGGGCACGGGACAGTAACAACTGGACAGTTCACGCCCTGCCTGAGTGACAGCGGTTTCCAATGACCTGCAGTAAGCAGGACAAGGAGAAACAGGGCTCATCTGGCACCGGCACGGCAGCCACAGAGAGCCGAGAGTTGTTTCCTCGTCGTGCTTAAAAACTCGGCCCCAGCACAAGTGTCAGTGGGAATTACAGAGCCAGCAGGGATGGGAAGTAGAGAGCCGCTTAAACGATTCCCAGACAATGTCAAGAGCCCCTAAATGGTCCTTTCCGAGCTTGTGACTCCGCGCCTCCAACAGCAGGCTCATTTCAATTGGAAAGCAGGAAGCTAAGCCCCTTAAAATTACTTCTCCACTTCATTTGGAGAGATTCCAGGGCCCGCTTGGTCCCCGCAGGGAGGGTCCCTCTCGTCATACCTCAGGTAAGCAGAATTCAGGCACAGAATCCACGAAGACGTGGCCCGAGCACTCTTTGAGCTCCTTAAAGAAATGAAAAGGAAAAAAAATTCTCGGATGAGCTTAATCGGGAGAGAGGCTCGACACGTGCCCTGCTCCAGCCCCCGACCCGACTTCTCATGAGGGTCCGCAGGGGCAGGACCGCAGGGGCAGGAAGGCCAGCTCAATTCTGTTGGGCTCAAGGAGGTGAAACGCCGTGCTCAGGCCGCAGAGGGCTGGCTGACGGACAGCCGTAGCGCTCGCATCCGGCTTCCAGAATTCTGATGTTGGTACGGCTCACACAGTAGCCGAGGCTGGTGGCCATGCGCGAGGCAAGCGCCCTGCCTGCGGCCCGACTGCCCCAGCCCTGCAAACACGCTATTTACCCCAGGACATGCTCCTCGGACACTTTCCAAGGGGAGCTGGTCAGACGTCTCCCCCGCTGCCCTCTGCAGTAAACCCGGGCTCCTTGCCTCCCCCGAGGGCATCGTTTAGGCAGTGAGAGGACGAGCCTCAAAGATGCGGAAGCAGCTCTCACTTAGGCTGGTCTCTGCCGGCCGTGAATGAGCGAGCAATCGGGTTTATTGGGAGAAGACACCCGAGTCCCTCAGGATGAAGCGGGGAAACGATTCCAGACCCCTCACGGGATGTCTGGCAGCTCCGCAGGTTCTGGAACCTTCTTCCTGTCTCCTGCCACTCAGGCGTCAGTGGGCGCCCCAGGAAAGCCATGGGGGAGGCTCCTCCCTCCCCAGCATGGAGAAGCGCCTCGCCTGTGCAGACTCCCATGTCTCCCTCCACAGCGACCAGCAGCCCCCAGTTCAGAGGGCTCCCTCTCACCCTGGGCCTGCAGGGGGCTGGAGGGGAACCTCACCTCAGAGGGCACCTTTAGGACGGGGTGGGGGGGCGCGCAGCAATTCTGTGAAAAGGTGATAAGGGCCCCCCTGACTGAACGCTCCCTACGGCAGGAAGGAAATGCTTTCTTGGCTCACTTGAAGGATCTTTACGCTCCAAAGGGCTGAGGAGAGGCTTCGCCAGGCAGTCGGAAACCTTCCTTTACTTTGTTTTTTCCAAAATAACTAATTTTATTTATTTAGGATTTTTGGGTCACACCTGGCGATGCTCAGGGGTTCCTCCTGGTTCTGCACTCAGGAATCACTCCTGGTGGTGCTCAGGGGGCCATATGGGATGCCAGGATCGAACCCTGGTTGGTCACATGCAAGGCAAACGCCCTACTCACTGTGTTATTGTTTGTCCCCTCCCCCCCATTTCTTTCTTTCTTTCTTTTAATTTTGCTTTATGGGTCACAGCTGGCAATGCACAGGGGTTACTCCTGGTTCTGCACTCAGGAATCACCCCTGGTGGTGCTCAGAGGACCATATGGGATACTGGGAGTCGAACCAGGGTCGGCCGTGTGCAAGGCAAATGCCCTACCCACTGTGCTATATCGCTCCAGCCCCTTTCCCCCTCTTTCTTAAGCAAAAAAAAAATTAACATCTTTTTGTAGGATGGGCTCTCATGGAAAAGTGAACTGCCTAACTGCTGAGTGAGGCATGGATTTCTGTGATCACAATCTAATATCACAAGTGTAAGTAAGGTCAGGGGTGGGGAGAGAGTACGGGGAGGGTAAGGCGCTTGCCTTGCATGCAGCCGACCCCGGTTTGATCCCTGGCACCCCACAGAGTACCCTGAGCACTGCCAGAAGTGATCCCTGAGCACAGAGCGAGGATAATCCCAAGTACTGCCAGGTATGGCCTCAAAGAAGGCCCCGCTGCCACTCTCCTCACAGTTCTAAAAATAATCGCCTCCTCTTCGTGGTGAGAAAATGTATTTGCAGTAATTTTCACACATGAGCGAGCCGGCTCTGCCTCTGAACCCCAAGTTTCCCTAGCAGGCCCGGAAACAATTGTCACCAAATTCTCGAGACCCACACAAGGCTCTTGGGAGTTCCTGGGACGGAACCCTGGGGGAGGGTCGGGGGTTCCGGAGGAGGGGGCGGCCAGCCGGGCATTACCTTCTCCAGGAAAGTGTTTCCATCCTTCAGGGACCAGCTGGGGAGGCCGGACAGCCTGGGACTGCAAGACACAAGATAACATTATCCTAAATGGATTAGGAGCCTCAGTGCGCGCGCGGCGACGGCGCTGTCTCCACAAAGTGGAAAACAAGTCTGGAATTACTGGCAGCCACGCTCACCCAAAATAGTAATCAAAGAGATGAAAATAACCACGCTACATCGAGCCCAACAGCTACGCCGCGGCGGCACAGCCAAAAGCCAAACAGTTTAGCGCTAAATGGGGGAAATTAAAAGAATGGGATGCGGGGGCCATGGGGAGGCGGAGCAGCCCGGGCTCCGGAACATTCTGCTCCCAGGCGCTGCCTCGACCTCGCTTGGCTGCTGCAGACGGGGAGCCCGCGGGAGGGTGCGAGGGTCTCGGCAGCATCTCGCAGGCGGGGGCAGGCGCTGGGACGTGGCATACAGCTGCCCACCAGCCCCAGCCCGCTGGAAGGAACCGATGCTGGCCCTCCTGGCTACTGCCCAGAAATGGACCAGGGGCTGGGTGGGCAGCTCAAAGGGCGGGGGCACAAGCTCTGCACACAGGAAGCCTGGCTCACTATCTGTCCTCCGAGCACTAGGCAGGGAATCACCCAGCACTGCCCGCGGTGCCCCCCCCCCAAAGCCCAGCACCCATCTTAAATATATATATATATATATATATATACATATATATATATGTATATATATATATACACACACACACCTGTGGCCTAGTTTCTGATTCTAGAAAAGTCCTGAGTGCTACCAAGTGACATCATATCTAAGTGGATGACCGAGACAGTGAGGTCAGGTTCCTGGGCAGGGCACGTGGGAGCGGGGGGCTCAGACACGGCCCCCACCCCACCTCCGGGTCCCTGTGCTCACACCGGGGCTCAGAATCTTCCCCACCCAACGACTCACGCTCTCTAGGCTCTTGGCTGACCCGAGGCACCAGCCTGGCGCCTGCCAGTAATACAGGAGGAAATAAGTGACGCTGAGGTCAGACTTCACGACCCGGAGAGGGGGCAGGCAAAGTGCATTTCGGGAGCTGCAGCTGACGGCAGCCGACTTCGGCGCTTCACCGCCAGCTCAGCCGGGGTGAGAATGCCAGGCAGATACGGCATGGCTCTGAGACCATGTCTGGCCCCTTCCCTCCTGCCAAAACAATATTTATCAACCCCTCAGTTGGTACCAAGGGCGCAGGTAAGAAAAGCAGGCGCAGAAACGGCCAATCTAAGAGTGCGAACAGCTGATCATCCATGGAAGTAACATATAAAGGCGGGAGTCTGAGATGCAGCGAGAGTTGGGCGGGGCGGGGGGTGGCTTTCAATTCCGACAGACTTTTCTGGAGTGCTCAGGGCCTCACACACGCCACTGAGCCACATCCTGGGTCTCTGGCGTAATTTAGGTATTTAATTTAATTTTTTTTTGGGGTCCCACCCAGTGATGCTCAGGGGTTCCTCCTGGCTCTGCACTCAGAAATTACTCCTGGCAGTGCTCGGGGGACCACATGGGACGCTGAGAATCAAACCTGGGTCAGCTGCGTTCAAGGCAAACGCCCTACCCGCTGTGCTATCACTCCAGCCCCTGCTTCTTTTTTTTTTTGTGGTCACACCTGGTGGTACCCTGGAGTACTCTTGGCTCTGTGCTCAGAGATCATTCCTGGCAGGGCTCAGAGACCATACGGGGTGCTGGGGATTGAACCTGGTCTACTTCTCTGGTCCCAATCCCTCCCTGCCAATATTTAAAAAAATAGGGGTCTTCACAACGGTATGGGGTGGGGTGGGGTGAGGGGTCATTCCAGAGTTGCTCCGCCAGGGGGCGCTCTGCTCCTACCCAGCTGCTCAAGGATCAAACCCGGGGCTTTGATCCCAAGCAAGGCATTTGCTCCTGATTCACTCGAGCTCCCGGGCTGCGGGGCAATTTCAGCCACGCACAGAAGCATGAATGTGGGTGGGTACCGGCCCTTGGGCACCCTCAGATTCTGCTCAACCTGTGCCTTTAATAGCCAAAAAGTAGGGCTGGGAGGCCAGGTTCCATCCCGGAGCACTCCTGGGTGCACCTCCCAGCCCCGAGCACCAACTCTGACCCCCAACCCACAACCCAAAGTAGGAAGTTTGTATTTCATACTTGGAAATGATATCCATGGCGAGGAATATCAATTTGGTATAAAACTAAAATACCACTATTGTTTATTCGTGATGATGGGGCTCAAGCTTGGTGTCCTGCTCCTGAGACTCATGCCCGATCCCTTCTAAAAAACCAAAAGACTTAGAAAAACCCCAGAATGACCCAAGGATCTGGGATGGAGGCTTGGCACAGGGGCGAGGGGTTGGGGATGGAAGGGGCCCCTGGGTGGGTCCCTATTTCTCCAGGGACCCCCCCTCCAAAATTAACTGACAAAATAGAATTTTTATTTCAAAAATCTCAGAAGAAATTGTATCATCAAGAGCCATTTGATTCCCATCTCCTCTCTCTTAGGTCTTATTTCTAGGCCTCTTGGAAAACAAACTATTAAATCAGAACAAAGGATGGAGCCGGGTCCTGGCAGCTGGGATGCCGTGCTCGGAGGGTATACATAGCCACTGCCCTGGGAAGGGCGATCTGGGGGCGGACACCATTACAGATGACAGCGCGTAGCTGTCCCTCACAAAAGCCAGAAACAGCACACGGCAGATCAGGCCGTACTTGCTCCTGATGCCTTTATTTTGGTTCTGGGGTCCCAGCCAGCAGAGCCTGGGGCTCAGGGCACCCCACGCGGTGCTGGGATGGAGTCGGGGTTCCTGCACGCGAGCTGTGCTCTCCACCTCTCGACCCTCCCTGAACACCTAGCCCCTATTAACAGGCCCTTCTCTGCCCCGAAGGGTGCCCTTCACCCTTCAGAGCAGAAGGGATGTTCAGCGTTGCTCTTCAGGAGCAGGTAACGCATCCTCGTAGACCAAGGCCAGCATCTGAAGTGGCCCACTGCCCAGAACGCAGCGGAAGGCAGAACAGATGCGCCACGGAGTTTGTTCCTCCTTATTCTTTGCGACTTCCAACTTCCCCCTTAGAGATGTATCACCGCTGTCGTCAGAAAACGTGTGAACGGGGCACGCCACCAATCCGCCGCAGAGCTTATCTGAGTGTAGCAACGGGGGATGGTGAGATGGGGAGTGTGGGGATGGGCAGGGGCGCAGTGGATGGGCAGCGGAAACAGTGGGCGGGCAGCAGGGCATGGGGGATGGGCAGTGGGGCGCGGTGGACAGACTCTGGTGGGGGCAGAGGGAGGCCGGGAGCGGTTGGGGTGGGAGGGCCGGCAGGGAAGCCATGGATGGCAGTGGAGGGGATCGTCCAGAACGGGGAGTGGCCCCCCACATGGCGGCACTCGAATTTGGCTGAGGTGCCCAGATGACTGTGGGCAGGATGGACAGAGCAGCTGTGGAAGACACGCGCCCCCTGGGGGCTGGCGCAATAGCACAGTGGGTAGGGTGTTTGCCTTGCACGCGGCCGACCTGGGTTCGATTCCTGGCATCCCATATGGTCCCCTGAGCACTTCGAGGAGTAATTCCTGAGTGCTGAGCCAGGAGTAACCCCTGTGCATCGCCGGGTGTGACCCCCCCCCCAAAAAAAAGACACGTGCCCCAGAGCGCCCGAGCATGGCTGCACTTCTGGGGTGCTGGGGGCCAGCTGAGACCTGGGCTGAGGGAGGAACCGGGCTTGGCAGGCCCAGGAGGGCAGCGTAGGGGGCCCAGACACTCCCTTCCCCGTTGGTGCCAGGTGGTTCACACTTCACCTGGCAGCAAAGCCCCCCGGATCTCTCTTCCCTGCTCCGAGTGGTTCTTCCTGTCCAGAGGAGCCAGGAGCCGGCTCGGGGCCAAGCCTCTGCCGGGAGCTCGGAGCAGGCTGAGGCAGGGGGGGACCGCTGGGTGAGGGGCAGCAGCTGCAGGGTGTGGGGGATGAGCAGGGGCGCAGCACATAGACCCCGAAGAGCAGATGCAGCGGGAGAGCCGGGAGGCCCCGCGACCAGCAGGCAAACCCGCGACAAGCCAGATTAGATTTGTCTTTCAAAGCTGTGGCTCCAAAGAGGGGCCTCGCATCCCATCCCTTCCAGAAACTTCTCCCACTGCCTGTGCGGTCTCCCTAGCCAGGCCCCCCCAGGGTGGTGATAAGAGAGCGGCCGGGTCTGACACGGCCCTGCTCCCAGCAGACAGAGGGGACGGCCTCCAGCAGGGACCCAGAACCACTTGTCTTTGGGGCTATATAGGCCATTACGGTGACAGATGAATAAAACATACGCTCTGAGGCAGGTGTCAGAGCAAAGCACATGCCTGATTCTGATCTCTGTGCTCATTAGGAACCCTGTCCTGCTCTCCGAGTATCCCGGTGCTGGTGGCCTGCAAATGGGTCAGGAGAAAGGGCCCAGCGGGCAGGCTGCAGGGTGACTGGGAGTGGACACGGCAGACACAGAAGTGCGCACAGAGACCTGGACTGGGGGGGAGGGGCGGTGCTCCGGGCATGGCATGGCAAGGCCAGTTCTGGTCAGTGATTCTGGAAGTGACCATGGAGAGAGGACATTCATTGAGTTCTAGAGCAACTGGGTGTATTTTTTTTTTTTTTGCTTTTTGGGTCACACCCGGCAACACACAGGGGTTACTGCTGGCTCATGACCTCAGGAATTGCTCCTGGCGGTGCTCGGGGGACCATACAGGATGCTGGAAATCGAACCCGGGTCGGCCGTGTGCAAGGCAAACGCCCTACCCGCTGTGCTATGGCTCCAGCCCCTCTAGGGCCGTTGGGAAGGAAGAGAAAGGCTGCACACGGTGGGAGCAAGGAAGAGGCCAAGTTGCCTCCAGGTTTCAGGGACCTGCCCTGGAGCCCCTCTCGTAAACAGGGACCCTGTCAGATGGGGCAGTGGCAACCCCCCATGTGAATCCCGCCTGGGACATGCTGAGTTTTAAAAGAATCTTGTTAACGTGCCATGGTTTATAAGGCTATTCCCAGCTTGGTACAGACACACAATGTTCCAGCTCTGATCTCTCCCCAGTGTCCCAGGTTTCCTCCTCTTGCCACGCACCTTTTTAAGGCTGGTTGTGCAGGTCTGGGGCTGGGACATTTGGCTCCATCACTCCTGAACAGTTCGGGTGGACCTGAATCCGCTGCCCTCTCCGCTCCCACCCCCCGCCCCCTGCTGCTTCTCATCCATCCTTCCTCTCCCCGACTCAGTTTATTTCTTTCTCCTCCCTAGACTCGAGGGTGACCCAGGCACTCCCTGCTTCAAACACTGGAACATGCCGAGTTTTGGTGTGATTCTGAAAGTGACATCCCCTCCCATCCCCCCCGCAGCCCCAAGGGAGAAGGTGAGCTTGGAGCTGTGGCTACAGCTCGGTAACTCGAAGAATCGGGATTGGACGTGCATCTGCCCTGGGTATCATGGGGCAACACGGTCGAGCAGCTGACGAGGAAGAGTTCTGGCATGTGACAGGCGGTCAGGGGAATCCCCACAGCAGAGAGGGAGGAGGCGGAAGGAAGGTGGGGAAGGACACAGCTGGACACGTGGGTCACTGGGAGATGTTTCTCTGGTGGCTCGGGCTGGGCACAGGCTGGGAGGAGATACGGAGGGGGAAAGGGGACCGAGTGAAGGTTGTCATATTTAAAATTTTGGGCTAGAAATGACTGAACATCAGGGCTGGAGCGATAGTCCAGCATGCAGGGCACCTGCCCTGCACACAGCTGACTGGGGTTCAGTCCGTGGCACTGAACCGGTTCCCGAGTTCAGTGGGAATAGGGTTCCCAAGTAAGCCTGCCAGGAGGGATCCCTGAGGGCAGAGTCAGGAGTGAGCTCTGAGCACCATCGGAGTGTCCACAGACAAACGAATAAACCAACATCGACCAAATCTACGTGGGAAAGACCGAGTGAGAGGAAAGGTTCAAGATGAAGCAAAGATTCCAAATCACTGCCAAAGGGCTGAGAGGACGAGAAGGGTTGGGACAGCCAGCAAGGGCTGCTGGGACACGGGGGACACAGGGAGATGAATGAAACCCCGCATCATGAAACCCATCCTCAGGGGGAGAGACAGAGAGGAAATACAGAGGGTGAAGTGACCAGAACTGTGAGGGAAAACGGAGCAGGGCAAGGCAGGGGGGCAGGGGGGTGGACAGGGGCCCTTCTGTGGTCTGAGATGAGAAGGACACTTCACAGACAGCCATTGGGGTGCCGCTTCCCTCGGAGAGAAAGCCCAGGGCAGGAAGGCAGCACTGAGCAGGGCTGAGAGAAGATTCCGGAAGCGAGAGAAAGCCTGGCTCCTGTCCGTTTCCTGTGGTCTACACAGCGCAGGGCTGAGTAAACACCACTGGAATGGACATGTCCATCTTTGGGAGTAAGGAGGCACTACTTTCGGGCTAACTGAATAGGGTTGAGATACACTTGTGACACATCTTGGTTGAGATACATTTGTGACACCATTGGACCCTGGGCTGTAAACATCTGTATCGTTTGGGTGGTCATTTTGGGACTGCAAAGGGCGTTTCTAAGTTCAGGGTGTGCCTAGAAGAGGAGTTCATCAATCCTGCATGCAGTGTTACCTGGGATGATCTTTGCTCTTGTCCCAATCACCTTACAGTCTCCTTTAGCTCAGAAAAAAATAAAAACACCCCTATGACTGATTTTTAATCCTATTTTTTTTTTCTAGATGTTCATGAATGATCATGACACACGCTGCTGTCTTTCGGAGTCTGAGGTCAGACGCCTCACCCAGCTTGCTCTAGGTTAGAGATCTCTTTTGGAGAGTGGGGATGGGGCTTTGGGCCATACTCAGCAGTGCTCAGGGGTTCCTCCTGGCTCTGTGCTCAGGAATTACTCCTGGTGGTGCTCAGGGGTATATGGGGTTCCGAAGAGCGAGTCTAGGTTGGCTTCGTGCGAGGCCAGGGCTGCCCTGCTGTACTGCCATTCCGGCACCAGTGCTCTGGTCTGCCCAGACACCTTTCCTGTCTCCTGTTGTCAGTGGCACAGCTTTCTTATGAGCTGGGAGAGCAGAGTCCTAGCGTTGTCTGCAAGTGTAAGCCATGCTGACGGCAGGCCGGGGAGAGAGCAAGTCGGCTGACCTACATGCTTCCGTGCTTCCTTCGTCCCGCAAGCTTCCAGCACGGACACGCACAAACGCTTCTCAAAGAGAGATGTCAGGGCCTAAGGGGGCGGCCCCTACACAGGCCGTTACGTGATTCAAGAAGTCGGATTTCGGATTGGAGAGAGTCCAGCGGGGAAGGCCCTTACCCTGCACACAGCTGGTCCAGGTTCCACCCCTGGCTCTGCCCATGGCCCCTGGCACCACCAGGCGTGATCTCTGAGCATAGCTGAGTGCGGGTCCCCACGTGACTTTCTGGAATCACCAGCTGACCCTTTACCACCTCTTGTATGAACGAGCAAGAAAAATGACATGTATGCACAACTTCACACATCCTGAGTGGCAGCAGAAACATTTTCAGAAGAAGCTGCCAAACAGAAGGCAAATCAACACGCTCCAGGGCTAGAGGCAACACACAGTGCACGTGCCAGAGGCTGAGCCCCGCACCGCAGGGATCCCAAGCACCATGGTGTGTGACCCCGACGCCTCCCCTCCCCCTGCCCCCTCCCCCCCCGCCCCTGAACCCGAAGGCCCACTCAGCTGGCCGAGTCCTGTCTGGAGTATGCCCTGGTCCTCCGAGCAAGCACTGCTTGGGACGTCCAAAAAAAAAAAAAAGTCAATCAATAAATCAATACGACACTTTCCATCCACCCGGCCAGAGGAAATGATTTTGATGATGAAGACTACTTTTAAGAGAACAGAGTGAACCGAAGAAGACATGCGAAGGCCGGGCGCTCCGCAGCGGCCTACTGCAGCGCCCCCCCGGTGCGTACCTCTGCACGAGGGGAAGCGGGAGGAAGTTGAGGGTGGACGTCATGTCCAGGCCGCAGTCCAGCATGATGGTGGTGGACTTGAACTTGAGCACGTTGCATGGTAGCGTCGGGTGCCCCGACAGGCAATACTGGAAGAAAGAAAGGGGAGAGAGCAGCCTGAGCGGTGGGCGGTTTAGACGGAGACACCCCCCGCCCTACCAAGGAGAGCTGGTCAGCACCACGGGCCCTCTCCGTGGCCTCCATCTGGGCACCTCATCCCCCGCCACTTCAGAATTCTCCCACTCTGACAAGCCCCAAGCGTTTGCAGGGGCCATGCTCTACCCCAGGCAGGCAGAGTTTGGGAGGGGCCATCGCCAGTCCATCTGGAAGTTTCCAGGCTTTCTACCTGAGTTCCCCGCCCCCTGCCCCCGGGGCACCTCACTCTCCCGGGACACCCAGTGCTGCCTCTGGAGCTGCTGGCCAGCCCAATCAGCAGCCGGGGCGTCACTCTGGGCCCTGGACTTGGGTTTTGCTCCTGGTAGATCAGTGATGATGGGCAGAGAGTGGACACCCAGGAAGGGTCCACGGGCCCCTGGCTCAGCCGGGTCAGGACATGACTCCAAAGGCTGCGCAGGAGGGGATGCTGTGCCCAGAGCCTGGAGCCCGGAGTGTCCACGGGCCGGGGTTGAGCCCGGGGACGGCGCTCTGCCGCTTCACCCATCACTGTGGCTTCCTCCAGGCAGTGACGGCTTCTTCCGTTTCTCTGTTTGGAGGCCACGACCCCGAGGGGCTCAGGGGCTCCTCGCGGCTCTGTGCTCGATGCCGGTCACAGGCCTCAACCCCTCTGCCATCCTTCCCACCCCACACCTAAGTTTCCTAAATCACACGGCTGGAGCCACTTGATTTCGAAGGACACCAAGGGGGAGCCCCGTGGGACTTCCGAGACTGCTCACTCGTGGGGAAGCTGTGCCAGCTGGATGGGGGGTGCCTCGCCCAGAGCCATCCACGAGGCACGGGTGGGGAGGGGGTCTCGCCCCTGGCCCCTCCTGGGCTCGCTGCCTGCAACCACCATGCAGTTTATAGCCTAGTGAGGCTGAAGGGACGTTGCAGGAAACTACGGAATCACGTGGCTTTAAAGTTAGAGATGAAGCTTCGTTACAAAGACTCTAAAAAGACATTACCCAGAATCTTTTTGTTTTGGCATGGGGGCACACTTGGTGGTGCTCAGGGCTGGCCCCTGGCTCTGCACTCGGGGATCACTCCTAGAGGGAGGTGGGTAGCCATATGGGATGCTGGGGATCAAACCCAGAGCAGCTGTGTGCAAGGCAAGTGCCTTCCCCGCTTTCTATTCCTCCTGCATCCGTGATCAATTTTTTTATGACCCCATTTTTTCCCCTTGTAAGAGTGGCATATTAGAGCACAGACAGCGTGGGCGCTGCTTTTAACATCCAAGATAAGGGGCTGGAGCAACAATACAGCAGGGAGGGCATCTGCCATGTATGAGGTTGACCTGAGTTCGATCCCCAGCATCCCATACAGCTTCCTGAGCACTGCCAGGAGTAACGCCCAAGTGCAGAGCCAGAAGTGACCTCTGAGCATTGCTGGGTGTGACCCCAAGACAAAACAAAAAAAGCCACACAAAAAAATTCACCCCAATAAAATTCAAGATGAGGGCCGGCAATAGCTGAACAGCCTGACCACATGCTCTGCACGTGGAGATGAGTTCAAATCCTGCCGCTGCCCTGATGCACCCACTGGGCGTGGCCCCTGAAACTAACAACAAAACTCAGTATGACTGGGTGGGGGAGAGGGATGGTGCAGGGGCTAAGGCATCTGCCCTCACTACACACCACACAGGGTCCCCCAAACCTAGTCTGGAGTCATTCCAGGGCGGAGTGAGGTGTAAGTCAAGTATGCCCCCCCACTAAAATGTGGGGGCAGGATATGACCCAGTGGTGGCACATAATACCTTGAATGTTTGGTCCTGGGTTTGATCCCCAGCACTAGAAAAAAAAAAAAAAAGAAGGCTCTGGTTCCTTTGCCCGTGTCCCTGTCAGCCTGTGCTCCGGGCTGCCCCGGTGACTCTGCCCTCACGGGCTCCAGCACTGCCCAGCACCCCGCGGCCTCATCATAGATGCCGGGGCTGTGAGACCGTCAGTGCTGACGGCTTTTTCCATGCTGGACCTCGGCTTCCGAGGATTCCCAGAAGTGGCATTAACTAGGTCAAAAATATGAGCATTTTATGGCTCTTGAAATCTGCTGCCAAGTCGCTCTCCCCAAAAGGCTGTGCCTTTTTACAGAGTCATCAGCAATAAATCAGAAAGGTCTGTCTCACTGCTTGTTCCCAGCAGCACGATGCTGGTCAAAACCGTCTCGAATCTACCCCAAAATGTGGCTGTAATGCTTGCTGCAGCTACCGAGAGGCACTGGCACGCCTTGCGACAGGAAATGCAGCTGCTGACAAATGGCTCTAGTGTGGAGAGGCTGGGAGGGGCACCACGTGCACGAAGGAGGGGTCCTCGCAAGTAACTGACACCTGTCCACGAGGCACTGCCCTCCCCAGGATGGAGCACGACCCGCGGAAAAGGGCCCCGGGGTCCGCAGGGCGGCTGAGGAGGCCTGACGGGGTCTCGGGAACGCCGGGGGCACCATGACAGCATTTCCAAGGCAGGGCATCTGAGCGGGCGACGGTCCGCACAGGAGCGGGGCAGGTGCACCCGGCCCCCACAGGGCCCACCTGTTGTGACTCAGCCCACCCAGAGAGCAGCGCGAGGCTCCTCTCGCCAACGTCAGGCTTTCCCGCTGTCATCCCGTTTTCTGGCTCAACAAGTGCCTGCAAAGTGACCCTGTGAGCTGCTTTCTGCTCAGCACGGGAGACGCCGGGTTCTGGGCTGGCATCGGGCAAGTGAGGCGTCCTCTGGGCCTCTGAGCTTTGTGCTCACTGGGAGCGCGGAACCTACATGTAGAAGTGTGGCCCACATGCTCAGGGCAGAGCGAGTGTTGTTACACTGCTCCCCGCCACCGCGTTCACTGAGAAGGGGCTGAGAGGACTTCGGGCGTGCAGAGAGCTCAGTGCCAACTCAGCCGCGCCTGACCACGCTCTGCTCTGCCCGTGCCGCTCCCCCGGCCTTCGAGTTAGTGATTCTACACCAAGACTATGGCTAGGAATCATTCGCCGGCATCTTGGCCGGTGTCTTACTCTGTCCTTCTTGGATGTGATTTCTTCTGCCTGAGTTCAGCTCTCCCTGAAATGCAGCTTCAAGCCATGTCCCCAACACGCTTCCCCTTCATCCGTGTCCCCAACACGCTCCCCCTTCATCCGTGTCCCCAACACGCTCCCCCTTCATCCATGTCCCCAACACGCTCCCCCTTCATCCATGTCCCTAACACGCTCTCCCTTCATCCATATCCCCAACATGCTCCCCACTCAGCTGTGTCTCCAACACTCACCAGGACCTCTCTGGCCTTGTGTCCCCCCTCCCCTCCATCCTACCTGTCATCCCACTGGTCTCAAGCCGCACCCCCCATTTATGTGATTTTCACCTGTGGGGTACCTGGGGGTGCATAGTTGAGAACCACTGTGTTAGCAGGCTTCCTTCAGAGATGGCACTCCATCAAGACACTCTTTGTCATCACTGGTCTGGACAAAAGGTGTGTGTGTGTGTGTGTGTGTTTTGGGGGGCGGGGGGCATACCTGGCCCTGCCCAGTGTAACTCCCAGCTCCTGTGGGACCATGTGGTATCTGGGATGGAACCAGCTCGGCCGAGTTCCCTAAGCCCTGAGTGAGATCTCTGGCTCAAAATTTCTTCATTTCCACCTTTCTCATTAACACGATGCCAGCCGCACCATAGGGACAGTGGCCTGGACAGGAAGACATGGGTCCCACTGTCCTCCAGAAGCAACTCTGCCCAGCTCACGGCTGGTCAGTAGCAGAGGCTGGAGGAATCCCCCTGAGCCGCCCCTGAGCCGGCAGACTGCAGCCCGTCTTTCCGGTTTCCTGCCCCTCACCCAGAGGACGCCTGCCTTCCACACTCCACTTCTTCACCCCAAGTATTTTAGGGTTGCTCTGCAGCACTCTTTCCACTTCCACTCGTGGAAAGCCCATTAGACACACGTTACAAGGTGCCATTTTCCTCTTGGCTCTGTGACTAAATTATCACTTCAGCGTTTCATCACTTCAGCATCTTAATTTTAACACCACCCCCAGTTAGCTCTTAAGTGCTTGTGAGGCCCGTCTCCTCGGACTTTAGTATTGTTATTCTCAAATTCTGGGCGGTGAGGGCCCGGAGGGCGAGCACGGTCACCTGGAGGGGCCTGCCTTGCAAGCTGATGGTTGTGAGGTTGAATCCCCGGAGCCCCACGTGGGCAGAGTTCCGCCAGTTCTGCTGCCTGCCTCCCTCCCCTATACCACAAGCGATTTCTGGCAGCAAAGTGTGTCCATATGTGTCTGGGTGCCGCAAAACAGCGAGCACGGTGACCACAAGGCAGAGTGGCCTCGAGTGCATCTGTGTGTGCACAGCTGTGACCCAGCCAGCACCACCATGGGGACCTGTGGGCACGAGGCGTGGTCACCTGGTGCGTGGCACTGCCACTAAAAAGAGCGGGTGGGTGGGACGTGCAACCCTTAATGACCATCGCCGGCCTGTGACTGACCTGGCCTCTCAACCCCATCCTGCCCAAGAGAAGGAAGGGGCGGGGGAGAAACACTGGACGGTAGCCTGCTGGGTGTAGGTCTAAGCTTTTTAGGTTTGACTTTAAATAGGTGTGACTCCCCTTGGCGGGGAGCTTAGGTTAACTGAGTTACTCCCACCACAGTGCTCCTGAGGCACACGCAATTTCATCAGGCATTCAACAATCCACTGGGTTTATCTTTAACCTCTCCTTTGTGCTCTACTTCCCGTATCTGTTAAATCACTTATGTCCCCAAATCAGACCCTGTAACTTGTAAAGTCAAATTTCCTGAGGGCTCTGGATTTTGTATTTATAAGTGAAATACTGCTTTTCTCTTTCCTTTATGTCTTCTGCATAGTTTATTTTAGAACAATGTCCTTTTTGTATAGACACAGGAAGACAGTTCATGCTATGCTTTTGGAACATGGGAGTTAATTGACTCCAAATAATATTGACTCCTGGGCATCCGTCATATTTACTTGATTTAAGCCTTAATTGCCCTCAGTTCCTAACACCCCAAAAGGGAGGGTCCTGGGAAGGAACTTGGATGGACCCAGGACAAGCCGTAAGCTACCTTGGTATCGAGGAGGGGCAAGCTAAGCCCAACATTTTCTCCCTGCCTCTTCCCAACAACACCGGAGGCAAGAACTCCGTCCCCTCTCACGGAAGAAGCGATGGAACTTGCACATGGTCCTAAAGCTGCAGGCTGGGCCAGGTCTGGAAGCCAGGCTGGCGACAGAGAGAGCACCTGTCCCCATGCTAGAGTGCGGTTGCCTGATGCTGCCCCCCAGCCCCCCCAGATGTGCTCTGGCCTCACTCTGGGTCGGGAAGAACATCAACTGCATTGACAATCTAGTTCTGAACAAGCGATTAGCTGGCTGCTACGGTACAGCAGACGTCTTGAGAAAACTTAATTGGTGAACTGTTCTGCAATCTAGCATATGCAGAAACACTTTCCACTGGCTTCCTCTTTCATTAAAGGAAGTAGCGCTAGAATTCTCTCTCTATAAATTAGTTTCTCGATTGAAATGGCCTTTATATATCTGTATGTAACATACAGATTTTAGGCTGAGTTAATGCCAAAGGTTGTTTTTCGTTATTGTTTTTGTTTTGCGGCCACACCTAGGGATGCTCAGGGGTTACTCCTGCCTCTGCACTCAGGAATTACTCCAGGCAGTGCTTAGGGGACCATATGGGACGCTGGGGACTGAACCTGGGCTGGCCAGGTACAAGGTAAGTGCCTTACCCAGAGTACTATCTTTCTGGCCTCAGCCAAAAGTTCTTTAATCCTGTCTGAGAGAATTGTACCATTATAAGTGAACTGCTTTTCTTTTTATTTTATGAGGGCAAGTTAATGAATGCATGAATATTATGAATGGAATATAATTTTTTTAAAATTTTAAAACTTTTTATACTAGTATTTTCTTGGTGTCAAAATCTAAGCCCATAAACCAAAATTGTCTATTGTTGGATATCAACCCTAAGTGCTTTAGTCTTTATCAGTGAATTGCTCCTTTCCTCCTCCCAGAGAAGCTTACCATGCCCTTGCTAACATCCTTAATTTAGTGAAAGTCTATCTTCAATCTTCCCTTTGTGTTGGATATTAACCCTAAGTGCTTTAGGCTTTATCAGTGAATTGTCCCCTTTCTTCCTCCTAGAGAAATTTAACATACCCTTGCTAGCATCCCTAACTTAGTTAAAGTTTATCTGTAACCTTTCCCTTGTATTACCTCTCATTGTCACAGTTCCCCAAGTTAATCTCGACTGCTTGTAAAACAAAACTTTCTAGTAATTCTGAACTTGTATTGATACTGCTTTGTATTTGAAGTGCTGTATATCTGTACTTGCTTTTCTGTTTCCCCTATAGCCTTTTTATATGTTACCATAGAACAATGTTCTTTGGTTAAACACAGAAAGACCATTATTGCTATGCTCCTAATATTTGGAAGTTGTTTGACTCTGAAATATATCTATTCCTGGGCATAATTACTTGGTCATAACTACTTGACTCAGGCTTCAGTTTCTGTAGTTCCTGACACCCCAAAGGGGAGGTCCCGCCGTGGGACTGGGATGGACCCGGGGCGAGTGGCAAAACTACCTGGCAGTGAAATGGGACATTCTAGAAAGCATAAATGCATGGTTTTCATCCAAAATGTTACAACTTTAGAGACAGGACCCCCCTGGGGAAGGACTAGCTGAACTGGCCTGAGGACTTAGTCTGGGATTTACAGTAAAGCCTTGTTTGCCCTCAGAACCCAGACAACCAAGTGTTAAAAGCCTTGTTTGCTCTCAGTCCAGTGAACTAAGTGTTGGGACCTTTGTCTCTTACAGTGTTTGTCCAAACAACTGCAAGTATTGATAACTTTTATAATTAGAGGAAAACATAAAAGCAATGTAGTTGTCCCTGGGAGACAGAGTGTCTCCTTGAGTTGATCTCCCAAAGAGAATTTCCTCTGCTAAATGTTTATCTATGTAAATGACCAATCACACCTGTGCTTACCTCAACCCCCCTTCAGATGTTCTATAAGTATGCTAGCAACTCTGCATTAAAGGGCCATTTTCACCATCAGACTGTGGTCCCCAGACTCCCCGTCTCGTCTCCCCGTCTCTGTGTCTCTGGTCTCTCTGTGTCTCTGTTGGGGAGCCCTGGGGAGGTGGGGAGGCGCTCAGGGCCACCGAACGCACACAGGTGTCCAGCAGCAGCCGCAGCCCCAGAGGATCATCCTTTTTTTGTAATTACACAGTCTATAATAACAATTTTTCTTTTCTTTCTGGTTTTGGGTCACACTCAGCAGTGTTCAGGGTGTACCCCTGGCTCTGCACTCAGGGATCACTCCTGGTGGGGCTCAGGGGACGGTATGGGGTGCCAGGGATTGATTGGGTCAGTTACACGCAAGTGAAGCATTCTTCCTGCCACATTATCTCTCCATCCCCCCCAACTTTCTGTTTATTTAAAAAAAATATTTCCTTCAGGCACTGTGATTTAAAATACCATTCATGGCAGGGTGTCATGCATACAACATTCCAGTCTCTACCCTACACTGCTATGGGGTCCCCTCCATGCCACCCTCTCCCCACTCAGGGAATCAGTCTTAGAGGCTATAGTGTTGGTGAAGTAATTTGCCATGGGCACTTGTACTTTTCCTGCCCTGTTCTGCATTCTTGCTTAACTCTGACTGGACTGGAGAAATTCACAAAGGAGAGGGCCTGGTTTGCTGTTCTCCACTGGCAGGGGAACGAAGAAATGAGCTGTATTTGCTTCTGATTCGAATACATTTAAAAAAGAAAAACACTTTTTGCAAATTGATTTTGTCTAATGGTTTGGCTTCCTTGTATAACATAGAAAGCCTATTAGTATAATTCACACATAAAAAAATATAAGGAAAAACAAATCTCACAGGATCCAGAAAATGTATTTGAAAACATAAGACTGACTCAAGACAAAGACTCTTAGCACAGTAAGTGGAAAACATTTCCTTCGTCTGTTAAAGATGCCCAAGTAATTCCTGAATCATAGTTAATGATGAAACTGGAAAAGTTACTTTACAAAGTGAAAAACAAACAAACAAACCAAAGATACCCATAGTATGACTTCTTAAATCCTACCGACACTGGAAAAAACATATAATTCAGTAAGGCAAAAAAAAAAAAAAGATTAGAAATAGAGAAATAAAGCTAATTTTCACAGATAACTTAAATTGAGTTCTTAAATGCCAACAACGTAGTTAAAAAAAAGAATATTATTCTACAATTAAAATAATACCTATAAGGCAAAAATAATTCGATAAACCATTGGTTGAAAAGTTTAAAAGCGTAAAATCTTCCCTTGTCTTGCATATATTAAAGCTATATATGGAAAAGGATAATGTTATGTTTTTAAAAAGAGCTGCCATGAACCTACATTTTTAAGACATGAAACTTAAGACTCCTAATGTATCAAGGGTTTAGATTCCCGAAGAAAACATGAACTGTGACTAGCAAGGCTTTTATTTCCGGATATTACAGTCCACTGGAATGGAATTAACCGCAGGATGCGGCACTGGGCTGGCTGAGGCGAGGGGGCAGGGCCAGGCGGCTCAGGGAAGCTCAGGGCCACCGCGTGTGCCCACTGGGCTTCCTGCCTCACATCAGGCACAAAGGGCAAGTCCAGATGACTGGAAATGAAAACAAAACTAAAATTCAAGGTATGAGGACAAAATTAAAATTTTCAGAGGAAGAAGGAAGGAAAGAAAGAAGGAAGGAAGGAAAGAAAGAAGTAAGGAAGGAAAGGCGGGCTAGGGACCAAAGAGATAGTACAGAGGATAAGGCACTTGTCCTGCATGAGACCAACCTGAATTTGTTCTTGGCACCCCATATGGTCCTCTGAGCCCCGCCAGGTGTGAGCCCTGAGTGCAGAGCCAGGAGTAAGCACTGCTAGGTGTGGCCCCCAAACCAAAATCAATAACAACAAGGGTTGGAGAGATTGCACAGTGGGGAAACACTTGCCCTGCACGTGGCCAAGTGGGGTTCGATCCCCAGAACTGCAAATGGTTCACTTGAGACCCACCAGAAAAGAACCCTGAGCACAGAGACAGGAGCATGCCTTGAGCACTGTTGGATGTGCCCCGCACTCCTCCGGCCCCCCTCACTCTAGACGGGATGCTAAAGCGACAAAAGCTGCGACCTTTGCTGGGCAAGGACTACTAGGCTGGACTACAGCAGTTTAAAATAAAAATCTTGGGTAGAGTTCCTGCTCTGCATGCACGAAGCTGGGTTTGATCCCTGGCACCACACACACAAAATTTTTTTAAACTAAAATAAAAATCTTAAAGATGCACCATAACAGTAAAAATAAAAGTCACAGGTTGGAGAAAATATTTCCAGCCCATAGGGGAACATAGTTAAAATGCAACTGGGGACCTATTCTGTATAGTGCCCATGGGGTACCCCGAGTGCCAGCAGGGCAGCAGCCCCTAGCACCACTGGGTGTGGCCCCCAAAACAAATCACGAAACCTCCCCCAAACTCACACTAGCCAGAGAAAACAAGAGTGGTCGATAAAGGGAGGGAAAAAGAGGGGGCAGGGCCACTGCCAACAGGGAAATACCAATGAGGATGACAGTCAGAGGGAAGCCGCTAGGCCAGGAGATGAGGCGCTACAGCAAGCGGCAGCGGAGCAGCCACCAGGGAGAACTTGGCCTTGGCGTGCCGCTGAGCCCGAGCATGCCTTAACCTTTCTCAGCTGAGCAGGGGCCGAGGAGGGAGGAACAGGGACGTTGGGGAGCTCGCTTCATCTTTGAAAAAGTAGGTGTGTAATCAGAGAGAGAGAACAAAAGGGAATACCCTGCCATAGTGGCAGTGTGGGGTGGGGGGAGACGGGACTGGGGAGGGTGGGAGGGATGCTGGGTTTACTGGTGGTAGAGAATGGGCACTGGTGAAGGGATGGGTTCTCGAACTTTGTATGGGGAAAACATGAGCACAAAAATGTATAAATCTGTAACTGTACCCTCACGGTGATTCACTAATTAAAAATAAATAAATTATTAAAAAACAAAAAAGAAAAAGTAGGTGTGGAAGGTCAGAGTTTTCAGACAAAGTGAAGTGAGAACATCTGTCGTCCAGGAAGGTGCGTGCTGAGGACACTGGCTGTGGTGCCATGCAGTGGTACCTTCAGCGTACGATGCGCCCATCAGTGCACACTGCAGTACGGCGGCCACAACCAATCATTCACCAGCTGTCGCAGCAGCTCTCACATCTGGAACACTATTGTGTTCCGTGTGGAGCGTCACATCTCTTGATTTACTCTGTCACTGGAAGCCCCTGAAAACATGAAACGCTTCACCAATCCACGTTGTCTTTGTGTGGACAGAGGTGGACCCACGCCACCTCTGTCCACCTGCCAAGGAAACAACACGCCTTTCTGCTGCTCTCAGATGTGCTGGCAAGCACCGGACTGTCTGACCGGACCTTTCTGACTACTGTGGAAACTTGCAGTGCTGTTTTCCTTAACGACAAAAGTTGCGTGGCACAAAAGGAACATCGGAGAGAGCATGGTGGATGGTTATTTTGACTGTAAGATGATGTTTGCTGGGTGCCTCTGTTAATTCTCAAGGAGCCTCGCTCAACACTGATGATAATCCATAATTTTCAGTTGGACAGTAAATGTGTCCCGCACGCGGGGCACACATGACTGCAGTGGCGATGGAAGTGGAATGGAGTGAGAATGTCCTCTCCGGGGAGGACGGTCCAAGGTGGCACTGGGAGGAGAAACAAAGATGGCTCATCCGGGTCAGTCTCAGTCGCTGAGGTCGCCCTGTGTCCTAAACTCCTTGATGCTTCCCGGGGAAGCTAGACGAAACGTTTCTCTACACTGACTCTGGTTTGGGGCTGCGGACGTAGCTCAGGGCAGAGCACATGCCCTGCATGTGTGGTGCCGGATTTGATCACTGGCACCACCAACGGCAGGGCGAAAGGGGTGAGGGGGAGACTCAGCACTCAGCAAAGTTCTTTGTTTATTTCTTGGGGGCCACACCCAGTGATGCTCGGGGCTTACTCCTGGCTCTGTGCTCAGGAATCACTCTTGGTGGTCCTGGGGGACGGTGTGGGAACCCGTGTGAACTGTGTGGTGGCAAGCACCCTGCCTACTGTACTAGCTCTCTGACCTGCACTGCGCAAAGTCTATCATTTTATGAGAAAAACTTCACATGCTATTGATGACTGATTGCCAGGAATGATCTATGAATATGACATTTACAAATGCGGCAGACCCGAGCCTGGGAAAGGACAGAGTGGGAGATTTCACGACATGAATCGCCTCATTTGCCATAAGAACCATCAACAATTAGATCCTATTTAGGGGCTAAAGAGAGAGCACGGGGGTTAAGGCGCTTGCCTTGCACACAGCTGAGCCTGGTTCTATCCCCAGCATGACACATGGTCCCCTGAGCACTGCCAGGGGTGATCTATGAGCACAGAGCTTTGAGTATTGCCAGGGGTGGCCCAAGCTGACCCCTCCATAGTCCCTAAAATTAAAAAACTAAACCTATTTAACATTCAGTTAGATCTTCTCAACAATTGAATCAAGTAAACATATTTGATATCAACTCAGTTGTCTCATGTCGCCCGGAGCAGACCGACAGAGGTGAGGACTGAATGAGCTGGTTAAGGTTGCTGACTACACGCCTCCATTTTCCTGAGAAACTGCACACTGGCATATTTTAATCTCTCCCTCCTCTTGGACGTTAGCTTATTTATAGTATGACCAGGCTCAGAGGAATAGCATGAGGCTTAGAGTCTGCCACGCAAGAGTTTGGTCATGAGTTCTAGTCCCCAGGGTCCCACATGTGCCGGCAATCCCCGGCAGCCCTGCTGGTGGAGTCGGGCACCTCTGCTGTCTGTGACTTCCAGCCGAACCACAGCCAGGTGTGCGTCAAACACCACAAGAAGGGGATGGGGGGGTGTGACACCCTGCCAACTCTGCAACTCAATAGACATGAGCGTGCCCTGCTGAGCACATGGGTGAGCACGGAAGTGGCCCCTGGCAAGCCCAGTGACCAGAAGGCATATGTGTGTCCACTAAGAGGGCAGCACCCTAGCGACAGGAGTGCAAGCCTCGGGGAGTCCCAGGCCGGGCCTGCAAACATGCCAGCTGACATGTGGGCCCCCAGGACCCCCCCAGCCAGGCCTGCATGACCACTTCCGCTCATCACACCAGCAGCAACAGTGGGGGAGGGAAGGGGGAGTGAGAGAGGAGGGCGTGGGAGAGAAGGGGGAGGGGTAGGGGGAGGGGATGAGACAGTGAGGGGGGCGGCATCCCTGCTCTTCCCCAGCCCCACAGTGCTCACCAGTTCCCAGAGTGCAGCTTCACACTTCCCTGCACGCGTGTCTCACCCCCACAACCCTCCCCTCCAGCAAAGTGCCCCCTCCCCCTCCCGCCTCCGTGCCCTCTCCTCTCTAGTAACCACCACAGATTTCACAGCCTAAGAGCTATTTTTGTTGTGTTTTGTTAGTTCATTTGCTTTGGTTATTTTTATTCCACAGGCATATTTTAGCATCTTTAAAATGTGGTGTTTCCTAACGATAAAACCCACACTTTTTTTTTTAAATGTTCCCCTGCTTCTGCTATTAGACTCTTGGTTTCCAGAAAACTGATAAAATAATATTAAGGTTTGAGGAGCCTTTGAACTTGAAATGGATCACCGGACTAAAGAACAAAAACAATGAAAGTTGGGAAAAGCAACTGTTCTGTACAAAGCGTGCTGACTACATCATTAATTTTAATTTTAATTTTTTAAAAATTATTTTAGTTTTTATTATTTTGCTTTTTGGGTCACACCTGGCGATGCACAGGGGTTATTCCTGGCTCTGCATTCAGGAATTACCTCTGGCGGTGCTCAGGGGACCATATGGGATGCTGGGAATTGAACCCGGGTCAGCCGCGTGCAAGGCAAACACCCTACCCGCTGTGCTATTGCTCCAGCCCCTACATCATTAATTTTTAAATTTTTTTGGAAGCCAAATCATAAAAAAAGAAAAGGAGCAGGTAGGACTTACTTTGGTAGAATATTTAACCCAATGTATCTGAGTTATTATCCTTTCAGGTGGAAAAGAAACTTGGGACGTGGTGGTGGCTTGGTGCAGCCAGGCAGTGCCTGGGGCCAGCTCTCTGCTAATGGCACCCGTGAGGGCAAAGGGCCCCGAGCCGGCTCCGAGTCATAGGGTGGGCTGTGGAGGGTCTCTGTGCTCTGGCGGTGAGGGGGGGGGCAGTAGCTCTGCACAGTGCGATGGAGAAAGCCCAGGCTCCTGGAGGCACGCCACCAGCACCACGACTGACAGAGAAGCGCGGATGGAGCAATAGGACAGCAGGGAGCCCCCGGCGTCCCTTAGGGTCCCTGAGCACTGCCAGAAGTGCTCCCTGAGCACTGTTGGGTGTGGCCCAAAAGCAGAACAAAAAATAAAGTGAGAAAGAGGAGAGGAGAAATCTCTGAGACTGTGGGAGGGTGTGGTGCCCAGCCAGTGGGAAGCAGAGTGGCCCAGGGCATAGCGGGCACTGCTGCCCCGGGAGAGGGCAGGAGGCCACGCCGCGGCTCTGCCTTCTCTCACTCTGCCTGGACACTTCCCTCTTCTTTCTTCTTAAAGAATTTTTTTTTTTTTTGAGGGGAGGCATAATGGCGGTGCTCCCTGCTTACTCCTGGGGTGGGTGCTGGGGGCATATGGGGTGCTGGGGATCCAACCCTGGTGAGGCAAACCCCAGGCAACCCCCCTACCCACTGTGCCATCACTCTGGCCACAATTAACCCCAACCCTCCCTCTGCTTTTCTGAAACAAAGTAATTACCACAGAGGTTTCTATTTGGCAACAAAATATTAAAAGGAGACCACAGGAAATGGTACCAGGAGGGAAGGAAGTGACAGGGGCTGCAAGGCTCACTGCGAGAATGATGCTAATGACAACAATGATAGAAAGGACCAGTGCGTCCAGGTCCAGGACAAAAGCCCCCCCAGGTGACTGCATTGCAGATCACACATGACACCCCTCTGCAAGGGCTTATCCTCTCATTCATTCCACAGGCTGCATTTTATTTGTGGTTCAGTTTCAGGTTGCTGATTTTCTTCTGCTTTTGCTTTCAGGCCACACCCAGTAATGCTCAGGGCTGACTCCTGGCTCTGCACTCAGGGAATCACTCCTGTTTTTTGGGTCACACCTGACGATGCACAGGGGTTACTCCTGGCTCTGCACTCAGGAATCACCCCTGGCGGTGCTCAGGGGACCATATGGGATGCTGGGAATCGAACCCGAACCCGGGTCGGCCGCCCTCGTGCAAGGCAAATGCCCTACCTGCTGTGCTATTGCTCCAGCCCCTCAGGGAATCACTCCTGGCCCAGCTCGAGGAACCATAGGGAGATGCCAGGGATCGAATTTGGGTCGGCCGTGTGCAAGGCCCATGCCTTACCCGCTGCTGTTCTCTCTCTCTCTCTCTCTCTCTCTCTCTCTCCTTCCCTCCCTCTCCCTCTCCCTCTCTCTCTCTCTCTCTCTCTTCTCTCTCTCCTTCCCTCCCTCTCCCTCTCCCTCTCTCTCCCTCCCCCCCCCTCTCTCCTTCCCTCCCTCCCTCTCCCTCTCTCTCCCTCTCTCTTCCCAGTGCCAGCATCAGGCTGTTAAATGAACATCACCAAAACAACAGGTTCTAAAAGAACAAAAGCAGTGAGGGGTGGGCGGGGAGAAGTGCCAGCACAGAGCGGCCTGCTCAGATGAAAGATACAGTTGAAGAATGTTTTATTAAATTTGTTGTTATTGTTTTGGGCCTCACCCAGCTGCGCCCAGGGTTTACTTCTGGCTGTGCTTGGGGCACCATCTGCGGGTTACTGGGGACGAAACCTGGGTTGGTTGCTTGCACGGTAAGCGCCCTGCCCACTGTACCATCTTTATGACTCCAGGAGAATGTTTCCATGGGAGAAAGAGGTACGGAATAAAGGAGGTACGGAGAACCAGGTCCTGGATTAATCACTCAACAGTAGAGCCAATCTCGGGATCTGCCAACGCCTTCCAAACCAAGGGCCAAGTGTGAGAACTCAGTGTCTTTCTGTCCTGTCCCTCTCTGGGCATTCTTCCCACCTGGTGACCACCCCCGGGCTCTGCGACCCCCGCCTGCTGTCTCAGCCCCTGGCAGCCGACTCTGCCTCGGCTCTGCCACATTTGCTAACTTCCCAAGTGCTTGTGTTCATTCCTTCTCACTTTTCAAAATATTTTCTGTAGCTGCGATGAATCATACCTTTTGATTACACATTCCACGGGTTCCCTCGCCTCCCTTTTCGGGTCTGGTGTGGGGGCTGCTCTTGGCAGCGCCTGGGGACCGTGTGGCGTGTGGAGGCTGTGGGGGGCCTTTGCACACCACCCTGGGCCTGCCACGATTTCTCCTTGGTGTGTATGGCACAATTCTGTCCACAACTTGCTCCCAGATTCCCAAAGGGATGGAGCTAAAATTCACACCCAGATTAAAAAAAAAAAAAATTTCTAAACTTATTTGTTTTTCTTTTTGGGTCATACCCAGCGATGCACAGGGGTTACTCCTGGCTCTGCACTCAGGAATTACTCCTGGCGGTGCTCAGGGGACCATATGGGATGCTGGGAATCGAACCTGGGTTGGCTTTGTGCAAGGCAAATGCCCTACCTGCTGTGCTATCACTCTAGCCCCAAATGCCTAAACTTCTTTGAAATATTTTCAGAAAAAAGAAAAGGTCCTGGGCCCGGAGAGGTCTCATGTGGGCTAAAGTCCTCGCTCTGCATGTGGCCTCGCCCAAGTGTGGCCTGGGCCCCGCATATAGGTCCCACCTCCTCCAGGAGTGGTCCCTGAGCACAAAGCCAGAGTGCGGCCCGAGCATAGATGGGTGCGACTTTCTCCCCCACATCCACCCTCTGTCAGTGCCCCAAACTCAGTGGAGCTGCCGTGGCTGCACGTACTTTTCGACAACAGTGAGCGGCCGGCCAGCCGGCCACGCTCAGCAACACATCACAGCTGGTCTCCTGGAGGTCAGTGACTTGTGATGACAAAGCCGTCCCGCCGGAGTGAGGAAGAGCGGCCGACAGAGCCAGCAGCACACGCGTGTGTGCAGATTACTGGGGAGGCTGCAACCCTTGCGCCACTCTGTCTTCTTCAGCCGAGGCATCCCGATTTACAGTAGTGATATTTTAGGCCCACAATGCGCCCGCACCACACCCACCAGCAGAGCGCCAAGACCCCCCCCCCCATTCCTTCCTGCCACGCCTCACCCCCACCTTGGCAGCTGTGGTTCTGTTGGAAGGATTTCAAGGTCTGTTTCCACGGGCCATTGTCTGTCCCCTCGCTTTTGTTTCTGTATATCCCATCTCAGAGAGAGATGATCGGTTATTTTCCGAATCTTTTTTTTGCGCCACTTTCTTGCGGTTTCGCTGTCATGTGAATAGCCAAGTGAGTCTGGGGTCAGCAGAGAGGCTCAAAGGGGAACATGCTTCGAGCGCTTGCGGCCCGAGCTGATCCCCAGCATTGCTGCGAGCGACCCCAAAGCACCGGCCCCAGACAGCGCTTGAGCAGTGCTAAGCATGCCCCACCGACATACAACCAGAAGCCCAGAGATGACTTTCTTTACTGCCTAAAACTTGGCGTTTTAGGCAGTAAATATCTGAGGGATAAGAATAAGGAGGTCCCCGAATGCCCTAGAACGGATGACTGGTTGAGGAAACTTTGGTACATCTATACAATGGAATACTATGCAGCTGTTAGAAAAAAGTAGGTCATGAATTTTGTATTTAAGTGGATCGGCATGAAAAGTTTCATGCTGAGTGAAATGAGTCAGAAAGAGAGAGACAGACATAGAAAGATTGCACTCATCTATGGCATATAGAATAACAGAGTGGGAGACTAACACCCAAGAATTGTAGAAATAAGTACCAGGAGGTTGACTCCATGGCTTGGAGGCTGGCCTCACATTCTGGGGAAAGGGCAACTCAGAGAAGGGATCACCAACTATAATGTAGTCGAAGGCCATGCGGGGGAAGGGAGTTGCGGGCTGAATGAGGGCTAGAGACTGAGCACAGTGGCCACTCAACACCTTTATTGCAAACCTCAACAGCTAATTAGAGAGAGAGAACAGAAGGGGATGCCCTGCCACAGTGGCAGGGTGGGGTGGGGGGAGATGGGATTGGGGAGGGTGGGAGGGAGGCTGGATTTACTGGTGGTGGAGAATGGGCACTGGTGAAGGGATGGGTTCCTGAACTTTGTATGAGGGAAGCATAAGCACAAAAGTATATAAATCTGTAACTGTACCCTCACGGTGGTTCACTAATTATAAATAAATAAATTAAAAAAAAAAAAAGAATAAGGAGGTCCAGACCCTCCTCCCTGTGTCCTTAGCTCGGGTCTCTCAACCTGCAATGCTCCCTTCTGCCTGCGGGGGCATCAGCCTGACCTGGAGGTCCACGCACCTTTCAAAGCAGTGTGGCTTTTATTTTTATTTATTTATTTTTAAAATCATGAACATACTTTATTTTTTTAAAAATTTTTTAATTTTTTTTATTTATTTATTTTTTGCTTTTTGGGTCACACCCGGCAATGCACAGAGGTTACTCCTGGCTCTGCACTCAGGAATCACTCCTGGCGGTGCTCAGGGGACCATATGGGATGCTGGGAATCGAACCCGGGTCGGCCGCGTGCAAGGCAAACGCCCTACCCGCTGTGCTATTGCTCCAGCCCATCATGAACATACTTTAAAAAACATTTACTCACCCAACATAGTGGTACCCGTACCCAAATATACAAAATAATTGTTAACAGATCTCAAGGAATACCCTGAAAACAAATAATAATAATATGGACCTCAACACCTCACTATAGCAGTGGACAGACGATCCAGATAAAAAATAATGCGGAAACAATGCCATTAAGTAAAGCCAACACTGTGTGGCTGACTTAAGTTTGCTTTCAAGAAGGCAACTGCTTACCTATTACGGACAGATTTCTAGAACACACACCCGTGAGTGACATGGATCCTTAGCCATATATGAACATTTGCTTTTTATTAAAAGTAGCAAGCCAACACCCTTTAACCTGCTTGTGGAAGGACTAACAGTGTAAGTGGATTCTTACACTGCGGTGATGATGTTTTGCTCTCATGCAGGCTACTGTTTAATACCCAGCTCTATGGGTCTTACCGAAGAGTTTCCTGCTGGGAAAGGGAGAGCCTGGCAAACTCCCCATGTGGGATTCATATGCCAAATACAGTAACCCTGATAGGTCGCATTCTCCTGACCCCGACAGAGCCTCTAATGCAGGACACTAAACCGTTGGGAAGGACAGGTCAAGAGAGGCTGCTAAAATCTCAGGGCTAGGTCGAATTGGAGACGTTACTGGGCCCACTGGAGCAAATCGGACATCAAAGGGATAATAGTGATAGTGAACCAATGAGATGAACTTAATGTATTTAGATCAGTCCGGCTTTTAACGACTTGGGATTTTGATTCCTGAGTAGGGCTCAGTTTGGAATCCTGCACATCCCGAGCACAGCCACATTCGCTGGCTTGCCCGTCTGCACCTCGTGCAGGGGTTGCTGAGAGGAAGCCGTGGAGACGCAGAGACCACTGGGGGCATCTGGAGGGGTCTCCGGGGTGACAGCCGGGAGGTTCCAGGGATGGTTCTGACCATCACCAGCAGGTCCCAAAGAACTTAAAGCAAACACAGCTGGAAAGAAAGAAGGCGCTATGGAGGGCTCCAAGTCCCTTTTCCTTTCCACAGTGGTTCCCACCTGCCCTCCCCGCCCTCCTCACCCCTCCTCTCCCCCCCCCGCCCCCCCCCCCCCGCAATGGTGGCTGTTTATTTGAACAGACCCATTTGCTTATGATTCTTGCCATTCTTGCCTTTATCAGGCCTGTCTCTTAAGTACAGAGCGAGAAACTATTTCTGGCAATTCTGTTTTCCAAGGAAACCTTGTCATTTTCTTTTAAGGTCAGGAAAGTCCTTTACTTCTCTCTGGAGCTGCCACACACCACCTAAGTTATAGAAACCATTGTTTTCTCGACAGCCTGGAAATGGCTTGCGAGATATAATTAACTGCCTAGAACAAACAATACAGCACAAATAGATACAGCCTCCTTGGAAAATGACTTACTGGCGGGCTCTGGGAAAGGACCTCACTTTGTTAGAGGCCAGAAAACCCCGGCATGAGAAAGCATCTGTTTATATGCAGAAATTAAGAGACACAAAATCCAGGCCTGAAGTTAGCATCCCGGTGAAGACAGTGGGGTCACGCAGGTCAGAATCCAGGGAGACATGGAACACAGCCATGAGTATTCCGAATGGTTCCATAAGTACAACCCAATGTTAAAAAATGAGATAAAAACAAAACAAAACTCCAAAAACACCTGCAAAGCTGCCCACCTAGAAAATGCCAAGAGAATTCACTGTAAAAAAAAAAAAAGACTGAAAATAAAAATAATAAAGTTCTGACCCCACTGAGGAGACAGCAGCATCCCTCCCAGAGTCAATGTGAACTGACTGAAATTCCAGGCCCAGCACCGCTGGCGGCCAGCCAGCCTCCACTCCACAAGCTGTGGGCTTCCGTCCCCAGCTCTCAGCTCCGCGATGGAGATGACAGTGTCTTCCATCTGTGACAAGCCCGAGGAACCTCCACACGGGCAATTCCACTTGAGGAAAGACATCAAAAGCAGATGGATTCAGATGTATCTGACACAGAGTCCAGTGTACTGCCGTGACATGCTTATTACTTCAACAGAGAACTTGGGAGGAAATCGACATGGCCATCAACAGGAGTAACTAAAGACAACACAGCAACTACTCACGATAGAATACTACTTGGCTATGAAAAAAGAGGGACTCCTGCACTGGCCATCAACAGAGATGGGCCCTCTGGTGTTAGGCTTACGGAAACGACGTAAGGCACATCCTCACTCACCTACCGTACGTAGAGAAACACATCAGCTAGAGGGATGCCTCAGAGGGCTGAGCACAGGCTTTGCATGCAGGAAGAATTCCATCCTTGGCAACCCCGTGATTCCTGGGAGCACTGCTGGGAGCACTCACTGAGCACAGAGCTGGGAGTGGCCCCCGAGCACCATCAGGTGTGGCTCCCAAACCACATTTAGACTATGAAACCAAATCAATGGTTACTAGAGAGACGGGAGGGACCGCAGTGGGTGGACGTGGTGTGACGTGCAGCCACAGCGGTGAACGTGGCACAATGCCCACAGATGCTGACTCAGGGCCATGCGCACCTGGACCCGATAATGCAGCACAACTTCATATGGGCTTTAAAAATTTTAAATTATATCCAACAAGGGGCTGTAAAGAGACTGCCAAAAGGGCCTCAGATATGAGGTGGGGAAAAAAGTCCAAAAAAAAAAAAAAGAAGGCAGGAAAAAAAAAAGCTATTTTTAAAAAGGCAGACTTTTTTTTTATTTTTAGAGAAAAGACATTTTTTTGATCTATGACTCAATGATCTGGGGTCAGAGCAATAGTACCATGATATGGTGTGACCCAGGTTTGCTCTCCAGCACTCCCTGTGGCCCCCCCTGCTACCCCAGCACTGCCAGGAATCGTCCCTGAGGACAGAGTCAGGAGTCATCCCTGAGCACAGAGTCAGGAGTAAGCCTTGAGCACTGCCAGGTGTGGCACCAAAGCAAACAAACAAAAGACAACAGTCTACTAGAGGCATGTTTTGTCTTATATCTTAAAATTTTAATAAAATAATAATTACAAATTTCATATGAAACTAAAATACTAAATGTTAACATCTCTCTCCCCTCTCCCCCTTCATCTTTTGAGGGGCTGAGAACAGGGACCCCAGGTTCACATGTGCTGGCAACTGCTCAACTGAGGAGCCATACCCAAGGCCACTTGAAATCGAAATTTTATGAGGAAAAAAAAAATGAATGTTTGAGTGCAGTCTGGGAATTCTGAAATGCAGAGTAATGTTCGGAGGCCAGTACTACAGGCTATGCGGTAAACAGGTCAGTAGCAGTGGGGTTGCTAATAGACCAAGTGCAGCAGAAGAAAACCCACCAAGCAGAAAAACAAATGTTTTTATAAACAAACAAAAACATGTTCTAGCTCTTATGCATAGAAAAACTGAGTAAAAAACACACAATACTTAAAAAAAAAAAAACACCCCAACTTTCCAGGGTGGAAAAAACAAGCCAGTTTGATGGTAAGGTGGTAACGCACAAGTTACTGGCAAGTGCATAAGCTAAGCGGTCTCCAAGGGGGTGTTTGGGCAATAAACGGAAATAAAAAATGCACAGGACCCTGAACCGCCAATTTCCCCATTAGAAACCTAGCCAGTGATGCTCACATAACATCAACATGGTCAGTGCAACCCGTTCCTGACTGGGAACGGCAGCGCTCTGCCTAGCTAAGGACCCACACATACGGAACGCAAGGGTGGCAGGTGATCTTCTCCTGACACCGCTGATTTGCGGGTGCTCACCCACCCTGTATTTTATATTCATAACAAGGGCACACTCTCAACATTAAGGGATGGTGATTTGCACAAAACAATTGTGGAGGGGGCGGGGAGATGATGCAAGGGCCAGACCCCATGCACCACAGGGAGAAGGCCAGGGTTGGGTCCTATAAGGGCTGAGGGGAGCTGTCTGCCCACCACCACTCCCACCCGCACGCTGAGCGCAGCCCTAAGAACAGCCAGGTAGCCCCAAACCACATCCTTGAGGGTCACCTCATCCTCAAAGCAATGAAAATACAGGATTGGGGAAAAATATATATATTTTTTAATAGTCGAAAAAACACATCGAGAATATTTTCATTTAGAAGGAAACTCTACTGCATATGGGGTGGTGATCTTGCTAAATTAGTTTTTTTATAAAACGAAGTGGGTCGGGACATCAGTACTATCCACATGAAGGATTTCTAACTCTGGAGGAAAATACACGCGGTCAGTGTGGGAGGGTCTCAACAATGTGCATGCATTACCCATCTAAACTATACTAAAGAGATGCTCGCCATCACTAGGCTTTAGGGAAGTGAAAACCAGAGCCACAAAGAGATCCGATGTCACTAGTTCACTACCCCAGTAAGATGGTTCTCTTCCAAACAGACACCCAAGGACAAGCAGGGGCTGGCAGGAGGCTGCGACAAAGCAGAAACCTGTGTCCAGTGCAGGCAATGAAACTCGAGCAAACAGCGCACTTGAACCTGGAACCATCCAACGAGTCCACTTTGGGGTAAAAGCCCCAAAGGACCATGAGCAAGATCTCAAGCAGCGTTTGCACGTCTGTGTTCATGGCTAACAATTGCTAACAGGAAGAAACAACCCAAGCGGCCACTGATGTCTCGAGAAAGAATCAACAAAACGCTCCACCATGGGGCAGTCTTGGAGAGGAAAACTTCTGACCCCACCAGAACATCGATGAATCTTTTTCTTTCCTTAGCGATAGCACAGTGGGTAGGGCATTAGCCTTGCTGACCCGGGTTCAATTCCTCCACCCCTCTTGGAGAGCCCACCAAACTACCGAGAGTATCTTGCCCACACGGCAGAGCCTGGCAAGCTACCCGTGGCATATTTGATATGCCAGAAACAGTAACAACAAGTCTCAAGATGGAGACGTTACTGGTGCCCGCTCGAGCAAATCAATGAACAACATTGACAGTGACAGTGATTTTTTTTTAACCGAATCACCATGAACCACAAAGTTACAAAGACATTTATGATTGGGTTCCAAGCATATGCTGTTCCAACATCAATCCTTCCACCGGTGTCCACTACCCTCCACCACTGTCCCCAGTTTCCCTTCCGCCCCCCCAACCTGCCTCTGTGGTTGGCACTTTTCCCCTCCCACACTGTCCTAGTGTCCCCTTCCCTGATTTATCCTTCCCAGCCCTCCTCCCCCTAGTGCCAAGCTTCATACTGAAGACCAGTTGTGCTTGTCATTTCTGTTGCCACTAGGCATTGGATATTCCCCTATGAGGTTTCTTTCTTTTCCACATATGAGATCATATGAGAGAGATCATTCTGAGTCTGTCCCTCCCCACCTGACTGATTTCACTCAACATGCTACTCTCCAGATCCATCCACATTGCAGCAAATTGCATGACTTTATCTTTTCTTATGACTGCGTAGTATTCCACTGTGTTGATATACCGCAGTTTCTTTACCCAGTCATCTGTTGTGGGTATCTGGGTTGTTTTCGTATTTTGGCTATTGTATATGATGCTGTAATGAACACTGGTGTGTAGATGTCTGATTTGTGCTTCTTGTTTGGGGCTACGCTAGGCAATGCTCAGAGGTAACTCCTGGTGCACTAACCCAGATTTCATGCAGGCAAAACATGAGCACTCATCTGCCCAGCCCCAGAGATGGACGCTGAAGGTGCTTGCCAATGTTTATGGTGCTGACCTTGCACACATGCATGGGGAGGGCCTCGGTCCCATCCCTGACACCCCGTGGCCCCCTGGAACAGAGCCACAAGTGCCTGAGCACCTGGCCCCCAAACAAAATATCCCTAATGCTGTTAGGGTACTAGCTGCAACCACTAGCTTGCCCGTTATTCCACCCGCTAGTGGTGGGGGCGGGGGGAGGATAATATTAAATTAGAAACATCCAATTATGCTTTCCTCTATTTTACTGGAATAGAAAAACGTGGAAACACTGTACTTAGGGAAAGAGAATCTCTGCTTAGGCCATAAATCTGTGAAGCGGATCATGCAAGATGTTTTATTATTCATACCCCCCTTCATAAACATGAGTGATGAAAAAATAAACTGTACCTTAAGGGCAAAAGGGGTGTGGGTCTCGCAATTCTCATTAAAGAATTGCTTTCTTGAGCATCATGGCATTATCTATCCTTAGGAGAACTAAAGTTCATTCACTTGGGCTTCCAATAAATTCAAATGTTCCAGACCTTTCAGGCACCGCCTTTAAATATATGGTTGATCAGGGAGCATTTAAAATGAAAACCTCCTGTTTCTTCAGTCACGTCCTGCCCCACACTCAGTGCTCAGCCTGATCACAGAGGATCCCGGGGCTTCTGGACCCCTTTCCCCCGCGGCCTTTCTTCCCCTCTGTTTTCTGCTCACAGTCCTGCCTCTTTTCTCTTTCACTGCAAATTCTGGCAGAGCCCCGTTTCTTCGCCTTTCCTGAATGGAGATGAAGTGCTGGCTTCATCTCCCTCCTGAAGGGCAGGGATAACCACCCCCGGCCCCCGCACCTACCCCCCAAAACATCTGGCCCCTCCAATGCACCTTGTTGTTGTCATCTGGGTCACAGCACGCTGGAGGCATCACTGGAATGACCCGGCAGCTCTTCCTAGATTCGTAGCACACACCATTGCTGGGTTTTGTCTTGAGGCTGGGCCCAGCAGGGCTTGGGGGCTGCTGCGGTCCCAGTGCTCATGGACCATCGGGTGCCCTGCACACAGAGTCCTGAGCTCCGGCCCTCGGAGCCTTCTCCCTGGCACAGAGCCACACCTGGTGATGCTCAGGGGTTCCTCCTAGCTCCGCACTCAGCAATTACTCCTGGCGATGCTCAGGGGATATCAAATGGGATGCCGGAGACCGAACCCAAGTTGGTCTCGTGCAAGGCAAGTGGCCTCCCCACTGTGCTATCCCTCGGGCCCAGGACACCCTAATATTATCTGGAGAAATCTGCCCCTCCTCCCGGCGCGTTCCCCACACCGAGACCACTGCTGTCGGACGTTTGGCTACATGTGGTGGAAATCCTGAGTGGTGCGAGAGGAGGTGAGCCTGGATGGAAGAAGAAAGCCACAGGAGCCAGACAGAGGAGGACATTGCGGGCAAGGCGGGCAAACACGTCCTTGCATGCTACTGGGCTAGTGCCAAATGAGCGAGCACGTTGGCTGTGGTTGTCAGGATTCAAAGGAGGTATATATTAATATACATTAGTACATTACAAAAAAATGTTCTTTAATTTTTTTTTTTTTTTTTGCTTTTTGGGTCACATCTGGCGATGCACAGGGGTTACTCCTGGCTCTGCATTCAGGAATCACCCCTGGCCGTGCTCAGGGGACCATATGGGATGCTGGGATTCGAACCTGGGTCGGCCGCGTGCAAGGCAAACGCCCTACCCGCTGTGCTATCGCTCCAGCCCCACAAAAAAATGTTCTTAAGAATTCTGGGAGCCACTCCTGGTAGTGACTGGGAGAAGGAGTTTCCAGAGATCGAACCTGGGCTGCTATCCACCTTGTGAGCATTTTCTTGACCACTAAAACAATACATGAGGGTCAAGGTCAAGTGAGAGATGGGGGTGGGGGGGGTCAAGTGGTGGGAGTGTCAGGCGTGTATCTTGCAGGTGGCTGAAACTGGTTCAGTCCTAACATGGCACAATTCCTGAGAGGGACCAGGCTCACTCCAGAGTCAGAAAGAGCCCCGGGACAAGGCGAGTGTGGCCAACCCCTGTGGGGGAGGGGTGGGCATTTGGTCCAGTGTACACTGGCACCTCTCTGACTCGCATAGTCAAGTTCCCCAGATTCTTGGGGAAAGGGCAGGGGGTCATTCCGTTCCCCACAACCAGCCACGACCCTGTGCAGTGCCTGGCTTGAAGCAAGTGTCCATGATGGAAATTGGAGGCCAGCCTGTGCCTGGGCCCCTGCTGACATTAAGCAAGCCAGCGGCACGTCCCCCATTTGGAACACTGGGTTTGACTGGGTTCCCGGGCCCTGCTGGAGTCTCTGCCCTCATTCCTTAGCTCTCAGAGGCCGGTCCCCAGGCTGGTTCCAGCCAATGCGCCGCCCTGGTTCTGAGCTGTGCCCAGCTGTCCGGCTGGCATGATGAGCAGGATGTCAGTTGCCTTTGGTGATCAATCACAGCCAAGGCAGTGAGAGGCTTTCAGTTCAACTGTTACTACCCCATACCTTTGACTGTTACTCCTTTCTTTGGCTGTGCTAAGTTTAAAAGCTTTAACTTCAGAGTCACAATTTAGGACTCTGAAATGCCCAGGAGTGAAATATCCATTTTTAGCACACAGCACCACTGAGTTTGAGCAAAGTCGTTCTGAGTTAGAGAAAATCGTTTGGGGGCTGTGGGGGAGGGCACCCAAACCATGCTGCTGCGGTGATGATAAAAGATGACCTTTGGAAAGCCGGGGCTGGTATTCCATCATCGAGACACACGAGGGCAGTCTAACCAACGGGCGGAGAGAAACGCCAGCCTCCAGCCCGCCAGACGGTTTAACAACCGCGAGCAAGTGGGGAATTAGGCAACAATAAAGTCGCGCCTGTCGGTAATTTAGAGCAAGAGCTGTTCTGGCTCCAAGTCCGAGGAGTAGGAAGGAGTCTACAACCCATCAATCGTAGGGAGAAACCCACCGCTCTAGACCCAAGGTGAGGATTAATGACACTCTTAAAACAAGTTGGCTTGGCTTTGGGGCCCCAATCCCCCCGTCTGGAGTAAGGTCTACCTCCTCCTCTATGTTCCACGTGGTGGGGCTGGACTTTCCCCTGTGGGGTCCTGTCCTTGAAGTCCTGTCTTTGCTCCATCTGTTTCCCCAAGAGGACCGAGGCATTAAGTTTGAATCTTCCTCCCAAAGCGGGTCATCAAGGAAACAGCCTTTTTGCACAGAGGCTCACCAAACGACCGCAGGACGCTGCGGCCCCTCCCCAGCCGAGCCTGGATTTTCACATTAGTAAATACCACACAGCTTAGAATTTCTTTCATCGGATTCAAAAAGTCGAGCCAACAAGCATTTAAACGACCTTTCCTTCAGCCCTTGCACAGGAGCATGGCAATAAGCACAGAGGCAGATTCAGAGGCAATCAAGCCCACCCGCAAGGGATTATCATTAATCTTACAGTCACATTCAAACCTGAGCCTCAGCAAAATTACAAATGATTCCTTGTCATCGATCTTTGGGGTCAAAAGTAAGAGTTAAAATGGAAAGTATTAGAACTCTGAATGCCAAGGGTATATGGTGGACGCATAATAAATGCTGTTGATTGAATCAACGAGATTCTCTCCATCTCTGGAACTATCGGAAGTATGACATATGCCGACGATTTTATTCACTTCAATCTTCTACTGAGTAGCTGGATTCCTGGCCATGATGATTCCGATTCAATTTTCGTCAATGCATTTGTCCCTGCTCTCTGCTCTTTTGCTATGGGCACCAGTGAATCCAGTTTCTACCCTGGGCTGAAATGACCCTAAGGGCATATCTGACGAGGATCGGGTCTCCACAGAGACCGGAACATCCTCGAGGCAGAGGCTTCCCTTGCACACGACCGACCCGGGTTCTATTCCTGGCATCCACATGGTTTCTCGAGGTCAGAGTACAGAGCCAGGAGTAAGCACTGAGCACAGGGGAATGTGGCTCCCCCTTCCCACCCCCTGCCCTCCACCCCCGAAATAACACGAAAAAGAACACACTCTACAATGTGCTAACTTAGAGGGTGCGTTCCTAATTTCCCTGTTCTGTCGAAATGTGATTCTGGGGCTAAAACTGCTCAATGTGTGGAATGCCCTCCTGCTCTGCACACAGGAGGCCCGGGCTGGGTCCCTGGCACCAAGCAGTCCCCTGAGGACCACCAGGGGTGATCCCAAGCACAGAGCCAGGAGTCCCTGCAAATGGCAGGGTGGGGCCCAGAAACCAGAAGGCGGCAATTTCACACAAGGAGCGGAGGCTGGACGGGAGTGAACGCAGGAAGCCTGTGACCACAGAGGGGGCCAGTGGGTGTGGAATGTGTGTGGGGAACCAGGCTTTCTCAGCATCGACATTATTTTTCGGTTTGGGAGCCACACCCAGCAGACACAGGGGTCAAAGGAACCTGGCCCTTCGGTTTGCAAAGTGAACTGTGAGCTCCAGCCTGTGCCATGCTTACCAGCCTCATTTGGCTTGAAAATGAATGGGGGGGGGGGGGCAGAATTCTGGGCCACGCCTAGGAGTGCTCAAGGGACCCTGTGGTGCCAGGGATAAAACCCAGGGCTTGGGCTGGAGCAATAGCACAGCGGGTAGGGCGTTTGCCTTGCATGCGGCTTACCCAGGTTCGATTCCCAGCATCCCACATGTCTCCCGAGCACCGCCAGGAGTAATTCCTGAATGCAGAGTCAGGAGTTAACCCCTGTGCATCGCTGGGTGTGACCCCAAAAGCAAAACAAAACAAAACAAAAACAAAACCCCAGGGCTCCTGCATACCAAGGATATGCTCCAGCCCTGGAACTCTGTCCCTGGCTGGAGTTGTCCAGACTTCAGAACTACACGTGTGTGCCATACAGTCGTCTGTCTTGCTTTGAGCACTCGGAACACGTTCAGGACACAGTAGCAAACTAAACTAGAAACTTGAGGGCACGGGAGGAATTCTTCCAGATCAAAGGGAGACACAAGACACAAGAGGCACAAGGGGCCTGACTTAGCATTTGTGAAGCCCCTTGGCTGTGCAACTGTACCAACGCCAAATTCCCACCTTCCTCGGGAACACTCGAGGCTCAAGTCTTTTCCTCCCATTTTTTGATTGTTACTGTTTGGGGTCATGCTAGGCCATGTTTGGGGGCGGGTGGAGCCTGTTCCCAGCAGTGCTGATGTGTGATGCCGGGATGCACCCCGTGCTGTGCCCAAACAGGAATCGTATGAGCTCGGTGTAATGGGCTCCTGCCAGCCTCTGCATCCATGTCCTGACATCTCCTCGGTGGGCAGGCGCAGGAGGATTTCAGGAGCCAACCCAGACACACGGAGCACAAACTCTGGCTCCCTGAGCAAATGAGATGCAGTGGAGACGCTCGCCTCATGCCTGCCTACACTCAGACCCAGCACAGCAGAGAGCAGTCTCCTGTCATTCAAGACACCAGATCTGCGTGGGGCCCAGAACAGTCCTCTAGGCTCCTCAAGGTGAGCGCCTTCTGGGAGGCTTGAGCAGCCTTTCCTACCAGTTCAAGAAAAACCTTTCCATGGAGTTAGCCGTCTCTGATCAAAAATGTAAACTGTGAACAACTGTGAACAGGACTCCATGTTTATCATCAACGTTATCCACTACAGTTCTGGCTTACTGTCCTGCTGTCTGGTTTTGGGCCACACCTGGCGATGCTCAGGGGCTATTCCCGGCTCTGTGCTCAGAACCAGATGGGATGCTGGAGATCGAACCCAAGTTGGAGTGTGCAAGGCAAGCACCGTCCCCACTGTCCTATCTCTTCACCCCTCGGGCTTACTTTTCTGCCTTCATTAGTTTGCAGCCGTGACTTTAGCCTCCCTGTTCTTTGATGTTTAGCACATGGAGACACATGCAAATTGATATTCTCAAGGTTTACCCACCTGGGCCATCCCCTTATGAACAGCCATCAGTGGAGAATTTTGGAGCTGCCTCTTACTTTCCAATACTTGGACCTGTCAGAAAATGACTGTGTAGCATCTGAGGGGGCCAGTGGGCAAGGGTTGGTCTTTGGCAACACATGCCCAGATAATTACATTAAAGGAAAATGAACCTTTTGTTTGCTGCATACAAATGACAGGAAATGAAGTCTGACAATGTAGGAAGATGGATTTTATTTATTTTGTTTGGGGGGTCATACTCAGCGGTGCTCAAGACTTATTCCTGACTCTGCATTCAAGGCTTGGGGATCATATGGAAGGCAGGGATGGAACCCTGGCCTGCTGTTTTCAAAGCAAGCACCTTAGCCCCTTACCCTAGCCCTGGTCCCAGGAAGATGGATTTTTAAGAGCAGAAGAAGCAGCCAGTCACACCTTCTTTCCCTAAACTGCTAATAAGGCCAATCCCAGAAGAACAGGGGTGATCTAGTTAGATCGCCGTGCACAATGAAAGTAAACATGCCTCTGAAAAGACAGCTCTGAGAAGTTCTTCTGTTAACCTAGGGTTTAAGTTCTGTATTGCAGAGACTTCTCCAGCCAGGCTCTTGGGCTCCAGCTGCCAGGGCTCACATAGCCGCCACAGGCCCAGACTGCAACGCCTTGAACACGTTCAGTCCATCCCAATTCCATACAGGATCCAAGACCGTAATTACTCCTCAGAGCGCACGCCCTCTCCGCTTCCTTCCCGAGTCCCAAGGGCACTTAGGGTTCTCTAAGAGCAAATGCATCCGACCATTACTTCCAGTCCATTATTGTGTGCTCCCTGCTCCGCGCCAACCAAAGCCTCTCGACAGCTCGGGAGAAACGTCAACCAAGCGCAGAGGTCAAGCCCCTGTAACACACACGTGGCTGTGAGGACAGGTCACACCTGGGTCCTGAACCTAACCTGGGGAAGGAAGTGGGGACACACACGTGTGACGGTGTCCATCTCATCCCTACCACGGGGACCCGCCACCAAGACGCATAAGATATCCTGGCGGGCGGGGGTCGTGGAGATGGACCCGTGTCCTGAACCAGCAACAGCAGCTTCTCGGAGTCCAGTTCACTCTGCAGCGCCCCACCTGCCGCCCCTCCGCCGCGACTCTTTCCTTCCCGAGGGGGGAGCAACTCAGTCCGAAAGGATCAGGCAGCACCTTTGCCCTCTGACCTAGGAGCGCAGACTCACCAGTTTCATATTGGACTTTTCGTGGTTCAATAGCAGTCAGTGGACTCCACACGCCCAGGGAGCGTCTTCCGGTTCAATCTCCGCCGGCCGCCCCCCGAGAGCACGGTGGGACATGAAGTCCTCACCCAGGTCCCCCTTCCCGGGGCATCACGGACACTGTAGTCAGCCCCCTGGCATTCTGGGAGTTGTAGTCCTTCTTCCTCTCGGCCCTTTCCTCCCTCGACGACACCTTCCGTTAGCTCAGATTCGTCCCCGCCGCCAGTTCTTCCCCCCACCAATCTCCCCAGCATGATATCATGTCCCCCCACCCAGGACTGGGCGCCCGTGGAACTCTGGGACGTGTAGTCCCCGCGGCTCGGGCGGCCTGGGTCCCGCCTCCCCGGGGGAGGGCGGCTGGGCGCGGAGCTTGTCGGGAGTTGTAGTCCACCGAGGCCTCCGGACGCCGAGCCCGGGGCTTTTACTCCAGGGAGGCAGGAACTACAACTCCCAGGGCCGCGCCGCTGCAGCAGGTGGGAGCGGGGCTGTTGATATCAATATGGCGGGTGTCAGCCAGACAAAGACAGTCAGTCTGATGTGATTGAGACAAGGGAGGTTTTCAGGGGGAGACTGGGAGATAGGGGCCTCCCCTCCCCCTTCTCCTCTTCCTGCGCCGGCCTCCACCCCTCCCCAGTCCCCTCCCGACGGGCGCCCCGCGCGGAACCCGCCCCTCCCCCGCCCGCTTCCCCTCCTCCCCGCTCAGCCGTCGGCGCCGGGACGCTGGGGAGGGGGCTGTGCCGGGCGCGGACAACTCGACCGGGAATCGCGAGGTGAGTCGCGCGGGTCGCGAGCCGGGCCGCCCCGAGTCTCGCCGTCACTTCTTTCACTCCACTTTTCTGGGGTCCGGGGGCGCCGTGGGGCGGCGGGCGGGAGGGCGGGGGGCCGGTGTCCGGAGCGGCCCGCGCGGGAGGGCGGAAGGCGGGGGGCGGCGAGTGGGTGACCCGGACGCGGGCCGTGGGGTGGGGCGCGCGCGCCGCCGCGGGGCTCCGGGGCTGGGGGGTCCGAGGGTCTGGAGTTCGGGGGAAACTGCGTGGCGATCTCCGGGGCGTGTGCGGCTCCGGCTCCGAAGTGCGTGACGTGGGCTCGGGGGGTTCGGGGGGCGCGCGGCGGGCAGTGCGCGGCTGCCCGCGCCAACTTGGAGCGGCGGGGCTGGGCCTGGGCGGGGACGCGGGCGCCGCGCTCGGGGTGCGGGACTCCGGGGGGTGGGGGCCTGCTCCTCGCCCCCCCCAGGGCGGCGCGGCGGGGGTCCCCGGGGCGCCAGGAAAAGTGGCCCCCGAAGCGTGACCGCCGGACCCGTGCCGGGGTCGCATAGTTGGGGCCCCCGGGAAGGGAGCCCTCCGCTGCCCCCCGCGCGCTGCCCCCCAAAACTGGAGGCGCGGTGGTGGGGGTGCGGGTCGGGGGGTGCGGACGTGTGCGCGGGCGTCTTCTGGGGCGACTTCTTGCCGCTTGTTGGCGGCGAGCGTCGGGGGCCGTTGGAGCGGAGTTGGGGGGCAGCGGGTCCGCGCGGCGCACCCCGCCCTGGCGTGCGGCGCGGCGGCCGAGCGCGGGGCGGGTACTGGGGGCGGCGGGGCGCCTGCAAAGTTGAGTGGCGGGCGGCGATCGCCGCCGTGGGTCACCCCGAGGCTTGCGGGGGGGTTCTCGCAGCGCGCCGAGCGAGGCGGCGGGGCTGTGTGTCCGCGGGGAGCGCGCGGGTGCGGCGGGACCCCCACCCGGCGCCCGCCGGCCCAGCCCCTTCCTTCCGCGCCCGGGCTGTGCCCTTCCTGCGGGTCTGGACCGCCTCTGCCGGGGGTCCCGGAGCCGGCGTGTTCATGCCCTGCGCGGGCCGCACACGCCGCCTTGCAGCTGGGGGGACCTGCGCGGGGCTCCCGCGGGGCGTTTTATGCCACAGGTAACCGGGAACCGTCAGGCCGGGCGGGCACCGCTCAGCGTTGAGCCGGATCTGAACATGGCACAGGTTGGAGGGACCCAGTGTGGCTCGGAGTTAGGCTCCCTCAGAATTCTGCTCACGAGTCAGTTTAGGAAATTGTGATTTTCTTTTTTTCCTTTTTTTCCCTCCCCCAAGCCTCACTGAGGAGGTATAGAGGGAAGAGGATCGCAGCATCTCTTGTTTCTCACAGTCTTTAATATTTAATAACATGACGCCAGGACGATGTAAGATGCTATATTTTCTGCTTCCTTCAGTCTGAAATTCAACATTTTTTTTTTTTAGTGTGATGGGGCTTAATTTTAAATAACTACTGGAATTGCCATAAATTCTGTTTTGACTGTCAAAATCTTAATGTATTTGGCTCCAAAGAGATCAGTCCTTCAACCTATCAGTAAAGCGTCATAGGTTCCATTAAAAGTAAAAGTCTATAGAGCCAATATGTAGTTTTTAAAGATATATTTTATAATCTTTGATTTGAATTTTTTTGCATTTGGTCATTAGCACAGAAAAGGTTAAAAAAAGTGATATAGCATCTCTATATGTATTTATATTGACCCAAATAGAAAAACATAATTTTATTATTTTCTAAATCTTGAGTTTAGAATGTATGATTTTATTGCAAAATTCAGACTTTATGGAGATTAGAATTTCTACAATTGATTTTTAACCAAGTATCTTAATCTGAAACACTGCTTTGCAAAAACTCAAGAAAAAGCCTGTTAACTATATGATAGTTGTTTTATTTCTAGATTATAAGAATTTAAAATATTCAATAATGATAAACTACTCAATAATTTTGGAAGTGAAAATTTGAAGTGTTAAGAGGTAAAATTATTTTCCCTTAATCCAAATATTGCTTTTATTTTTCCCCCATGCTCTGGAAATGCAAAGTTACTGGGAAAAGCTTTCATTAAACTTTTCCTGACAACTCTGCTTGAAATCATTACAGTAAACCAAACATATTCCTTGCATTCATCATTCACTGGGGTTGATTCTGTTGCATTTTAAGCACTGGGCATTAAAATGATGGAAAGCCTTTACTGCAGGTTAAAGCATAAAACATTCTCAGCATGTGGAAGTCATATGGTTTATGAAAAAGGCTGAACATCAGGGCGTTGGTGCCTGTCCAGCTTTAAATCTCATCCCGTAACTGTGAAAGGCAGTTTTATTTTAATATGATTGCTTCTAAAAATGTTTGTCTGCACCATGGGAAGTTGAAAGTCCAAACCGTTTTTTAACCAATCTGTTGCTAGTCAGTGCACTGTTAAGGGCTAGCGCTGGAGCTGGAGCTGGAAGGTGCCGGAAGCAGCCCTTAGGGTCAGCTTGGTGTGTGAGGGGCTCCAGTGAGCATTCTAGCTGCCCTAGCAGCATTTCATTCTCACACAAATCCTTTGTCAGCGCCCTGCTAATACATATGTTGCCAAAGTGAACACAAAGTCGAAGCATCACTAATAGAAACTCAATAGCTCAGTCCTAGTCAAGTATAAAATGTAACAACAGATCTCCCATCGTGTGAAGAAATGTGATGCCTAGATTTGGAAGGGAGCTTGGGAGTGCCGCAATTGCTTGGTGTTTGTGAGGCCCTGAGTCCCACCCCCCAGACTTAAAAAAAAAAAAGGATTTTTTTATTGATAAAATTTGTACTCATACTCAAAATATGAATAATTTGTGCCAAGTGCTTGTCATGTTTATGGCAAGTATCGATTGGGATGTTATTGCTTATTTCAATAGACACTGAACACTTCGGGAATATTTATGCTTAATTAGTTTTGGGTCTTTTGTATATTTAGCCAATTTCACCGTATTGTTTCATGCAGCGTCTGTGTTTTCTATAATATGACATTTGCTTTTTTTCGGTTCGTTTCATTGCAGCCCTTTTATTATTTCCCTATGCCAATTTTTGAGCTTGTACTGTTTCTCTTGGGAATTAGAAAATTATCTGAGGCTGTCATTTTTCATAAATGAAAATAGGCCTTCAACTTAAAAAAAAAAAAGAGAGACATTTGGTGCTTGAGAGATAGTATAGCAGGCAGGGAGCTTGCCTTGCAGGTGGCCGACTTGGGTTTGATTCCCAGCACCCCACAGGGTCCCAGAGCCCCACCTGCAATTGTTCCTGAGTACAGAGCCAGGAGTCAGCCCTGAGCATCTCTGGGTGTGGCTCCCTCCCACCCCCCCCAAAAAAAAAGGTAGTGATATAAACGTGAAAGTGAATGTGCACCTACTTGATTTATTGAGGGAGTTCCAGAAATTAATTATATGCCTCATTTTACTATTTGCCTAGATGTTTTTCTCCTAGCCATGGACTTTCAGCTCTCAATCCAGTAAAAGTTGATTTATAAAAATGTTAAGTGAATGTCAAGAACAGCTTGTCCGGAGAGTTGTGTATTCACACCTCCTCTCACATATAAGGGACCTTTATGTTTGTTTACATATAAAATTAGTGTATCCGTTTCAGCCATGCAGCCCATAAAGTAGGCCCCAACCGCAAGTAACAGGAGACTAAACACACACTCCCACCACAGCCTCCAGTCTCTCAAATGAAAGGTAATGGTAGTAAAATTTTTCTCAAAATGATACTAAGTAACATGAGACTTAGATTCCAGGAGCTGTTCACAGGAGGGGGGGCCTGGGCCCCCACCTCCAGCCCCCAGGGCCCTCTCTGGATTAGTGTCCATCTTTAAGTACTGAGTAAAAGGTTTTTTTCAAGTGATCATTTGACTAAAACTTTGAGGTAGTCTGTTTAAACATAATCCAGTGCTTTAAAATAAGTTGTTTTTCTTGATCTTAGATGAAACAAAGTTGGAAATTTACTATAACGTTGTCTTGGACACTTTCCAAGTGCGTTTAGTTACTGGGAGGCCCTGATTTTAGCTGAGTTTTCCACCCTTTTGGGGTAATAAGGCTGAAGCCAGCCACACCGCCAATCCCTGGCATCCCATGTGGTCCCCCAAGCACCACCAGGAGTAGTTCCTGAGTGCAGAGCCAGGGTTAAGTCTTGAGCATCAGCGGGTGTGGCTCAGAAACCAGAAAAAAAGATGCATCTGGTGGCTTGGGGCTCAGTCAGTCGAGCCTTGGAGCCGTTCTCACCCGGCCCAGCCAGTCTAGTTAGTATTTTGCCCAGTGGTGTTCGGGGCTGGGGGCATACACGTGCGGTGTCAGGGATTGCCCCCCCTGCATCACTCTCCAGCTAACCTTTCTGCTTTCAGGTATTCCCCCTTCCCCCAGTCATTCTTTCACCTGAAGGATCTTGCTGTGCTGAAATGGAAGCTGGATTGTCAGCCCTACTTTGCCTGTGATTTTTCAGTGCCTCCCTTCCCCCCGCCTTCCTGATGACTATAAACTGTCCTTCCTTTTGTGGCGAAACCCTGTCTCTGCCACTTCCTGGGCAAGTCATTTCATCTGCCTTTGCCTCAATTTCCCCGTCTGTCGGATGGGAATCAGTGGGCCGTCATAGGATCCCCGGGAGCCTTTAGGATGCTCTACAGACCTTAGAGTACTGCAGCATTCAGAAGTGTAGGTTGTTGTATAGTCATACTATAGTCTTTTGCCCTGGTCCCTCCTTGTTTTTAATCCCTCGGGATCCAGACAGTTGAAAGCCTTAGCTGTGCCAGGTTACTGGTGGCCAGACGCTTCTCGTGTCGATAAGGACAGTTAAGTATTCTTTCTGTGGGTTGCATGAGTTAGTGGGGTCTTCGGAAGTAAAGAGTCCTGGAGGGTTTGGGACTTGGCTCATGATGGAACCATACACCTTGTGTATGCGCGGCTCTGGCTCTGGATTTGATACCACAAAATGACAACGAAAGTCCAGCTGTGAGGGTCCATTCTCCAGCATCACATGGCCTCTCAGGTGTCAGTGGCGTAGTCCTGGGCATAGGTGGGGTGGCCCTGGTGGCTGCTGGTCATCGAAGCCTGAGCCAGCACCACATCCAAGGGCCCTGCATTGACCCACAGGCCTGGCTGGACCCCTGAACATTGCTGCGGAGATTCCCCATCTCTAAAGTTTAAAACATAGTGCTGTGTAAAAGCAGTCATACATTTTGTTCTGGCTTCTGGTTGTTATTGGTTTTTTTCCCCCCTCCTAAATAATACTCTTAGATTATTGCTAAGTCATGGTACAATTAAAAAATTCACTTTCTTCGTCCTGTTAATACATCGCAGATTTTCTGGCCTAGGTTTTTTTTACTTGTTGGTAAAACTTTTTGTTGTCTTCTCTCAGCTCATTGAAGATGTGTTAAATATCTGTCACTGTATCACTGTCATCCTGTTGCTCATTAATTTGCTCGAGTGGGCACCAGTAACGTCTCCATTGTGAGACGTGTTAGTTTTTGGCATATCGAATACGCCACAGGGAGCTTGCCAGGCTCTGCTGTGCAGGCAGGATACTCTTGGTAGCTCACCGGGCTCTCCAAGAGGGGAGGAGGAATCGAACTTGGGTTGGCAGCGTGCGAGGCAAATGCCCTACTCGCTGTGCTATCTCTCCAGTCCGTGTTAAATACCTAGTTTCACTTTGCTCAAATCCAGATTCTAGTTCTGTTTCAGTTCAGGCAATGTATTTATTTTCATATCAATGTTGGAATCTTTTAACTGTTGATTTACATGATCTGGACACCACTTTAGGAAGACGTCTCCTTTTTTATTTGTTTAATTTTTTGAAGGAGGCCACTGCTCCTGGCTCTGCACACTGAGGTCACACCTGGCAGACTTGAGGACCTTATAAGGTGCTGGGGATCAAACCTGGGTATGTGGCGTACAAGACAGGGCCCCTGCCCGTGTACTATGGCTCCTGTCCCAAACATATCTCTGTAATTTGCAAACTAATGTTTATACTTGAGCTTTATTTTCAGCCTCCTCCTGGCTTTCTAAAGTGGGATGTGATATACCTATTGTCACATCATCCTTGGGCCCTATTGTCACATCATCCATGGCCCCTTCCTCTTCAGGAGGAAAAAGTGTGTTGTTCTTGCCAAGCTGAAACCCAGGCAAATTGATTTCTTGAGCCTTCTGTAGAGAGGTCGTGGGTGGCCACAGAGCTTCTGTCCAGACCTTGTTTTCCTGAGAGGTTGCACCTTGGCTGTGGCCGCAGCCTTTCGTTTCTACCAGCCTTCGTGTTCATAGAACACGATTCTTTGGAGAGCACGGCAGGAACCGTCCCAAAGATGGTCTTCGTGTGGTTGGAAATCCACTGGGGAGCCAGAGTGGCCAGTGTCTCGCTATCCCTCACAGAAGTTCCAACCCTTGGGACAGGACCAGTGCTGGACACTCTTTTGTCTGAGGAAGGCTGCTCAAAGAGGGCGTGGGCTTCTTTATCTGAAATACCTACTGTCTCTTTCTCTGTAGACTCATTTTCCTCCAGTCGTCCCCCGTGAAGGTTCCATAGCAATGTCTGGCCTGGAGTGAGGGGGCAAAGTGCTGAGTATGTACCCTGCATGCTGAAGGCTCGGACCCAGTACCACACGGTCCCCTGAGTACCTCCAGGAGGTCTCCAGAGAACAAGACTAGAATATTCCTTGTGAATGGCCTCGGGGCCCAAACACCCCTTCCCAAGTATACTTCTGTTGTGGTTACTTTGGGGGCCACATCTGTCCATGCTCAGGGGTAACACTCCTGGCTTTGTGCTCAGGGACCACTCCCGGTGGGGTTCAGGGGACCACATGGGGTGCTGGGGATGGAACCTAGGTTGGCTGCTTGCAGGGCAAACAAGCGCCGTCCCTGCTGTCCTGTCTCTGGCTCCCGCAAGTGTGCTCGTGTGTGTTGCAGCTGTGTAAGGAATTGAACCCGTGACTCCCCTGTGGGCTGCTTTGCACTGCCGCCAAGCCAGGCCTCTGGCCCAAATGCACCTTCATTCTATTTTCTTTCCATTTGGGGCTGCCAACACTTTTCTTTGTGCCTCTGTGTTTGGGTGGGTTCAGGAGCTGCTCCTAGCGGGGCATGGGAGAGGGACTTGGAGGTGCTGGGATCGAACCTGCGGCTTTGCCTGCAAGGCCTGAGCACAGCCCAGACGGCTCTCTCCAGCCTCCACTAGGGAGTTCCTTCGAAATCTCTTTCCTCCACACACCAAAAGCTCCTTCCTTGAAAAGAATTAGACTGAAAGGAGGCGGGGTGCTGAATAGGGTGTTGTCTGCATGGACGTGGCTCTGGGTTCGCTTCACATGACTCCCATTTGACGAGCACACAGGCTTCTGAGACCTGCTCTCCACAGGAAGGGGCTATTGCATATGCACAAGGTACTGTTATTTCCAGTTCCAAATTTTGTTTTCTGAAACATGCTCTCTGTTGGCCACCTGTCAATGAGGGCTCTTCAGTTTTAGTGACTGTTGTTCAGTTTTGGGCTGGAGTGATAGCACAGAGATAGGGCGTTTGCCTTGCACGTGGCCAACCCAGGTTCGATTCCTCCACCCCTCTTGGAGAGCCCAGCAAGCTACCGAGAGTATCTCGCCCCCACGGCAGAGCCTGGCAAGCTCCCCGTGGTGTATATGATATGCCAAAAACAGTAACAAGTCTCATGATGGAGATGTTACTGGTGCCCGCTCGAGCAAATCGATGAGCAGTGGGATGACAGTGACAGTTGTTCAGTTTTGTATATTACCAGAAAAGTTCTCCATTTCCTTATCTGCTAAACAGAATGTAGGTTAACAGATACATAGTTTTGTTATTAAACTCCGGAGATGTTTTTCTCCTTTGAATTCTGAAGAAATTGTAGATCCATACGGAGTGGCCAGACAGTGAAGGAAGGCTGTGTGCCCTCAACCCTGTTCCTCCTTCCAGGCACATCTCCATAGCTTTAAAGTCGGGTCCCTGGCGACCCTTGGGACAGTCGTACGTCAGGGCGCTCACCACCACCACAGTCAGAGAGAGAGAGAGAGAAAGAGAGAGAGAGAGAGAGAGAGAGAGAGAGAGAGAGAGAGAGAGAGAGAGAGAGAGGTGTCTTCAGCCTTTTGTCACCAGCACAGAGACAGAATCACTCCCTTCTAATGCTGGGCCCCTTCCTGCCCATGTAATTGCACTATTCTGCCTTAGCTAGGAGTTCAGAAATTCTTTTGGCACGTGCTGAAAATTTTTATGGAAAATTCTGGCTGTGCTTTATATAAAAATCTATATAATTTAAATTTTGACAAACATGGCATGTGAGACTTAGCTCAAGTGGCAGAGCGTGCATTGTGCCTGCTGAAGGCCTCGGGTCCAGTCCCCAGCACCCTGGGCTCCGATCCCAGGAGATTCCCAACAACTAACGGCAGCAACAGTTTGGGGAATTTCAATAGTAGTACCTTTAGACTTCTCAGTGGAAAGTTAATAATGATAAGAATTTCTGTGGAAAAGGAAAATGTGGAAGATTCTGATGAATTCATGGTTTTTGTGATGTGCTTCTTGCTAGAGAGGACCTTTCATAAAAAACGAGGTAAACTGTAGTGATACTGACATTTGTTTGGTTTTTGAGAGTGTTGGAGCAGGCGGCTCAGGTTTTTTTGTGAGTTCCTGTCATAATTTTATTTTGAATCTGATATAAGGGAACTTCAAAGAAAGTCCGTTAAAAGAGTTCAGACAAATGATCTCCAGAGGAAAGAAAGGGGAACTAGATACTATTGTTTAAGCATAAGAAAGGACCATTAAATTAAAGGCTAGTTATGCGGCTGGTTATATTTTGCTGCCTTTTCATTAGCTACATGGCTTACATACAGTCTGTCTTCGAAAGATGAGGCTTTGAGGGGCTGGAGAGAGATAACACAGCGGGGAGGACACTTGCCTTGCACACAGCGGGCCCGAGTTTGACCCCTGGCAATACAGATGGTCCCATGTGCCCTGCCAGCAGTGATCCCTGAGCACAGAGCCAGGAGTAAGCCCTGAGCACCGCCCAGTATGGCCTGAAGAAATAAAAAGAGAGAGAGAAAAAAAAAGATGAGGCCATTAATCCAATGTCCAGCTGTCGAATAGCAAAACCCTGTTTTAAATGCTAGCAATATTTTTAAATGTATTATAAGAGAAATCATGAGGGTTTTGTCTCCAGTTTGAGATAGAATTTTGTCAGCACTGATAATTTCCTTTGAAAAGATGACTTAAATTTTATTTATTTTTTTATTGACAGGAATATGGTTACTATTGATGTTTTCTGATAAGTACTGGTGCTTCTGCTTCTGATAAGTCAATTAGTATTTAGAGAACTTCTTGGTGACTTGGCAGTTTTCAGTTTTTCAAGGTACAGTTGTTTTTCCTTTGAGGCAGGGCCCTTAGGAAAGTCACCTTCTATTTGAAGCCACTACTCTTTTTAAAAAGAATTTTATTTTCCCCTTTCACCATATATAAACACTGTGGTTTACAAAGTTATTCATGACAATTTATTATAGATATTTTAGTATGCCTATATCACACCACCATTACACCTTCCCACCACCTTTATCTTCAGTTTTCCCAACTGCCCCTTAAGCCTGTCCCCATATAGCCCTCAGTACTTAATTTTATATTGCTTATAATTTGCTTAAGGAGTTATCAAAAAATGTTTCCTCTGAAGAAAGTTAGTGAGGATTGTATATCTCATCATGAAGTCATTAAGCCCTTGTGTAAGAGATTACTAAGATGTTGCTACAGGTTAAGCCTTCTGTGTTGGTATAAATCAAGATTGAATGCTTTCGGGGCTGGAGCGGTAGCACAGCGGGTAGGGCGTTCACCTTGCACGCGGCCGACCTGGGTTCGATCCCTGGCATCCCATATGGTCCCCCAAGCACCGCCAGGAGTAATTCCTGAGTGCAAAGCCAGGAGTAACCTCTGAGCATCGCTGGGTGTGACCCCCGGAAAAAAAAAGATTGAATGCTTTTTACATTACATCCCATCTAATCTCGTGTGCTCCTGGTTTATCAGTATCGTGGAGTTTGAGGTGTCCAAAATTTTTAATGAGGTGATAAAAGCTGGAGTTAAAATTTTAACCACATGGTATTTTGGAGTGTGTGCATGACTGCCAGGGCTCCCAAAAGTATAGGAAGATGAGGGGAGGTAGCCCATCCCCCAACTCTGAAAGCTTAGAGATTGCAGTCACAGAACCCACATACCTGAGATTTCTAGCAGATTGATTTCTGGATGAGTCTTGTCCCAGACAGCACAGTCTTGCTGGAAGTGTGGCAGTGATTGTGGAGTGTGGAGTTTTTTCAAGCTGCCGGGGCTCTGTTTGGCGGGGCACTGGGTGCTGGGTTCTCCTGCACTCGCCTCTGAGGTGCCCCTGGTGAATCAACCTTGCATGGGGTTCGGAAGAATCTCTGTAACTTGTTGATCTCTTTTGAGATTCATTTATGAGTCTCTGGATCATGGCCAGTAAAAGAGATTATATGGTGCTGGAGCTGCCCGTTGGTGTAACTGCTGAGGCTTCCATAAGTGCAGGGAGATGGGGGGCACTGCTGTTTTGGGGTGCTTTATGTGAGGAGGGGTCTTTTGTAGAAGTCAAATGGGCACTTTGAGACTTCATAGGTCAGCGTACGGGTGAAGGAATGTGTGGGCTACAGAGATGAGTCCACTTAACCCTTTTCTTCAGGGGTCAAATAATCTTAAGGAAAAGGAGAAAAGTTTCCTAGTATACTCACTGTTAACTTTTCACGTCTGTGGTCAGACAAGCTGTGAGCATGACAGAGTAGCACCATGGGCGGGCGTGACGCGGATTAGGGGAAGAGCCAGAGATGACACCAGGGACTTGGCTGTCTCTACAGCCGTGAGCGTACCCAGGAACAGTTCCACTCAACATGATCCCAACCCCTTGTCGCTGCTGCCGAGGAGCACACTTTGTAAATAAACATAACGAGGCTTCCCCCCACCACCCCAAACCCTTACACAGGTAGACAACACTTTGTTCATTTGTTCCATCGTTGGAATCAAAAGACATCCCAGGATGTATCCCTGCACTATTTCAAACACCCACATGTTCTTCCAGGCACCGTCTGTCTAGTGAAAACTCTTAAAACTGTCTTTTAGGCGCTTTGCCTACAAAGCTCCCCAGCTAGGTGATTCCCTCCTTTCACCTTAGGGTGCCTTTCCTCCTGGGGAATGGCTTGTGCACCACTGCTTGGCCTGTCCCAGCATGCTTTGCTCCGGAGAGGCTCGTGTTCTCTCTTGAGCATGTATTTCTTTCCTCTCTTTTCTTTCCCCTTGGTTCCTAAATGAACTTACTTTTGCTTTAAAACAAATAAACAGAAAACCCCAAGAACCTTTTATCCTTGACAAGCTTTTGCAATAAACCAGGACAAAGACATTTGTGCCTTATTGCTTTAGAAGCAATAAATAGAAATTTAGATAGTGAGATTCCCGGGCATGTCTTCTCAGATCTGGCAACAGAAGAATTTGCATCAGGGTCCGTCCAGTGCCCCCTGCACACATTGTATATTACCTATAACCAAAGCTCTGTGGTGTCCATCTCTGGCTACTGAAAATCTCTCTCCCGTGTCATGTTGGAGTTGATACGTGTTTCAGGGCTGAAAATTCCAAAGCTAAGTTCTGATTATGTTAGCAAACCCAGACTGAAATTTTCAAAATAAGCACAAGTAAACATAGGCAACTAAAGAATTTAAAAGATTGGATCCAATAAAAATTCACAGGGGATCTCTGTCTGGGAAGTAAAGGAGCTCTAATTCTTTGGTTGCGACAGTGGAAAGCAGAGGATCTGATGGCAGAAGACTGACTTGGTAAATGGATTAAAATTTTAGTTTCCTTATTTCCACTTGAGTATCCAAAATCTTAGATGGGCTCAGAAATACTCCGTCCTTCTTAAGCATGCCAGGTATAATTTTAATGGCTATTGTCTCAGGACGTTTAGGAGATTTCACAGTCATAGAATAAAACCCTTTGAAAGGTTAATATGTGCTTAGGTCTGTGACAGAGTCTACGTCATTTTATTTCATTTTCTTTGTTGGTTTAGTGGCCATACCCAGTGGTGCTCAGGGGTTCCTCCTAGTGGACTCGGGGGACCATATGGGATGCTGGGAATTGAACCCAGATTGGTGCCATGTAAGGTAAATGCCCTTCCCACTGTGCTCTCACTCTGCCCCCCAATGTAATTGAAAGACCTGTTGTAACTTGGAGTGTTTCCTGCCTGACACATCCTTACCTTATGTTAAACACTGCACATATCTCTCCTCTACTGTTGATCATGCCATCAGCTGTGATGGGGTTTGTTTTAGTTAAGCATGACTTTTTCTAGATGTGACACTTGGTGGCTTGTGCCTTGAATATCTGGCCTTCCACAATCCTGTCAGAGTTCATTCTTGCTGTGTTTCTCTTCTGAACACCGTCTCTTAGGGCATTGTTCCCTCCCACCCTCTCATCTGTATCTGCAGCCACTGAGCACGGTGCCTTCCCCGCCACCTGGCCCCAGTGGACCCAGTGTCTCTTGAACCTTTGTCCTCACATAGTAACTCTTCAGATCTTTTGTTTTGTTCTATCACTCACAGTCTTAATTCTAGAATATTGAATTGGTTGCGAATACAGACTTAGGAGCCAGACAGTCTCGGTGTAAATCCAGCGACCATGACTCTGAGTCTTTGCAGAATCTCTTCTCCGGGAACATTCTCCCATCTGTAAATTGGAATTATCAGTAACTGTGCCACAGAATGTTTGCGTGTATACGGGGCACTGTTTTAATGTGCTAAGGATAGAAGTTGGAGCAGAATAGGGCATACTTTAAAGAAACCTTTTTAGGTACTGCCTTTACGTGCTGGCACCCCAGTTTGGTCCCTGGTATTGCATGGGGGGGGGGGGGTACTTTGGTCCTCTAGTGCCACCAAGTGTGACTGTCAAACAAAAAGCTTATTAGTTAGCCCATACTCGTTTCCAAGTACTTGCCTTTTGGAGTCAATTGGATTTTTTGTTTTATTTTGTTTTGGGTCTGTATGTAGTGGCTGTGCTTGGGGAGCACTCTTGACCCTGTTTCCAGGGTCACTTCTGGAGGTACTCAGGGCACCATGGGATGCCGGATGTCGAGCCCCTCCAGCTCTCTTCTTGGCCTCCGAATTATTAGGATTCTAACATGCTGCAAGTAATTCCTTCCTAGCAAGCATTTTTTGATGGTTGCTTTGCCTTTCTCAGATTTCCCTTTTCAGACCTCAGCTGCATGTGGTGCAGAGCAGCATGCAAGAAAAGAAGGAATAGATGTTAAAAAAAATGTCCCACTGTTCTCTCCTCTTCCTGTTTTGTTCTACCTGTAGTTCTTTGGCTCTTACGAAAGGACATGAGGCTTTTGCTCCTCTGCAGAAGCCCACATGGTCTTCCTCAAACACCTATCTCTCTCTTTTTCTTTCCCTTCACATTTCTCTAAGTAAATGTCTTTAAAACTAGGAAGGGAAAAAGGAAGGGAGGGAGAGAAGAAGGAGGGAGGGGGAGAGGGAAGGAAAGACGGAGGAAGGGAGGGAAGCAGGAAGGTGGGGGGAGAAAGGAAGGGATGGGGAGGGAGGGAGGGAGGGAGCCAAGTTTAGTAGGTCAGAGCATCAGTCATCAGTTTTGCCTCCCAGGATTCCGGATCTGAGGCTGACCCTGCTCACCTGGGCTCATCCAGAGACTCACTCCCTCATGTCTGACGCCCAGGATGGAGAACACGGCTGGAAGCCTGGGACAGCTGAGGCTCCTCTGTGGTGGGGTCTCAGCAAAGGCAGCTTTCCTGAGAGCAAGCAAGCCAGGGCCGAGCGTGCGCTCACGGGCAGATCACATGCTTGCACGGCTGAGCCCAGCAGTTGTGGCCGGTCTAGGGAGAGGGGATCAGCCCTCCCCGGCGTGGCTCTCAGTCCTCTGGGCATTATGTCTTACGTTTCTTTTGCCCTCCCTTTGCGTCTTCTTCCTTCTTTCCCTGCTTTTACTTGCTCACTAATCTTTTGCTTTTTGTCTTAATCTCTAAGAAGATGTTGAAATATTGAGAATATCGTCACGTATAAAGTAAAGCCTTGTGCTTGACACTCTGCTGTTCAAGGATTTTTTTTTTTTACCTCTTAAATATAAAAAAGCCATCTTTCGTGAGTGAGTACAGGTCATTAACCTCTTAATAAAAAACTTTGGTTCTACAAAGTGTTGGTAGTACTGAACAGTTCTAAACTCTGAGCCTTGGGTGACAAAACTCATGTTCCCAAGAGTTGGGGGTGCAGGGGCCCACGGTGGCGGGCTCAGTGGCCTGGCCCCCAGCGCTGTTTCAGTGATGGCTCACAGAAAAACTTGGCGCCAGCCAGAGTGATCAGACCTGGTTGTTCTATTTTGCTTTGTGGAAAGGTATAAATACCCATGTGCTCATTGGTCACCGGGCACAGGCAGCGTGACTTCAGCCCCTGGGGTCTCTGGCAGTGTTTGCAGACTGTCATTACTGGTTCTGTCCTTGCTGCGTGGGTGCTGATGTCACCTGTCAGTTGTGGAGAAGCCTGGGGTGCAGCTCCTCATTCTTCGGTTCCCAGGACAGTTTTGCTCCTACTCTTCTCCCTCACCTCTAATCAGAGGGTCTTCCAGCCCAGCATGCCTGTACTGCCAGGGTCCAGAACCCCTGCCGAGAGCCTTTTTTTTGGTGTGTGCAGACCCCGCCGGGTGGTCTCTGTCCTCGTTCTGTGCATAAGCCAAGCCCATGTGGGATTTCTAGTTGATAAGTGATTTGTGAATCCTAGTTTTGATTTCTTTTTATGTATATTATATATAGCTGCAAATGCATACTTATTTTTTTAAATTATTTTTAAAAATTGAGTCACCATGAGATACACAGTTCCAAAGTTGTTTGTGATTGGCTTCAGTCATAGAAGGTACCCATCCCTTTACAGGGTACGTTTCCCACCAGCAGTGTCCTCAGGTTCCCTCCTGCCACCACCCACATCCCCCGACCCTGCCCTAGCCTGCCTCTCTACCCACCCCCCCCCCCCCCAGCTCCTTGTCTGTTTCTCTGCCTCTGTCTGTCTTTCTCTCTTGCTTTCCTTCTGGTCGTTATGGCTTGCAATACAGGTACTGACAGGTTATCAGGTTTTAGCTTTGGTTTCTTTAACACGGAGACAGACCCAACAGGCAGATCCACATGTTTTATATGGTCTCATCTAGATACCCAGTTCAAGAACATTTTTGTCGCAAAACATTCAGTCTTTTAAACTTAATTTTTATAGCAATTCTTCCTATTTTGTTGACTTAGTACATAGATTCCAATTTGTAAGAACAAATGGTCTGAAGGGTGAGGGAACAAACCCACCCACACCCGGTTGGCACATAGTGACATGTGTGAGACAGTAGCCCTCACACTCACTGTCAGTCTGTCTTAGAAAGGGGATCCAGAGTGTGGATGGGTTGTGGTGGTGGAGAATGGCCAAGAACTTTGAGCAGTGGGGAGCTGAAAGATTGTTTTTCCTGAAAAGATGAGTTCTCAGGGTAGTTTCTTCAACTAGCAAGCCAGTAATCCTCCGATGCGCATACACGGCAAAAATGAGCAGAAAAATCGACATGCTTAGGAAATGTTACATGACAGTTGAGTTTTGTGTTTTGTTTGGGCCACATCTGGCAGTCCTCAGGACTTATTCCTGGCTCAGTGCTCAGGGATCAAGCCTGGGTAGGACACATGCACAGCAGGTGCCTGAGCTACTATCTCTCGGCTCCAACAGTTGAGTTTTGTCTTACGCAGGTTGGTTTGATTTTTGAGGTATCAAGGATATAGAATGGGGGTGATTTACATCTTGATTTATGTGCTTTGGTAGAAGGATTTTAGTGATCTCTGGGTATCACTCTATCACTGTCATCCCTTTGTTCATTGATTTGCTTGTGCAGGTACCAGTAATGTCTCTATTACACTTAGCCCTGAGATTTTAGTGCCTCTCCTTACTCGTCTTTCCCAATGATTGGAGGCTTTTTCAGGGTCAGAGGAATGAGACCTATCGTTACTGCTTTTGGCATATCGAATATGCCACAGGTAGCTTGCTAAGCTCTGCCGTGCGGGTGGGATACTCTTGGTAGCTTGCTGGGCTCTCCGAGAGGTATGTATATATCTGTTACTGTATTTGGGACATGAATATGTCACGGGGAGCTTGCCAGGCTCTCCCAAGTGGGCAATAAACTCTTGGTAGCTTGTCCAGTTCTCCAAGAGGGAGATATAATCTATTAGATGTCATGTGGCTGCATGGCTGCTTCTGGGAGCTTGGTTTTATAGTCTCTGGATGTTGGCCATTGATAGGATTACACAGAACTGGGGGCTGTCTCTGGGAGTGACTGCCTAGCTACTGGAAAATGGGGGATCTGGGTGGAAGAGGCCCAGTCCCAATCCAAGCAGCCTTGGAGATCTCGGCCCTGGGTCCCTCAAACCGGGTTCCTCCACTGGCTACCCCACATGTGAGGCTAGTCCGAACTTGTGGAGAGTGGCCCTGAGCATGGCTGTGGCTGGGTTCCAGAGGTCCTCAACTGTCAAGGCTCTGCTTGGGGTGTGGGGGGGAATGCAACCTGTTCCCTCCAAGGGGCCCTGGTGAAGACAGCAAAGCACCGGGACAAGAGACTGTTTCACTCACTTTCGGGAGCTTGGTTTTATAGTCTCTAAATGTTGGCTGTTGATGGGATTACACAGCGCCGGGTGGCAGTCTCTGGGTGTGACTGCCTAGCTACTGGAAAATGGGGGATCTGGGTGGAAGAGGTCCTGATCCAAGCAGCCTTGGAGATCTTGGCCCTGGGTCCCGCACACCTGGGTTCCTCTACCAACTCCCCCATGCGTGAGGCTCATCTGAATGATCTCTGGGTATTTTGGATAATCATGAAGCTCTTTCTAGCTAGAAGTTTTAAAAATGATTGTTAGATATATTGAATCATATATGAATATATTTTGTGCTTAGAAGATTGTAACCAGCTGGCTTTATCCTTTTTACCAACTTTGTTTAAATAGGTTAAATTCCATGACTGTCCTGTGTTTTCTGGATCTGGGAGTGGTGTATATCCTGCTGTGCGTAGGGCTTACTCCTGGCTCTGTGCTCAGGCTCATCCCAGCGTCCAGTTTGGTCAGCTGCATGCACAGCAAGTTTCCTGTGCTGTGCCATCTCTCTGGCCCCTTTGCTTTGCTTGCTCTGGGGACCATACCCGGTGATGTTCAGGTGCCCTGTGCCGTGCTTGGGGGTCCATATTATGTGATTATGTCACGTGTCCACATATGTCCATATGTGATTGAACCTGGGTCAGCTGCATGCAGGGAAGTGCCTTACTCCTGTACTCTCTCCAGTCTTTGAGTTCCTTCATTTGGACCTTTGCTTGTTACACCCTGAAGCCCAGTCCCGTCTTTCATCCAAGCGTGTCTTACAGAATGATCTCTCTTGTGTGGAAAGGCATGGAGTAAGGAATAGCGAGTGCCAAAGGCAGCAGGACCTGAGAACTGGTCTATAGAAGGGAAGTCACATGGTGAGGGCGTGTGTGTGTGTGTGTGTGTGTGTGTGTGTGTGTGTGTGTGTGTGTGCATGTGTGCGCGTGCGCAGACTGGGGTGTTACTCTGGTGTGGTATCGGAACATTGTGTGCATGAAACCCTGTCATTAGCAGTATTATAAACCATGATGCCTAAACTTAAAAACTAAACGGCAAAGAATAGAAAGGGAAAAACAAAAAATATTCATGCTTCTCTGAAGAAGTGCTTGAGAGATGATACAGCAGCTAAGGTGCTTGCCTTATGCACTGCTGGCTTGGGGTCAATTCCTGGCACAACATATAATCCCCTGAACTTCTCCAGGAGTGATCCTTGAGCACGGAGCCAGGAGTAAGGCCTGAGCACCACCAGGTCTGGCACAGAAACCAAAAATAAATCCTTAGCCCCAGCAACCTAGGTAAAGACTTGATTCTCACATATTGCCCCAATCTTTGTATTACCAGAACACTTTCAGCTTTGATTATTATATGAATTTTCATAATATATGCATAATTTTAGCTACATAAACTATGCAAGCTGACTCATTGCCTAATAAAAATGGTGTTATTTAGAATTTAATCAGGGATTAATCAGAGAAATTCAGGAATTGGCATTTTAGATATCTTTATGAATTACCTAGTAACCAACACCCAGTGGGGGAAGATGATTTGAGTAGATGGTTATTCTCAGCTAGAGGATCAAACCCAGTAAGCATAGGGTAGCTCAAGTTGTTAATTACTACTTCTGGAGTGACGGGGGATGCCAGCTCTTCCCTGTACTTTGTGCTAATGATGGTGATTTCTTTATCCAGAGAACCTCTTAGAGAAGGCTAAGAGATGACTTTGAGCAGCAGCAGCATCGTGTGTGTGTGTGTGTGTGTGTGTGTGTGTGTGTGTGTGTGTTACCGAGGACAGAACCCAGACTTTCATGCATGGAAAGCAAGTGCTCTACTCAAACTGAGCTTCATCTGCAGACAGACCTCCAGGTCTTTCATGTTTGGTTCACCTGTTTGGTGTGGGGCTAGTGTTCTAGTCTCAGACTTGAGGCCCTCAGGTTTTCCCAGCTCCATTTGTCCATGACACGTTCTGCTCTTGGCTCCTTTGTTGTGGATTAATCGTCCAGATACATGAGGGATGATTTCTGGGTTCTCATTTCTCCTCTCTGCTGCCTGCTTTTATTTGTTTGATCACTAGAGCTGTATGTTACAGTTTAAGTTAGGGAATGTGCTGCTTGCCGTGTTTTTTTTTTTTTTTTCAGAGGATTGCTATGGCTAGTCAGGTGTGTTTTTGTGGTTCTGTGTTTAATGTGTGTAGAGAGCTCGAGAGAACACAGCAGCTAAGGCCCCTGCCTTGCTCGAGGCTTTCTCTGCCAGGACTCTGGCTCAAATCCTCCAGTCCTCCAGTCCCTCCAAATAGGTTTTTCTGGAGTTTTTGCAGACATAAAAATTAGTCTGGGTGTTGTCACAGGAAAGCCTTGCTCAGTTGATGGGCCTCTTGTAATCACATCCGTGGCACCATCGATGTCTCCTGCAGTCTCATTCCTTGCACTGTTGATGGCCTTTGGATAATCTCATAGATTCTTCTGTAGCTTCTTTCCTGAGGGACCACCCTTCTCTGGATCTCTGTGTCTGGGTGGTAAAGAGCTCAGTTAGCTGCGGTCTGCATGCCTCCGGGCTGCTCCAGGGCTGGCATCTCTTCTGGACTCTTATTGTCTCCCAGAAGTACACTGAAGCCACCTGTCTGCCTGCAACATTTCAGAAAGTAAATTCAATGTGCTAGACCTAGATTAATTGGCTATAAAATACTTAAAATATTTTAATATTTGAAATACTGTGAATTTTAGAGAATTAGGGCAATTATTTAGTGAAATTTATATTTACAAATTTAAGAATAAAACTGTAATTGTGGGAACTACTATATAATCTACCAAAGAATGACCAGTTTAGCCTTTTAAATAATAAGCAAAAAAAAAAACCCACAACAGAAAAACCCCTCCCATCAGAATAATTTTTCCTGCTTTTACTTTGGGGGGGCGGGGCAGGGCCCACACTGGCCAATCTCAGGATGTACTCCTGGCTCTGCACTCAGGGCTCACTCCTGGCAGAGGTGGGGGACCTTATGTGGTGCTGGGGATTGTCGGCTGTGTGCGGGCAAGCGCCAGGTGCTCCAGCTCCAGCCCTCTTCTCCTGCTCTGAACAGAGGGAGGGTGTTGGTCCCAGGGGTGGCGGGATCTGGCCACGCACCCTTCTGCCTCATGGAGAAAGGGTTCCGCCTTGCAGCCTTGACAGAATGACATGGCAGGAAGCTGGCCTGACTTCTCCTGCTATTTGGGAGCTGATACTGTTTAAATTAATAAATGAAAATGCGGTTTTCATTTCAGTGAGTTCTATTTTCTCTTTTTATTTTACAATGAGAACCTACTTATTTGCCCTAGAATTTATTCCACTTTATTTGAAAACAGTATTCTGCTTCTAATAACTATAATGGGAATGAAGTGTTTTATAAAAACCGGCGAGTGCATTATAAACATGTGAGCAAGGTGAAAGAACGACAAAGACCATTTTTGTAGAACATACTTGTATTTTAAAAAATGTGACAATAGAAGAAATGCCACTACATTAAGAGGGTGAATAATTAAGACAGAATACATTCAGTTGAAAAATTAGAAAAATCTTTAGAAGCTAACAAATTATAAAAACAATTCATTCATTATGTGTTTGAAAAATCCAAAGTCGGGCAAGCTTCGGGCAGAAGGTTTTCCATAGAATACAAGATGTCACTGCTAATTGCGTTTTGCATGTTGTATTTGTGTCTTGTTTGTCTTTGCCTTCTTAGAACAGCTCTGTCCAGTAAAAGTATGATTCTAGGATAACTACATTTTAAACTTTTTTTATTTTTTGCTTTTTGGATCACACCCGGCGATGCACAGGGGTTACTCCTGTCTCTGCACTCAGGAATCACCCCTAGCTTGCTCAGGGGACCATATGGGATGCTGGGAATCGAACCCAGGTCGGCCGCGTACAAGGCAAATGCCCTACTCGCTGTGCTATTGCTCCAACCCCCAGGGTAACTACATTTTAAAAAGAGGCATGTAATTATTTTTAAGAGTACCTATATGTCTCAAGTATTACAATTTCAACATGTCATCAGCAAAAGTTACTCAAGAGAAAAATTATAGTTTTTTGGTAGTTTATATGTACTTTTTGTGCTAAATATTCAAAATCACTAGATTTCCTACAATTGGCACTAGCCATGTGCTCAGGACTCAGCAACCACACAGAACTGGTGGCTTCCATGCACCTTTTAAGTTTCTGCAGTACTTATTTTGTTCGGAGGTGTGGAGGGTACACTATTGGCAATGCTCGGGGCTATCTACTCCTGTCTTTGTGCTCGAAGGACCGTGTGGTGTTGGAGAGCAAACCCAGGTCTCCTCCGTGCAGAGCATGAGCTTCGCCCTTCCAGGCTCTCTGGCTCCCAGCTTTTCCTCAGTGTGCCTCCGTTTTCCTCCGCTGTTCTCATGAGATCTTATGGGCCTGGAGTTTTCTTTGTCATGATATTGTTAAATCCTGACTGCAGTTTTCAGGTGGCTCTTGGCAGTCCGGGTTGTTTGGGCACCACACCCAGCGTTGTTCAGGGGCTGCTCCTGTGTGTGTTTGGGGACCATGTCATGCCAGGGATGGAACCCGGGACTCGGACATGCCAGCTCTGTGTTCTGCTCTCTGCACCATCTCCCTGGCCCTATTTAGGTTATTTTTTCTTGATTTATATGTTTATATAGATTATATATTTATGTGTTTATATTTGAGGGAATTGGCCCGTGTCTAAATTGTAAGGATGGGCATACAGCTTTGCCCCTTGGTTTTGGGGCCAGACCTGGTGGTGCTTAGGGTGTGCTCTTGGCTCTGTGCTCAGAGGTCACTCCGGGGTGGGGGTGTGGGGGACCATATGTGGTGCTGGGGGACAGACATGGGACAGACATGGGTGCAAGACAGGTGCCTCTCCTGCCATCTGTCTCCCTGGCCCCACCTGGACTTGGTTTTGCCTGTTACCTTGTTTCCTGCGGGGTCTCTGCTGTTCCCGCTTCGGTGCCATCATTGATGAAAGTCTTTGTGCTTGGAGTATGTAAACATAATTTTCCCAACAGCAACACCAAGTTGAGATGCTTTCAACCTTTCATTTAACTTATCTAAAGTAGAATTGAGATCATTCAAAAACAGTCATTTTCTGGGATATGAGTGAATAATAATTTTTGAAAAGGCTTATTGGTGGGGTGTATGGTACATTCTCAGAGTCTGTTGAGTGCCTGCGATATCAGCGGGGGGTGGGGGGGCACTGAGGTCATCGTCCAGTTTAGTCTCAGTTCTTCCTTTTTTATTTAGGTATCATGAATTCCAGTGACATTTCAGACGTACAGTTGTCTGGTCACACCCCACGGTGTTATCGTCCCTTCACCAGTGTCTTACGGTCCTCTCTTCTCCTCCACCTCATCCCCTCACCCCCTTGGCACATTCAGTGTTCAGTTCTCAGGATCTGTTCCCACTGACCATTTGTTCCTCCCTGGATATCGCACATTTGAGAGCGGTCTTTCTCGGTTTTTCTGGATCTTTCCCTCTGCCCGAGACCTGGGTTTCCCTCATACAGCCCCCTTCCTGATCCTCATGCTTCTGTTCTGGGCTCCTGTTCTTCCAGCTCTCACCCACGAGGATGGGCTTCTCTGAGACAGGACTGCAGGTGACTTTTGCACTTGGGCTAGATACCAAGAAGTGGAATTGCTGGCTCAGATGCAGGCGCACTCCTTAATTTTTTTTTGTGTGTGGCTTGTGCTTATGGCTTGCTCCTCAGATCATTTCTGGTGAGCTCGGGGGACTATATGGGTGCCAGGGATCAAACTCATTTGAGTACAAGGCAAGTGCCCTATATTTATTTATTTGTTTTTTGGGTCACACCCGGGTGATGCTCAGGGCTTACTCCTGACTCTGTACTCAGGAATTAACTCCTGGCGGTGCTTGGGGGCCCATGTGGTATGTCGGGAATTGAACCCGGGTCAGCCACATGCAAGGCAGATGTCCTCCCTCGGCCCCATAGTGAGTGCAAGACAAGTGACTTATACCTCTGCCCCTCAATCCTTAATTTTGGAGCAGTCTCCATACCGTTTCTCTAGAGGACGAGCTAGACCCTTCCCCGCCAACAATGGATGAAAGTTCCTCTTCCCTCTGTCCCTGCCAGCACTGGTGGTTTTGTTCTCTGCGAGGTGAGCTGTCTCAGTTGCTTTGTAACTGTGAGGTAATGTCTCAGTTGCTGTGATTTGCGTTTCCCTGATGGGAAGTGATGAAGAACCCTTTCTCATTTGGCCATCTGGATGTATTTGGGGAAGTGTCTGTTTAGCTCTCCTCCCCATTTGGGGGTCGCATTCGGTGGTGCTCAGGCCTTAATCCTGGCCCCGTACCCAGAGATCAGTCCTGCCAGGGTGCTGGGGGTCACTCTGTGTCCACTGCCTGCCCTCCCTGCTGTACTCTCCCTCCACCCCGGTTTTTAAGATAAGTTTTTTTGCTCAGCCTCGTGAGTGCTTTGTCAGCTGGGTAGCGAGTGAGTATCTCCTCACAGTGCTTTGGGAACCTTTTTATCTAGCTGCCTTTCCTTTGCAGTGCTGGAGATTTTTGATTTGATGCAGCCAGTCCCACTTGCTTGTTTCTGATTCTGCCTACTTGGCCAGCGGCAGCCGGGAAGATGCTGCGGCTGTCAGCTCTGCTCCTCTTCCTGACACAGACCCCGGGTCAGGTCTAACACCACGGCCTTTCATCCCGTTTGAAGCGCCTCCCGTGTATGGTGTGAGGTAGGACCTGAGCTCCTGTGTTTGGCTTGTGGCTCAGGCTTCCCTGTCTGTCTGCCTGGGGTCTGCCGCTGGGCTTGAGTTTTAGAATCCAGTTTTGAACAGCAGGGTCTTCTGAAAACACTCTCCCAGTGTTGACAGGGCTCTCAGAGGCCTGTTCCTCCTGTCTGTTCGGTTTGTTTCTCTTTGGGGGCTATACCTGGCAATTCTCAGGACTTACTCCTGACTCTGCGCCCAGAGGTCACCGCTGGCTGTGCTCGGGGGACCGAGTGTATAGAGGATGAACGCATGTCGGCTCTGTGCAAGGCAAGTGCCTTGCCCTCCGTAATGTCAAAGCCTTTAACACTATCAATTCTAACTAAGAAAATTAGGGAATTTAAAAATAAGGGAGTAGTAATTTCTGGGTTAAACAGAAAGAAGCTGACCAACAGACTATTGGTTGCTCCAAGCTCATGTCATAACCAGCTTTCCTATAATTGTGGATGATTAATCCTGGAAACATAAAAAAGAAAGATGTAGGGTATACACAGCCTATATCACTGACCTCCTTATAATTTTGTCTTTGGGTATAATGCACACACCTTGAAACATCCTTGTAAGGAAATAAATAATTTGTTTTTTATATCAAATTGCATTGTACATGTCCTAAAAGAGAACAGAAAAAAAATCTTAAAAGCCCTATTTTAAATTTTTCTTGTAAAACAAATACAGATCCTTGATAGAAAAAAATTGTCTTTATCTTTAAATAAAAGTCAGTATTTTAATTTAAAAATGAGAGCCTTCGTCAAAAAGATCTCTCATGTTAAATAAAATGAACAAGGAGTGTTTTTGCAGTGGGTAGACCTAGAGGTAAATCGCATACAAAATTGACTTATGAATAAACAATTATGTTTATTGTGATAAATATAGCGTTTTAAAAATATTTCTTTCAGGATTTGACATTAGCCAGGTAAACGTGACAACAGCTCTTTTCAACAGCTGTTTTCAAATATATGTGTTAATCTTTTATTAAAAGTTTAGTCAGTAATTTTGGGGCCAGAGAGATAGTGCAGCAGTGCTTTGCATGCAGTGGACCCAGGTTCGATCCTCTGCATCCCATGTGGTCCCCTGAGCACTGCCAGGAGTGATTCCTGAGTGCAGAGCCAGGAGGAACCCCTGAGCATTGCATTTTGCCCCCTCCCCCAAAAAAGGCAAAAAAACTTTAGTAAGTAATTTATAAAATATTTATTTTTACTTTGAACAAATTCCTGACCATCTGATTCAGCTTCCACGTAAAACAGTATGGAGACTTTTCCAGAAAGGTAAGACTGGAGCTGCTGTATGATCCATTGATTCTCCTTCTTGGCATCCACCCGCAAAACACCACATTAATACAGAAAGATACCTGGAGGGCCAAAGTGGTAGTACAGTGGGTAGGGCGCTTGCCGAGCACGCAGCTGACCCGGGTTTGATCACGTCTCATCAGGAGTAATTCCTGAGTGCACAGCCAGGAGTAACCCCTGAGTACTGCCAGGTGTGGACCCCCCAAAAGCAAACAAAAAGGTGTCTGGAGAGGTAGCCCAGCGGGTAGGTAGGGTTCTTGCCTTGCACACAGATTCAAGCCCAGGGTGTGATTCAAAAACAAACAACCTCCAAATGATACAGGCACACCTATGCCCAGGGCAGCGCAAGGCACAGTGGCCAGGATACGGGCACAGCCCAGCTATCTGGGAACACGTGAATGAGAAAGAAGGTGTGGTAGAGAGAGGCCCTCCACTGTGAGAAAAGAGGAAATCCTGCAGGTGCTGTGATGCGGATGGGACTGAGGGCATCACAGTAATTAGAGTCATAGTGGTGGTATCACTCAGCGGGATATAACAGACAAAACACGGGACCAGGTAATGCTGAAGGGTGGCACCCCCATGACCAGGATTACAAAACAGTTATGGGTTAGGAGGGAAGGGCACTTCAGGAAAAGCCACTCGAAGTTGACATGGGACAGTGGGGTCTTGGGGACTTTGATGGTGAAGGTCCAATAGCCTTACACACCCGGGCTGTAGGCACCAACAATACTATAATCCTGTAAAAGCAACAGTAAAACGGGGCCAGAGACAGTGCAGGAGTGAACGCACTGACTCTGCTTGCAGCCGACCCCGATGTAGTCTGTAGTATTGCAGAAGGTGCCCTGAGCACTTCTGCTCAGGAGTGACCCCTGAGCACTGCTGGGTGTGGCCTAGGAACCAGAAAAGAAAGACAGCATACTAGATAACTACTTTGTTAGATATTAAATGACTCTGACATCAGTGAAATTTTAACTTCTGCTCTTTTTTTGTTTATTTTGGGGGCTACACCCCGCTGTGCTCAGAGCTCACTTCTGTACTTGAAATATGTGTGAAGTACTAAATGACTTTGGTGCTTCCTTTTGTTGATCCCATACCTGTTTTGTACCTCCCGGTGGTGCTGGCATGACTCCGGAAGCCACAAGATACCAGGGTCAGATGCAGGCCCCGTGCCTGCCGGGCTGGTGCTCCGTGGCTGGTGCTGTCTCCCTGGCCTCAGCGAGCATCTTCCTCTTAGGGGTTCTGTTTGAGTGTGTGTTCATTTATCAGCACTGCCCTCACACCCAGGGCTTTCCTCAAAGAAATGTGCAAATAGACGTTTATTCGGCATCCTCTATCCTAGAGAATATGCTTAGGTTTTAGGAAAAATATGGAAAAAGCACCGCTCTTAACTTTCCAGAGTTTGCCGTGTGAAGAAGGGTAGGCATATAAAATGAAGCGAGCAGTGTGGTGACCGCTATGATGGAAATACGTCCAAAGATATATTAAAACAAAGAGAAGAAAAAGGCTTCATTTTGCTTTTAGGGGGTGTGGGGGCCAGGCCACAGCCAGTGGTGCTCAGGGCTTCCCTGACTGCAGTCAAGGGTCACTCCCGGCAATGCGTGGAGGACCATGTAGGATGCTTGGGGTTCGCTGTGTGCCAGGCACGCGCCCTACCTGCTGGGCTGTCATTCTACCCTGCTATAGTTTTGGAGGAGCCCCTTAAAAACTTCATCGGTGTTTGTGTAGGTCTTTGGGCCACACCAGGTGGTGGCCAGGATTCTGCTGGGCAGCAGTGCTGGGGAGCCGTTGGCTGCTGTGGAGTGAGGTCTGGACGCCCCCATCCAAGCGTGCTGCAGCCCCCCAGCCCTCCCCCATGCACCACCTTCACTAGCTTCAGAGGAACCAAAAATTCTATAAAACAATGAGTGGATGAAATAATACCATTGCAGTACTGAAGGTAAATGAATCACTCACCTTAGCGTCAGTTTATTTCATTTCGCTTTCTGTCCTGGGCTGAAGAATAACTTGGTTTTAGATAAATTAGACTAAACACAGAAGAAACTATGAATTCTAGCATAATTTGCAATAATTACATGGTATTAAATGTCTTTAAAATACTGGGTAATGGTCTGGAGCGATAGTACAGCAGGGAGGGCGTTTGCCTAGGTCCGTGAATCCTCAGCATCCCATAGAGTCCCCCACGCACTGAGCATCGCCAGAGGTAATTCCTGAGTGCAGATCCAGGAGTAACCCCTGAGCATTGCCAGGTGTGACCCAAAATGCCAAAAAAAAAATTACTGGGTAACTTCACCCCCCTTCCCAAGCAGACCTTTAAAGAGAGCTTTCACAGTTGCCTTAGTGGTTAAACCAACTGTGTGGCCATCGTTCCTTTGTCATCATTTGATGTTAAAATGAGGCAGTGATGTAAAGTCCAGGCCTTATGGAGTCAGGAATGGGCCTTCGCCTCCCATCTCCCTGCTCTTCCAGTGTCCTGCTGTCAGCCCACAAACAGTGCCTTAACGACCATGACTCAGAGACTCACAAATAAACCTTGGAAGAGAGCAGCATGCTGAGGAGATGTCTCTGGACCCCAGTTATTTAAAGTTTCAGACTTTCAGGAGTGCGCGGCCACAAAAGCAACCATGTGACATTTCCCACTATTCATAATAAAACCATACAAAATAAATTATTAAGCATCTACCTGTGGGGCAGCCTTGAGTGGAAGTGGGAAAATTCGAAATAATGGTGGTGGGAAGGTGTAACGGTGGAATTGATGTTGGAATATTGAATGTAGTCAATTATTGTGAACAACTTTATGAAAATAAATTTGAAAAATTAAAATAAAACGAGGCAGTGATGCCCTTCCTTTGTTTCTGTCAGTCACATGGTTCATGTGCTCAGCCTGCCCGGGAATGTTGGGCCCTTGGACCATCTAAGTCTCCAGAATCCTGCCAGCAAGGCCTGCTCTCCTATACCATACTGTCCACTAACGATGTGATGAATCTCCAAATGGCCCTTCACAGAAAAAAGTTCCCCACCCCAGCCCCGCTGCAATGCAAAACTGAGAAAACTGGAAATATTTCTGTTTCTCCACCTGTAGGTAAAATGGGCCCTCCTGGGCCCTCCTGGGCACTCCTGGGTGCTTGTGGGCAGTGTTCCCTGGCCATCGTGGTGAGTAAGGCTTACCAAGTGAAACAGCATGGTTCAGTCAGTGGGGACTTGCATAAAGCAGGCATTTCTCTGTCCAGTTTTCACTAGTAATGCTAATGGCAATATCACTCTGGATGTAGACTCCATTGGAAATAGGGATCAGCTCCCCATGCAGTGTGCTCCAGCTGCCGTGGTGCTGGGCCGTGGGGTGTGAGAGATGAGCTTTGGGCTCCTGGGAGCATCTGCCCAGCCACTGAACCACATCCCCAGCCCCCCAGTAGTTCATTTTAGGACATAATATGATGTGTGTGAGAATAATTATGTTTACATTTGAGGGCAACTAAGTAAGTTAGAAGAAAACAACTAAACTCAGTCTTTGCCTGGCTTCTCACTTACTGGGATAGAAAAAACACTGTTAGAGATTTAGAGGTGAGAAGATGGCGTTGGGTTATCAAGTTAACAGAGGAGGAAATCATCAGGAAAGTCAAATGTAGAGGAAAATAATTATGAACTGAGTCTTCAGAAAAGGCTTTAGGAGGAACGCTGGCCCCAAAAATTAGCCTTGAAGTAAGTAGTTTGAGCATGACTGGTGAGCTTTTATTTCTGAGTGCTACTTTTGTTCCAAGCATTTTATCTCTGCAAAGATAAATCTATGCTTTGATAAATCAAAGAAAATCATTCTTTTACGTAATGGAGTCTTTGTGGCTAATAGTTAAGCTTGGATACCTCTGAAGCCTGGCTCTGCACTCAGGAACCACTCCCCAACATCCCATATGGCGGTGGGACCATATGGGATGTTGGGGATCGAACCCAGGCCAGTGCATGTGAGGCAACCGCCCTACCCATTGTGTAATTGGTCTGCCCCCGTTGTGTTTTATTTTAATGTATTTTTTAAAGCTTTATTAGGTTGTCTGTCATGAATAATTCTGCTATGGGCAGTTCCTGTTTCCACACCTATTTTCCATTCTAGGTTTCTGTCTAGGACTGGAGTTGCGGTGTTGGTGGTACTCCATGGTTAGCTGCTTCCAAATGATGGCCCATTGTGCTTCCCCGCCAGCACAGTACTGGGCCCTTCCTTCTCTCCATCAGAGCTTGTTACTTCCCCTGCTCTGGAAGCATTTTTCCCTAGTAATTGTGGTGGAGTGAAGTGGAATCTCCCGTTTTGATTTGCATTTCCCTGAGGACTGCTATTAGGTGCTTTTCTTTAGCTGGTTTGCTATTTGCATATCTTCTTTGCCTATTTTGTATTTTTTTTTGTCATTGACTTTAGACTTTTAGTTCTTTACATGTTTTGAATATTAATTCCTCGTTAGATAACATGGTTTGCAAGGATAGTTTCCCATTTTTTGAAGGCTTTTTTTTTTTAATCTGTGACAATGTCTGCTGATGCACGATTGTTTATAATTTTGATCAAGTTCCATTTATTTGTCTTTATCTTTTATTGCCTGTGTTTCTGGTGTCATGCCCAAGAAATCTTTGTACAGTCCTATGTAACAAACCTGTTCCTGTGTTTTCTCCTCTAAGACTTGTGTAGTTTTAGCATTTGCATTTAAATATCAGATCAATTTTGAAGTAAATTTTTGGTTTATTTTTGGGCCACACCTGGCAGTGCTCAAGGGTGACTCTTGGCTCTTGACTCAGGAATCACTCCTGGGTCATAGGGGGAGCCGGGGATCGGACCTGGGTCAGCCACATGCAGGGCAAGTGCCCTCCCCGCTGTCCTGTTGTTCCAGCCCCAGAAGGAATTTCTCTAGTTTCTTTTCCTGCCAGTTGAAGAAGGTGAAATTCAGTGAGGCCAGTAAGAGGCACGGACTTGAACAGTGACAACCTTGGCACTGCATGGGCACCTGAGCACCTGCCAGGCACCTTGGAGCACAGAGCTGGGAGTAGCTCAGGGCACTGCGCCCAGGCTGTGGGATGCACCCTTACCATGCCAGGTTGACTGAGGGGTGTCCTACCGTCAGGGGTTTAACTTAGGGCTTTGGAACTCCCCCATTTGAACCATCTTTCCAGTCCCTTTTATTTATTTATATAATCTTTCAGTTTGGTCCTTCGGGAGCTGTTTTCTGTGTGTTTATATTTATTTATTCATTGGGTTTTTGGGTCACACCCAATGGTCCTCAGAACTTACTCCTGGCTCTGCAGTTGGGAGTTACCCCTGGCAGGGTTCAGAGGACCATCTGGGATGCCGGGGATTGCAAGGCAAATGCCCTACCCACTGCTTTATCATTCTGGCCCCTCTCTATTTTTAAATAAAAAACTTTAAAATTATCTACATATATAACTATAGACTCTTCTCTTAATTTTGGTGACCTAGATCTTGATACGTTTATGTACTTAAGAAAACAAAATATTGAAAGCGGTTTAAAGTCTAGTGTGCAGATGGTAAAATGGTGTTTATTTATTGAAACAAAGCATAAATATTTCATCAGCTTTAGGTTTTGATAGGATTTTTTAAAATAAAGTGAATCTAAATGTAATATTACCTTCTAAAAATTTTGCTAAAGCACTTAAAATTCTTTCATATTTAAATATAGTTTGTGTCACCTTATTGGTGATAATTTACACATACTGACCCACCCTCAATTAATTTGAAATGTTTTAGATTAAATATATTCAGTTCCTAATGTTTAATTTTTTCCTTTAACTTCAAAAAAATACCTCTGCCATAAAATTAAAATTCTTCTAGCGACTTCGTGATTAATTTCAGATGTAATATAAGAGGCATTCAGCTTAATTCTCACTTTTCTGGAGTAAGGTAAGACTTTACTACTATAAATTCAACAATTTCATTTTTTTTTAGTAGAAATTTTGCCAGGCATACAGTCGTTGATCAGATAACTTATACAAGAAATGCACAGTCGCCACTGAAACAGCTTCTGAAGAGCTCGTACTTGCATGACCAAGTCCTGCAAAGAGGGTGGGTGGTGAGGACTTTGCCAGACTGTTGGACGTGGCCTGGGAAGCCAGTGGAGGTGGCCTTGAGTTGGGATCTGCAGAGTGAGTGGACAGACCTGTGCTCAGGGCGGGTTTCTGTCCTGCCAGAAACTCTGCACCCCAGTAAGAGTTTGCCAGGAATGAGGACCAAAAGGGCGAATAGAAGGAAAAATCTGGTGGATGTGTTAGGACGTGATGCTTCAAGGGTAGGTTGGGGCAGATGACCTATGGCTTTTGGTAACCTGTCTTAAGGAAGTTGGTGTTACCTTCAAGGTTTGTAAGCATGTTAAAGGTTATGGGGTTTTGATTTTGTTTTTGTTTTTCTTTTGGGGTCACCCCCAGCGGTACTCAGGGGTTACTCCTGGCTCTGCACTCAGGAATTACTCCTGGTAGTGCTCGGGGGACCATATGGAATGCTGGGGATTGAACCCGGGTCGGCCCCATGCATGGCAAACACCCTACCTGCTTTACAATAGCTCCAGCCCTTATAGGATATGCTTTGAAAACTCTGAATCTTGTAGAAGTGACTGGGATGCTAGGCAGGTGCAGCTTGCCTGTGGCTAGAGGTGGTAGTGATAATGGTGGCAACTGGGTCAGTGGCTGGACCCCGAAATAATTACAAATCTCAATCACCAGTTCTTGAGGGGAGTGAGGCAGGTTAGAATATTAAGACTGACTTCAAAGTTTATGTAGTCTTTGTGTTAGTATTGCCATTTACTGACCCCGTCACAATTGTTTTTATCTAGGGTGGTGAGATTGGGGTAAAGGACTTTAATATCTTTCCTTTGGACTGGTTTGAGTTTTGTCAGCTATTCAATATTTAGGTCTTGAGCTTGGAAAAGAATTCTGAATTGGAGAAATGGTCTTATAAGACCCTATAAAACCTGTTATTTCATTTAATAGTTTCATATTTCTCTTTTTTTTTGGGGTCCACACCCGGCAGTGTTCAGGACTTACACCTGGCTCTGTGCTCAGGGGATCACTCCTTGCAGGGATTGGGGTATGATGTGGGGTGCCAGATATTGAACCTGGGTTGGCTTCCCCCTGTCCTGGGCTCTGACCCCGCTTCACACACTCTTGCTTCTTCCTGTAAAGTCTTTTCCCCCCATAGCACTTACTTGGTCATTTCTCATAGGCCATATGACTCATTCGTAAGTCAGGCATTATCTCTACTGTGGATAGACCCTCCCAGGGCCTGGCAGGAAAGCTCTGGAAGGCCCGGATCTTGGTCTATGGACACATGGTATGTCTTTAATAAACCCATGCTGAATGGATGAAGGAGTGAGGTGGAAAATACAGGGCTTAGCTTAATGTGGAAAGATGCATCATTGTTTGTGAGAGATGCAGAGAAAGAAAGGGGCCAGTGCTGCTAAGGCCTGGCTTTGCTTTTCTGTTGGAAAGATGGGGAAGGTTTTGGAGGAAGAAAAGCAGAGGAAAAGGGGATTCTCTCACTCTGACAGCGCAGGTGTCCTAGGGTGGGGAAGTGGGGAGTTGCAGTGGCGCTGTAGGATGGTTCCTGCCCGGGGCCTCCTTGGAGAGGAGTTAGGTGCCACAGGAAATCAGTGCCCCTGTTGGAGGATTTTCTCTGGTAGTTGACTGCCCTGGTGCAGCAGCTATGTGTGCAGAATGTAAATAACTGGATATCTGAGCTATTAATTTTTGGCGGAAGACTATTTGGGATTTTCTTCTTTTTTGTTTTCTCACTTGAGGGAACTTTCCTAACACTGCTCAGTGCCCAGGGACTCTGGGGGCCACTTCCAGTACTAGGCATCTCAGTGGGCTGGACGGTTCAATCCTAGGGCCCCAGGATGTGGTGCTGGAGGCCACCAGCTCTTTACCCAACTGTGCTTGCAATGGACTCTCAGGGCCTACCCCTGAGCTATCTCCAGCCCTGGGAAGAACAATTTGATCGACACGAGTGACCTGAGGAGAGTGTCACTAGGAGCGCCCTGCGGGACTACATACAGTTGGGTAGCAGAATCCGAACCCGACCTAGGTGAGGACGAGCTTTGGGGAAGGAGGCCGAAAGGGGTTCCAGAGGCTTTGGCCAGGGAGGGGAGGATGCTGAGAGTTGGAAGCGCTGGGGAGGGTGTTGGGTGCAGGCATTGTGCACAGCACAAAACAGGGCTGAAGTGGCTCACCTGCTTCAACTTGGCGGCAGCGTAATTTCTGTAGTTGCACTGGATGAATGAAGGAAACTCATTTCTCCCTCCTGATTCTTTAACCTTGAGTGAAGAGAAAGAAGCAGCGCATATGAGCCATCACCATGGAAGCAGACTGCAGGGAGATACGGCTGTGGAGTCTGTGAAGACCAGGCCTCAGTTCTAGCTCCTTCCCCTGGTAACAGGCTCTGTGCCCTAGATGCCCTGGAAACGTTTCCCCACTGTTGTCACTGTGGATTGTAACTGTCTTCATTTCCGGCCGGAGAGTGGTGCCAGGGCTAAGGTGTTGGCCTTGGCGTAGCTCATCCCCATTCCCTCCCCAGCACCGCCTACGGTCCCCCAAGCACCACCAGGAGCCATTCCTGAGCACAGAGCCAGGATCAGCCCTGAGCACTGGCCTTCACCCCACCAAAGAATAAGAACGATTAGTTTCTTTGTTTTTGTTTTTGTTTTTCTATTCCCATTGCTCCACAGCAGGACACACATTGATTGATAACTGAGCTTTGATAACTCGCCTCCTCGCCTCTGGTTTCTTACTTTCTGCTGATGCATCCGTCCGGCGTGTGTTTTGCCCGTCGGTACTCAGACTCAGCCCCTCTGCATGCTGCTCTTCTGCTGCCATTTCGGCGACGAAGTGATGCTAGTGAAATACACACTGATGCCAGTCATTCCTAAAGTCAGACCTTTCTTTTCCCCTCTGCAACCTTTCCCAGCCCATTTCAATCAAACGATCTCTTCCTGCCCTTGAGCAGTGTGTGTTTTGTCCCTCGCCTAGCATCTCTGTTCTAGTCAGTCCATCTTCATGGGACGCTCCCCTGTCTCTGCACGTGCCACACCCTCCCTGCATCCTGCATACAAATTGGCACATGACTTACGGTTATGATGCCGTGTGGAGTGGGAAGTCCTTTTGTGTTTTTGTGAGTGTGTTTTTGTTTTGTTTTTTGGTCTGTACCCGACAGTGCTCAGGGACTACTCCTGGCTCAGTTCTTGGGGTTCAGATTGGGGAAGCTCAGGAGACTCGAAGTGCTGGGGCCCAGCCCAGGTCCCCCATGTGCAGACCTTCCGCTCCAGCCCTCTGGACTCTCTCCGGAAAAGCCCTTAGGGAATGCCGTGATTGTCCTTTCCCCCACCTCTGTCTTGCCCACATTGGTTCGTTTTGTTTTGGTTTTGGCTGCAGGATTAAGTCCAAGCCTTCTTACACGTGAAGGGTATCCCCAGCTGACTTCACACCCACGTCCCTCCTTTTTTCTATATTGTTTTTGGGGCTACACCCCATGGTGCTCAAGGCCGTTCTTGGCCCTGTGCTTGGGAATCACTTCTGATGGTGTTTGAAGGACCCATACAATGCCAGGGACCCAACCTGGGGCTCTCACATGGCCAGCATGTGTCCCATCCCCTGGAGCCACTCCCTAGCTCTGTCTTCAAGGGGCGTACGTCACCACACTGGTTTCAGAATGAGATTTGACTATGTTCCTTTCTTCCTTTCCCTTCCTTGCTCATGTTGGGATGACAGGGCTCTCACACATTTAGCTGTGGTGCTTGTGGGGGCGTCCACACGGGTCGCTCACGTACCAGCTTCTGTGCTGTGTCCAAGGCTTGTCCTCCTTCAGCTGCTGGGGCCACACTATCGGGACACACATACATCTCATGTTAGCTGGGTGACTTGGGGATTGCACTTCATGGCCCTCTCACTCCCACACCTTTCTCAGTTGCGACTCACTTGTGTGCCAGGGAACACAGAGGGATATCCCAGCTGCCAGGATCACGCTGCGTGCATACATTTGTAGGAGGGCGTGTGTTCTAGTCTTGCTGTCCTTCTGGGTCCCGCTGCTTGAAGCAGTTGTTTTCCCTAATTATTATTCCCTATACAGTTAGAGATTTTATTATTATTTTTGTTTCAGGGCCACACACAGCGGTGCTTGGGGGGATCGCTCCTGATGGCACTCGGGATCATACAGTGCTGGGGGTTGAACCCGGGCCTCGTATGTACAAAGCATGCACTTCAGCCCTTTGGGCCATCTCCCCAGCCCCATGAACATAAACTATATTTGTATATTTTATTCCTCCGTCCCTCTTGGAGAGCCCGGCATGGTACCGAGAATATCCTGCCCGCACGGCAGAGCCTGGCAAGCTACCTGTGTTGTATTCAATATGCCAAAAACAGTAACAAGTCTTACAGTGGAGATGTTACTGGTGCCCTCTCGGACAAATCGATGAGCAACAGAAAAACAGTGACAGTGATTTCAGGTGAGGAGCTTTAAAGCTAGATTATTTTTCATATGATTAAAAATAAGCAAACACCTGACATTGCTGATGCTACACCAGTGATATTTCAGGAATAGCACATACATTGGATGGGATGTAAAGTAGAAGGCAACCAAACTCGATTAAGAAAATAGTAACATATCAGGCTTAACCTGTAAAATGTTAATGATCTCTTATACAAGGGCTCAGGGTGAGATACAACAATCTTCACACACTTTCTTCTAAGGAAACCTTTTTTGATCATTTTTAGTGAATTATTCATAACATGTAATATAAAATAAATTATTCAGGGCCTGCTTGTGGGGCAGGCTTGGGTGGTGGTTGGGAAAATTGGAAATAATGGTGGTGGGACGATGCAGTGGTGGTGGTGGGATTGGTATTGGAATATTGAATGTAATCAGTTATCATCAACAACAACAATAAAATGAACAAACATCGGAAGTTGATGGCATTTGGAAGCCCTGTCTGTATTCCTGCCTCTTCCTACCAAATTTCTCCCTCACACCTGTCATATACAACATTGTTTTAGCTTGGATAGCCTTCCTGAATCTCTCCATACAGCTATACCCTTTCATTACACTTCCTTTTGATTTTTTACTTAATTAAAAATGTTTTTCTTGCTGGCTAGAGGGACAGCGCAGCAAGTAGGGCTCTAGTCTTGCACTTGGCTGCTCCTGATTCAATTCCCGGAACCATGTTTGGTCCCCTTAGCCCCACCAGGTGTGACCCCAAAGTAAAACCAAGAATGTCTTTGGAGTTTTGGGTCACACTTGGCAGTGCACAGGGACTGCTCGGGGTTCGGTGCTCGAGGTTGGGCCTGCTGATGCTCGGAGGATGGTGTGGCTGACCCTGGGCCTCCCTTAAGCAAGCATGTGCTCAGCCTTCCGGCTGCTTCTCTGGCTTCTTGCTTCCTTTTCTGTTTTGTTTTGTTTTGGGCCACACCTCGGAGTGCTCAGGGCGCACCCCTGGCTTTGTGCTCAGCAGCTCCTGGAGGTGCTCAGTGGATCATACACTGGCGGGGATTGAACCTGGGCTTCCTGCGTGCAAGGCCGGCATGCGGCCCGTTGAGCTTCAGTTTTGCTCTGCTCACTTTCTGTCACGTTACAGATGCTTTTCTTCATCTTAGTTGGCGATTATGTATGGGAGATATTTGTATGTGGAAAACATGCTCCCTTTTTTTACATTTGCAAAGGATCACATGGTGTGGGTTGCCTGTGCCTTCTTTAAGTAGCCCCGTATTGCTCATTCCATTAAGAGTTGGCTACTCCAAGGATAGCACTGTATCCTTCTATAATTGTGCTCTTAATTACTTAAAAGAGCTGTAACTAACGAAAGTGGTGCTAATAGAGGAAATAACCGTGATCATCAAATTTGTGGGGAGTTTGTACCTCGCACAGAAGATTTGAATGAACTTCCAGAAAGACCATGTATGTTGACTGATTATCTGCCCAGCACTATGGGAATGGATACATCTCTCCTCAGAACCTGGTAGCAGCTTTGCAGAAATGAGGAAGCTTTGAATCTGAGATGTATCCAAAATAGGAATTTCTTTTTTTCCCTAGGGAAAATAGCAGGTTTTATCAGTCATATGAAATGACGCTTTCATGAATTGCTTCAGAAATTGGTTCTTCTGCCGTGAGAAACTTGTGCGAGAGTGTTGTGAATTCCCAGCAGGGTCCTACATGATTAAAATTGCCCAGTAAATGGTCTTGTTCTGAATGACAAGGTCACAGTGGGTGAGTTGACAAACCAAAGCCTTAAGCTGGGTGTTAAGTATTCCAACAGGGATGGTGCGGAATCATTCTCTGGGCCTCGCGTGCCGCCAGGGCCTGCGGACTGCAGACCTAAGGGAGACCAGCAGCAGGGCAGGGAGAAAGGAAGCTGTGGGGAGCTCAGGTGATGATGGCACAAAAGTGGCAGAAAGAAGTTTGTGGGCAAGCCACTGCAGAAAGCGTGGGGAAATTCAGATAAACTAGCGAGATGCGGGAAAGCAGAAAGGAACAGGCAAAGCCTTCTGCATGGATCCAGGAGTTAACGCACATCCCGCCTCTGATTGAAAATAGGCACGGCCACAGCCACTCCGTCTCCAGGAAGATCTCCACCTGTGCCTTCCTCAGGGCCCTCACGGAGGCCTCTCTGGGGGGGTGGGGGTGGAGGCAGTCGGACCACCCCCACCAGTGCCGGGGGTGGGAGGATTATATCTTCGATGAGTGAAAGTATGTGAAAACACTTCAGAAAGAGTGTTCGTGCCAAGTACCACTGCCATGCAAGAGTGTTGCTTCAGAGTCAGTTCTCAGCTAACCGGACTATTAACACCAGTGAGGACCCTTCCTTGACCTTGCCGTTAAATACAGTTTGTAGAAAATGTTGCTTAAATCGCAGGCAAGACTTGAAAGGATAACTTAAATACTGAATCTTATTGCTGGGAGTTGCGTCCTGCTAATTTTATTTGGTTTAGCTTCGTTTTTTAACCAAAGTCAGACCATATGTTTGCATATTTGTGATTACCATAACTTGTGTCCAGAGTAATGTCATTCACCGAGAGCCTATGCCCCAGCATTCTATTCTACATCCAGCTCTTAGGTTAGGTCTACCCAAAACTGTCATCACGTGGGGTTCCATGCATATGTTAGCAACCCTTGGACAGTCTTCAGTTCTGCTATGAGGTCAATGTCAAAGCAAGAGCAGGACTGAAACGCGGCTGCCTGTGACCATCCCAGAGACGGAGATTGGACTACGGGGGGAAGTCTGGGGCCCGAGAGGCAGCGGCCAGACCTGGTAGGACAGTGTCGATCTGACAGGAGATTTAAATTCTCTTCTGTGTATGTTTGGAAACCTTTGCAGAGTTTTAGGTCAGGATGTGACACATTTTAAATTAAAGCCTTAAAGGATCGCTCTGGTTGTTACCAGAAAGGGCTGTAAAGTCTGTTTTCTAAAGTGGAGATAAAAAGACACAATGTAAAACAAAAAGTCTTACATATTAATTATGAAACGCCCTTATTTTATAAGGGAGTTGCTTCATACCTCTTCTTTTATTGTGATTTTTATTTATTTATTTATTTTTTTATTTTTGTTTTGTTCTTTTGGGGGGCCATCCTGGGCGATGCTCAGGGCTTATTACTGGCTCTGCACTCAGGAATTACTCCCGGCAGTGCTTGGGGGACCATATGGGATGCCAGGGGTTGAACCCGGGGCAGCTGTGTACAAGGCACGTGCCCTACCCGCTGTGCTATCGCTCCAGCCCCCTTAGTTCTATGAATTTTACGGAGAACTGGCTATATTTCATTTGACTTTGATTGCAGTTTTCTTTCTTACTATCAGCCCCTTAAAAAGAAAAAAGTATATATATTTTAAATCTTTTTCTCTATTAGTACTTGGTAGTTTCACTTGAATTATAGACTAACCAGCCTCTTCAAACTTAGTGACTGGAAACGGTGAGGATTTATTTCTTCGGATTAGAAGGGCTGACTGGGCTACTCCTCCCTAGGTTTTGCCTGGGCTTGGTCACGTGGCTCCATTTACAGGGTGATTCAGAGGCCGGAGCCCAGCCTGGCCTTCCTCAGGGCCTGGTGGTTGGACTTTCTCTGCGAGGCTCTCACCTTTCCGTCAGCACAGCCATTTCCTTGGCCTGCTAATCTCAAGCAGCTCCCCGAGAGTGAAAAAGCAGAAGTTCCCAGAGGTTGAACATTTATTTTGGGAGTAACTTCCCTTCCAGTACAGGAGACCAAGTCTAAGTCCTGTCAGATCCCAGTCCTCCCCCCTCCACCATGCCACTCCCCCCTTGCCTTGGAAAACTAGAGGGGCCGTGCCTAGTCAAGGGGCACATGTGTGGGTGCTCTCAGCACCGTCTGCCAGTCACTCTGCAGCACAGTTCATCAGCCTCTCGCCAGCTTTGCCTGGGCACAGCAATACTCTCAAGACCCACACCTCTTTTTTATTTTTTATTTTTGCCAAGTGGCAGCACTGTCGGACATAGAGCCGTGGTGGCAGTGCATGCAGTGGCTCATCCACTGTGGGGGGTGCTGTCAGCCAACCACCGGTGACCTGGGACTCAGCTCAGGTGTTTGACCTGGCACAGACTGTCCTTGCTGGGGTCCTGCTCTGCCAGCTGCTCAGCAACCTCTGGGCGCACTCCATCAACCTCAAGGAGATCAGCCTGAGGCCTCAGATGTCCCAAGTGCTGCCCAGAGACACAGGCAGGTGCATGTTTGTCAGTGTGCAGATCGTTACAACATGCCAGTCGACCAAAAGCTTACATTCGGTAGACTGGGAACACCTGTAAAGGCGATTAAAGGCTGCCCCCAAAGCCTCCGTCCCTCTCGGAGAGCCCGGCAAGCTACCAAGAGTATCCTGCCTGCATGGCAGAGCCTGGCAAGCTACCTATGGCATACTCGGTATGCCAAAAACGGTAACAACAATGGTCCTCATTCCCCTGACCCTGAAAGAGTTCCCAATATGCTATCAGGCTACACTAGCACGTGACAGGGACGAATGGAGACGTTACTGGCGCCTGCTTGAGCAAATCCATGAACAATGGGATGACAGTGATAGTGATTTTTTTTAATTTTTAATTTTTAAAATTTTATTAGGTAGTTCACAATATTTGATTACATTTAATATTCAAACACCAGTCCCACCTCCATTATATCTTCCTACCACCATATTTGGGATGTTTCCATCCTAAGCCCCAAGCCCTGCCCCAAAGCAGAATCAAAGTAATATATTTTGTACTGTTATGAAAAAAACCACTAAAAATGCTACAAAAAATATCCATAGAGGAAAGAGTGTAAAGATTGTTCTATTTTGGCAGGGGCCATTAAAACCTTCTTTAATATATCACTAACATGTTGTTAAAGGTTGAGCGTTGTGAACTTTCATATATATACCTGAAAAAAAAATATATATATATTTTCCTCTGATTGGTTGCCTACTATTTGAACCCCTTCAAATGTGGTATGGTACTCTTGGAGTAGGGAGTGTCTTATGATGTGTCCAGGAATAGGTTCATTTGTGTGTGTGAGAAGCAGCCTAGAGAATGGCAGCATTTGGGTTCTGAAGGTTTTAGACTGCCGGGGCTGGGTCCTTTGGGGCTGGGAGGGCTCTCACCCGCCCCCTCTGAAGATCCACACCTCTTGATCAAGTCCAGATGTGAACAAGGTGCAAGTTAGTACCTCTGAACTCTTAATTCAAAGACCCATGAACTGGGGCTGGAGAGATAGCACAGTGGGTAGGGCGTTTGCCTTGCACGCGGCCGACCCAGGTTCAAATCCCAGCATCCCATATGGTCCCCTGAGCACGGCCAGGGGTAATTCCTGAGTGCAGAGCCAGGAGTAACCCCTGTGCATCGCCAGGTGTGACCCAAAAAGCCAAAAAAAAAAAAAAAAGACCCATGAACTAAAGGGGGTATTAAATCAGCAATCCAAGTCCTCATTTTCTTAAGTAGATGAAGGCAAGAGAATTATCTCAAAGGCCTGGAGCCCCAGTTTCAAAGGTGGTCCAGAAATCCAAAGCCACATTTAAAAAGTGAATAAGGATAAACAAAACCCAGAAGTAATCAGGAAAAAGAGATAATCAATGAAATAGAAAGCAAGCAAGAAAATCAACAAAACCAATAGCTGGTTCTTTGAAAACATCAATAAAATTTGACTCTAAATAGATTGATCAAGGGGGAAAAAAGGGCCCAAGACACAAATGATTAATGTCTGGAATGCAAAAGAGAATAGCACTTGTATTAAGTGCTATTAAAGGAGTGGTCAGGTTATTACGTATAGCTGAAATCAGTAAACTTGCCAACTTGGATAAATGATCAAATTCCATGATGGGCACAAGCCATCAAACCTCATTCAAGAGCAAATAAGCGTCAGTTTTTTAGAAAGCAGTTAAGCCTAGTTCCCCCTCCTCACACCGGGGCTGGGGAGATGGCTCGGGTGCCGTGCCTTGTGTGCCCAGGCATTGGAGTTGGATTGCTGCCAATAGGTTTGGCTCTAGTGGCTGCAGAGCACTGCTGGGGTCGGGGCCCCCCCCCCCGGCCCCCAGCTGCAACACCCTCAAATTTAGCCTTCTAGTCTAGTTGGCCAAGGATTCGGCTGACCAATATTGCAGGGAGTGACCTCTTGCCACCTGGGCCCAGGTGGGAGCTCCCCCACCCTCACCCCCAAACAGTAAAACTAAGAACAAAACCTCCCCCAAATGAAAAGTCTAGGTAAGATGGTCAGCTCTTCTAATATTTCAGGAGCAGCTGACGCCGATTCCACACAAGCTCTTTAAGAATATAGAAGAGGAACTCTTCTCTGTTCACTTCATAAACCCATTGTTACCCTGATGCCAAGACACAGCATTTTCTAGCTCAGTTTTCTTCAGAAATATGCAGGAATTCTTATTGGGAAATATTAGGACGTGGTAATCAAAATAGCAGATCGAATCCAGCAGTATAATGCCAAAAAATGAATACATCATGACTAGTATAAAGTCAGAAATGTGAGTAAAATCAAGTGATTCACCACATTAACAGACAAATATAAAATCCATAATCATGACGGCAGATGCAGGAAAGCACCTTGATTTAGAAAACAGAAACCCAGCAGAGAGTTGGTAGTACGGGGCAAACCCCGCCTGCGGAGGTGCAGTGCCATCCCCGCTACTGCATGTAGCCCTGGAGCACCATTGGGGGCCCTGGGGCCCGGGCTCCATACCCTGGACCACCGGGGGCCCTCCAGCACAGCTGAGCAGTGACGGCTGTGCCCTCACCCCCAGTTTCCAAGACTTAATATTTCCCTATGGTTTTGCAGCCATGCACACACCTGTCTGTGACCTTGTGGTGACAGGCCACTCCTGTGCTCCTGTGTGTCCATGTATAGGAGGAACTCTCGGACCTTTCCTCTTAGCCCTGAGGGCTGGAACTGATAGTAAAATCACACAACAGGATCAATAGACAAGGGGGATTTGAAAAACAGAACGTGAAAACTCAGGAGCGGTGCCCTGCGGCTTTATGCCGAGCCAGTCCTCTTTCCTGATGGGGGATGGCGGTTCTCAGGGATTACTCCCGGCTCTGTCCTCAGCGGTCACTCCTGGCAGCTCCCAGGTGACCATCTGTGGTGCAGGGGAACAAACCTGGATTCGGCCATAAGCAAAGCAAGCGCCTTCCTATGGCATAGCACCGTGCCATCTCTCCGGCCCCCAAGCCAGATTTTTTTTTTTTTGTTACCAGCATTACATTTGAAAAAGAAATAATTCCCTATCCTTTAGAGATAATAAATAGCCATCACTTATTTATTATATTATGAATAAGTAAAACATTGAAATACACATCATGTGTCATTATTTAAACTATAATAATAATATGGCTACTTGATCATGTTCTTTTTGCCTGGAAACTTCCTCCATGTACTTTTTTAGTATCGTGAGATTCAGCTGTACTCTACAACTTGTAATTATCCACTGTGAGAAATGAAAGATAGTTAAGTGGTTCCCAAGAACATATTAGACACTTGGAGCTAAAAAGAGAATGATTTCATGTCAAATGAGACAAACTCTATTGCTTCACAAATCCCCTTGTCTTTGGCACACAGAAAATGAGGTTTTTAATATCTGAAAGCTAGATTATAGGAACTTACCCATTATAAATTTAAACTTTCTGTCTTATAGAGGTTAGGAATCTGGGGGTGGGAGCATTAGAACGGTGGATAAGAAGGCATTTGTACACAACCAACTCAGGTTCAGTCCCTGGCATACCATATGTCCCCTGGGCTGCCAGGAGTGATCCCTGAGCACAGAACCAGGAGTCAGCACACCTACACCCACACACTGCTGTGTGTGGCCAAAAACCAAAGCCAAACCAAACCAAAGAATCTTTTTTTTTTTTTTTGCTTTTTTTTGGGGGGTCACACATGGCAATGCATAGGGGTTACTAATTATTTCTGGTGGTGCTCGGGGGACCATATGAGATGCTGGGAATCGAACCCGGGTTGGCTGCATGCAAGGCAAATGCCCTACCTGCTGTGCTATCTTTCTAGCACCCCAAAGAATTCTTATCAAGGAGCAAGGAGCAGTGATGGGTTTACTGATGTGAGTGTGTGTGTGTGTGTGTGTGTGTGTGTTTTGGTGGAGGGACCATTCTTGGTGGTGCTTAGAGTTGGTTCCTGGCTCTGTGCTCAGGGATCACTCCTGACTGGGCCCAGGGGACCGTATGGGGTGCCAGGGATTGAATCTGGGTGGGCTGCCTGCCAGGCAAGTGCCCTACCTGCTGTACTATCTCTCCAGCCTGAACAGAGGTTTGAAAATAGCAACAGTCAGGGTCACTTTCAAAAATGTAGAATTCAGGGATTGGGGCAAGGAAAATAGAAAACACAGCTATTGTTCAGAGCTTGCAATCCTGGGTCTCTGCTCACAGATCACTCCTGGCAGGACTCAGGGTACTCTCTGTGGTGCCCAGGATCGAGCCTAGGTTGGCTGTGTGCAAGGCAAGTGTCTAACCACTGTACTATCTCTCTGCCCTGTTTCTTCTCTCCCCCTGCCCCCACTCCTCCCTTTTTTTCTCATATCTCAATTATTAGTTCTCAGCAAGAGTGTCTCGGTTGTCAGATGTGTGCGTGCCCTCACCCTGCCCCTACACATGTACAGTCTGTTGTATTACCTTTAACTAAAGACAGAGCCAGAGCAAGGTGCTTGCCTTACACATAGCCAATCCAGGTTCGATCCCAGGTACCACATAGGATCCCTGAGTGACCACTGGGATTGTGAGGGCGAAACTGATGCCATGACAGGCTGCAACTAACGTTAAGTCTCAAGTAGGCCTCAGTTACTGTTTCCCCGAAGCAGGACTTGCAGTTTCTGGTAAACTCCCAGTTGAGTAATTTGCCTAGATAAGGAACTGGGCAGTTGGGCCTGGCCGGTCATGAGGGGTCACTGTACCCTCCTTAGAAACTGTTACTAACTGTTATTGGGAACCATTGTCAGATTGCTGACCAGTGTTGTAATAGGGCCAATGCTAAAAATAGACCAGTACATAAACTGCTTCTTAACTTTGAAACCTATATATACTGCTTGTAATTTGGAGTTGGGGTCCTTGTCAAGAGTCCACTGCATTGGATGAGACTTGGACCCTAGCTCGAGCTAGCAATGGCTCGATCTAGCAATAAAGTTCCTTTGCTTTTGCATTATCATCTGTGGACTGGGTCTCCACGACTGGGAATCCAAAACTCAGGCAGAACAGGATCAGAGCCAGGAGTAAGTACTGAGCACCACTGGGTGTGGCCCATAACCCCAAACTGAAGTTACGAGAACTGGCTTTTTAATGGTTTTGCCTGAGATGAGACTGTGGAGTCCTGCTGTGTCTAGTACCAGCGGCCTGGGCCCTGGCACTGCAGACTTTGATACCTGTTTCATAGCCTGACGATCAGGGCCTGTCACGGTAAAAGGAGGAACAGTGTTGAAATGTGACCGGGCACAAGTTAACCTCATTCGGTTGCCTTCTTTATCTACAGAATCAGGAGGATGAATATCTACCCTTGAACCTAATAGAATTTGTTGTATGAAGTGAAACAAAGTGTTGTAAGCTGCAAGATCTCTGCGGTGTTAAGATATGGTGGGGAGGATATTTCTAAATATCTTTATTTAGGGCCAGTTCAGGCCACGTTAAATGAAAAGGCATACTCCTTTTCATGACTCCACAGGGGATGTTCTTTGTTTCTTTATCAGACTGTTTACCCTTTGCCTATGGAAATTCAGTCCAGATCCAGCCCGAGAGATAGTACAGGGGTGAAGGCATTTGCCTGGCATGTGGCTGACCCCAGCTGGATCTCGGGCACCCCGATGGCCCCCTAAGCCTGCCAGGAGTGACCCTTGAGCACAGAGCCAGGACTAAAGCAAGCCTCCGGTCAATATGACCACTGTATTGAATTAAGAAAAGAAACTGTTTTCACTGTAGGTGTGGAACTGGGTCTCATGTGTGCAAGACAAGGGCTGTCGCTTTGGACCCAGCCCCACAGCCAGTGAGAAGTGCAGATAACTGGGTCTCTTCCATGGGGCAGAGCAGCTCCCTTCATTCTCGTTCCAATCCCATCTAGCCCGAGTGAAGCAGCCACATGTTGATGAAAGTCCATAGGTGTGGACAGGCCACAGGCAGGCGCCCTCCGGCCTTCATTCACCCACGGTCACCCCGGGATCCCAGGCCAGCCTTAGCGGCCAGAGGATGGGTGCTCTGCTCTTCTCCAGCCTGTTTTCCTCGATGGGTCCACAGTGGGTGTCTGCTCGGGCCCTGCACCTGCCGCCTTTCTCGCCGTCTGCCGTCAGCTGGGCACTGTCATACATTCCACAGAGAATCCTTCTCTGGCCTCCGAGAGGGTCGGCACTGCCCCCTCATCTCTTCCCAGAGAGCAGAGACCCACGGGGCACTCGGCAGCAGGGCAGACCTGCTCTTCGTAGAGAGCTTGAGGTAATGACTCGCACTGAACTGGAAGCTGCGTGACGGTAGAAGCTACGTCTCTTTTGTATTCCTATTGCCTAAGCGAGTTCCTGGAACAGTTGCTTAATAAATATTGAATAGATGAATAGTAATCCATGGGCATCTCTTTAACAAACATTGGACAGGACTTCTGGAGCCTTCCTTTTCTCTCCCTGGCTTACAACTGATTTGTAAATTTCCCCTTAACCTTTCTAAGCCCGTCGTATCATTTTTTAAATTGAAAGGGAAGGTATTTTGGCAATCGTAAAACTACCATTGAGTCCAGACTCCCCCACCTGGCCCAGAGCTGTAGCCCCTGGAACCTGCCAGGGCGCAGGGGCAGATAGTTTAGTCTCTAGTTCTCGGACATTTGGTTTCTTGCTTCAGAAATTTTATCTCTCACTGCTGATTGTTTAGGGTCATGAATATCATTTATTTTTTGCTTGGGAAAATCATGAAACCCAGATTAAAATTAGCTTTGAAATTCGTGTTTTAGGGAGGTGACAGAGAGATAATACAAGCAGGTAAGGCACTTGCCTTGCACACAGCTGGCTCAGGTGGACCCCTGGTACCACCTGGAGTGAACCCTGGGTGCAGAGCCAGGAGTAGCCTCTGAGCACTGCCGGGTGTGGCCCCCAAACAAAAAACAAAATTCTTGCCTTCTTATGGCCCAGCGAGTGCTATGATGTTACTACAGATTCCATTATTATTATTATTGTTATCTGATTTTTGGACTGCGCCTGGTGGTGCTCAGGGATCTTTCCCAGCATTATATGTGCGTCATTCTGCACAGTGATGGGAGGCCTGTGTGATGCCGGGGGACAGGTACCAGACCTTTGAGCCATCTTTGACCCCCATGTCTCTACATTCACAATTAATGCTGTGTGTCGTGAGCCCTAGAGGGGTTCTACATGTGACTTTAACTCCAGACAGAATGGAATAGGGAAACATCAGTTAAATAAATTGAATTGCTTAAAAATGGAGTGCTTTGTTATACTTTTGAACAGGGATGAGGTATCCCCAACTTTGAAAACACATTCTCTGGATTCGGTTGTTCATGATTTCCAGCCACTAGCCTATTAAAACATTCATGCTCTTCCCTCTAAATACTTTATGCCCCCCCCCCACTTTCTCTGCTGTTCCCAATTCTTTCTACCTTCAACTCTTTTTGTTCCTCCAATTTTCCTTCTTTTTAACTTCAACAATCTGGGTTGCAGGGGAAAAAAACCTGGCACTTAATCAAGAACATGATCTCATTGCTTTCAATGGCTTAGAAAAGAAACATTTTAAAGCAGTTGAAAGATTTCACTTTGGAAAGTAGGTGCTGCATAACTAAGTGTGTTGGTTCCCAGCAGAGCCTTGAGTAACCCTTTGCCAGCCATCCTCATGCTTTTTCTCGTCCACTTCCTCTTCTGTGAGCAAGAGCTTTCAAGTTTTTTTGTGTATGTGCTATTGTTTGTTTTTTTTTAATCCTATAAGATTTTCCTTTTGCTCTCTTGCCAGAATATTGTTTTCTGTTCTGTATAATGCGTCTGTTTCTGAGGCCTGATTGTTTGCAGGTGTCAACATTAATATAGAGATGGGACATATGTGTACACACACACACACACACACACACACACACACATATGACTTTTCATTTCATTTTCAGTATTCCCCAAAATATTTCTGGGCGCCCTTGAGTGGGATGTGACATGTCGTTGGGAGCAGGAATGAACAGCCTCCTTGAGAAGCCCACCCCCATCATCCACCCCATGTGGGGTGGATCACTGAGGGGTTCTTATCTCGGGTCTGCCCCCTCTTTCCAGACACAGGGTGCAGAGAAAGTGGGGCAAGAGGTCTGCTGTTTCTTCCCTGGTTTTCATGCTCACCTCCTCCATCTCCTCTCGGTACCAGCTGAAACTTCCGTCGTCCATAGACTAATTAGAAAAATACTGAATTAGCTAGGGAGGGGATCATTGGTTCTGATAGTTGCTGAGATCTTAGTCATAGTTGGAGTCAGCCCCATGAGCCTGTTCCATTTTGAAAACTGATTTTTGCATAGGCACCTATTTACCTGATTCAGAATGCAAAAAGAGTGACAGTGTGTCCCAACAAAAGTCCCTGGTCGCATCTCTTATGTTCCCCGCCCAGGGGAACCAGTATTGCCAATTTCTTCGCCTGCATAAACAAACCTATATATAGTCACACACTCTTCCCTGCCCTTCCCCTCCTCCCCCTAATAGGCTGTATTGCTCCTAGTTATTTTCACTTGGAGAAGGTTTCGTTGAAGACTGCCCGTGTCATTCTGGTTGCTTGGTGGTCGTGACTTACCGAGTGCCCTAACTGTGGTCGCATCGGTCATTTCTGATAGTTTGCTAGTACAATAGTACAACAAAGAATGACATCAGAAAAATGGATTCTACCCGTGTGGGAGGAACACTCGGAACTGGACTTGCTGGGGTGGAGTGTGTGCCATTGGGCCCGCTTCCACTTGGTTGCTGAACTCTGAGGCGGTTGTGTTGTTTCTGACGTCTTGCTTCACGCGAGGATCCCTCCTTTTGCTGAACTAGCTTTCTGGCTTTCTCATTGTACTTGTTGACTGCTCAGGCAGTGCTCAGGCAACATAAATAATGGGCCAGGGGTAAGAAAATATAATAGCTATAATTTTGTTTTCAGATTTTCATAGAGACGTAAGTGTAAAGAATTATCTCCCTATCGTGTAGCACACTGCAGTGTGGGCCGATGGCAGGTAACTGATGCCAGGGTGGGGTGGGGCTGTGGGTCACGTGGTACCCATCCGTGGGCAGTGCTGTTGGTGGCTTAGAGGGGGCCACAGACTCAGTGGTGACAGATGCTGCATTTTTTTCCCTTCAATATTTATAGTTTGTCTCCTGACTTTTAAAGATCGTGTAGACCAAACAAAATACCACCTCAGGTTTGCCCTCACACCCTAAACCTCCGTGTCTATAGAAGCAACCCCTGTCCCATCCCTCCAGTTAACAGGCGCTGGTGAGGGAGTCTGCCAGGGCGCTCACCCTCCCCGGTATTCCTGGCAAGTCTTTCTGATGCAGGCCATGCCCACAGGTGACCGATGCTGCTGTCTCATTGTGGTTTCTGTTTGGATTTCCTAAATGTTAAGTTATGTCCCTCCCTCCCTCCCTATTTTCCTCCCTTCCTTTCCTTCCTTCCCTCTTTCCTTCCCTTCTGGGTCACACCCAGTGATACTCCTCCTGGTGGTGCTCAGGGGACCCTATGGGGTGCTCGGGATCTAACCCGGGTTGGCCCTGTGCAAGGCAAACGCCCCACCCACTGTGCTGTCCTCTGGCCCCTCTGTTTTTTAAATAGGGGTCAGACACCCGTTGTTTTCTGGGGAGCCTGGCAGTGAGGGGTCTGGGGAAGGGGGAGGGTGCTGGTGATTCAGACCAGGCCTCACCCAACCCAGCACATGCCCTGTCTGGGGCTTCCCGATCCTGGGCTGACTTTTTCCATCTTCTTTTTTGGCCTTGAGTGTTTCCCCTGAGCCTGTGAGCTGTACGTATGTCACCATTAGCACAGTGTCCACCAAGGGCTTTTGTTCCGTTTTGATTGAGTTGTTTTGTTGTTTACTGGGAGTCCTTTATGTATTTTAAATACGTGCAGATAAACGCCTTTTCCTAATTTGTTGCTAGTCCCTTTGCTTTCGCTCTCATTTCTTTCACTGTGTGAAAAACTCAAATTTGATGGCTGTTCCATTGATTCTTCAGTGTTCAGTTCTGCCCAGCATTATTGTCTGTTTCATTAAATTTTTAATTGGAATCTTCTTCATCTATGTCTTCCACTTAAAAATGTACAGAACCTGGGATTTTCTTCATCTATGTTTTCTGTTAAAAAAACATACAGAACTGGGCAATTCTAGTGTAGCATTTGTATTCATTTCTTCCTGATAGCCTCTGACTTGAGCAGATATTTTGTATTTTAGAGGTGTCGGCTGGTAGGAATTAGCAGTCAGGAGCAGGAGACCCTGGGAGCCAACTCATTCATTAAGTTGTCTGCAGGATTTCTACCTGGCCTCTTTGTAGAGTTTGGTCATTATTTGTAGATGCTGGAAGAAGATAGTTATAAAATATTGGTGTAAGTATTTAAAAAGTTTTAGCAAGGAATATTTGAGTCTGAGGTCACGCATGGCATTTTTGAACATTTTGTTCCATGCTGTATTGGAAATAAAAATTGGATCCACAGCCTTGAAACATGGGGTTAGGATTACCGTTGGATTAAAACTCTTGCCTTACTGCATGCCTACTACTACCTGTTTCTTTATTCCTTTTTCTTTTCTTTAGATTTCCCATTGTAGAGATTCTCACTGTTGTCCTGTTAAGCCCATCAAAAGTGATCAAACCCTTTGGGGAGTTGAAAGATGTGGTAGAAACTACTACTTTTGATACATTTTTTTCTCAAACTGTCATTTCCTCATGATTTAAGAAATTGAAAGGTTAGTAGGAATCACTGTAATAAATTGAATTTGGGGGGGAATTGGGGACAATCCTTGCAGTGTGAATTGGGGGGGGGCTGGGGAGCAGGCCTTATTCAGGCAGTTCCTAGTCCTGTCTGTCCTGCTGTCTGTCCTGCTCCATATTTCTGCATAGCCACACTTTCACAGGCAAGGATTCTGTCAGCCACTGCTTTTCCCAATAGTTTCTTTAAACTGCTTTTCTTGTAGGATTCGATAAACTTTCAGAAAGAGCGATGGTTCAGGCTTTAACGGGTCAGGTAGGAAGCTGACGTGTTTGTGTTCTTCACTTTTGGTCTCCACCTATGGCACTGGGACCACTCCCGGCTCTGCTGGGAGAAGGAGTGTTTCTCCCGGCGCGGGGACCAGCCAGCCTGTGAAACCTGCCTGCTCTGCCCACTGAGCTCTCCGTCGGCCCTGGCCTGGGTCAGAAATACTGGCTTAGTCTCAGATCAACTCTTCGAAGTGCAGATGCCGTTATCTGTGGAAGAAAAAGCCTTTGCAAAATTAATAATTTGTATAAGATCAAATCTCTAACAGAGGGTAGAACCTGCAATCGCAGATGCAAAACAGTCTTGTTCCAAGTGTTATCTTTTATTTTTATGTTGTTGGGGCCACACTCGGCAGTACTCGTGGCTTTGTCCTAGTTCTGTGCTCGGGGAGCACTCCAGCAGTGCTCAGGAGACCATATCCCATGCCAGGAATTGAACTTTAATTGGTAGCGTGCAAGGCAGTCTCCTGCCCCTAAGTCTGTTATTATTGTGTTCTCACCCAGTTTTGCATTTTAGATACATTACTATGATTTTGTTTTCTTTGGGGATTTTTTTTTTTTTTGTGGGGCGGGTTGGGGGTGAGGGGGAATTTCACCTTATGATACTAGGGGCTCAGGATGATGCCTGGCAGTACTCAGGGGACCATATGTGGTTCCAGGGATTTGAACAGGGGTCGACTGCATTGAAGGCAGTTGCTTTTAACCCCTGTTCCTTCCCCCCTCCCCGAAAGATTACTTTGTTAACTATATAATAAGAGTGGTGTTGGGACAGCAGTTGGAAGTGTGGCCTAATGCAGCAGGAAGATTTCAAGTAAGAGAGGAGACGTATAATGGAGAGATGCAGATGGGAAGAACCTGCTGAGAGTACCTGGTATTTGGCGGCACACCCTGGTTCCCCAGATGCTCATGTTTTGCTTCTGCTTCCTGTTGTAAACTACTGCTTACTCCGTGGCCTACTAGTTTGGGTTGGAGTTACCCAGCATTTAGCGCTGGGCTGTAGCATAAAGTCTAAACTAAAAATTTTGACCTTGACTCATTTTGTGTCTTTCATAAGGATTAGCTTTAATAGAAATGTGCTTAGTTGGTATTTTCAAATCTATTTTGTATTTATTAACTCAGATAAATATTTTTTAAAAGTACGAGATACAGATTTAGACCCTTTTATTGCTGGTTAAATGTAATAAAATTCAAAACTGAGCCTGGAAATTATTCCAAGAAGAGGTCTTGCAGTCTTTAATTGGGTAAAGGTCTGTGGTGCAGCGGGTGCTTCCTGAGAGCTGGTTGTATTTGTTAGCAGACAGTAAGTAATTTGAAATTGTTATCCTGGATATCTGTGCTCCATCATAGCAAAATTGCCACTAGGATTTGAGAACTCAAGAAGTTTTCAATACATGTCTGAGGAAAACCGGGCAGAACGGGGGATTAGAAATCGAAGCCTTAGCAGATAAAATCGAGGCAGACCATTCTGCTAGTGAGATATCCTACAAGGGCTCTCTGGGCGTGGCCAGAGAGAAGGTGACAGTCACCTCTGCTTGCAGGTTTGTCAGCAGGCGGAGAAGGGAACCTGCCCCAACCCTGGAGGGCCTTTCCTTAGGACTGGAGATATGCTTTACACCTCTTTAGACAGGCAACAATTGTGTGAGGCCCTAAAATTAATGGTAGGCAGACTGAGGGGAATGGGACATTAAAAAAGGCATGTTCTTGAGGTGCTTACGACTACGACATCCTGCATCTAGGGTAAGCACTCAGTTGGCATTCTAGGGGGTAAGCGCTCCGTTGGCCTTCTGATTTGTTTGACTTTCCAGACATTTGATTGGCCACCTCATTACTTTGAATTATGTATGAGTTCGGTCTCCTGGGCTATGGGAGTTAAAACACTTCTCCACTTGCCTTGCGGGGGGTAGCATGTTCAGTCCCTCAACCCCTGCCTTTTTATCTCCCGGCACCACTCACCTCTAGTAAATTGACAGAGGATGCTTCAGAGCTAGTCATAAAGAGTCGTTGATGTTGTTCTCTGAAGTACATTTTAATGGATGCTGGGAATGTCCAAAAATAACGTCCCTACTAACCTGTTGATATTATCAGAAATTCTACATTAGCAGTTCATGCTATTTCATATTAAATTGCCTCATCCCTATTAGCTTTTTAATCCCTCTCTAAGGTAATATTTAGTAGTCTCGCATAGAATTTTCAGCAGTAGGTTCTCTGATCCAGCTGCCCCTGTCATTCCTGGCTCACTTTGATTTCATGTTCTGGTCTGGTCCCATTTGCCCCTTTGCTCAGGCGGCTCTTCTCCGCTGTCACCGTGAATGTGACGCACTCTTTCTTCACTCTGTCCTGAGCTTTGGTGTTCTCTCCTGCAGTTAATTGACTGACTTTCTTACTTCATCCAAGTCCTTCCTCTTCTTTGGATTTTCTCTGAGCACCCTACGTAAAATGATAACCCTGTAACCTACAACTCATACATCCTTTCCCAGCTTTACAATTGTACTTATTAGAGAATATGCAACTCAAAAAATGTTGGCTGGGGCTGGAGCGGTATACACTTGGTAAGGTGCTTGCCTTGCATGTATCCAGCCTGGGTTCAATCTCGTATGGTCCCAGCACCCCCTAGGGTCCCCTGAGCCCACCAGGAATGCTCTCTGGGCATAGAGCCAGGAGCACACCTGGATGTAGCCCCAAAACAAAACTAAAAATTGGAAAAAAGGTGTTTTTTTTTTTTCTGGTTTTCTACCCTAAGAATGTGAACTCTGTGCAAAAAGGAATTTTGTTTTATTCACCTCTGTATTCTTCACCTTGCATTTACTAGTACCTAGCTTATAAATAAATGCCCAGCACTATTAAAGACCATCAATGAATAAATATAGGGTCTTGGAGGATTTGGGCTTCAGAAGAAGTGCCAGTATGCCTTCCTTAAGCATGGCCAACCACTGCTGGTTCCCAGCACTGCATATGGTACCCTGGGCCCTGCCTGTGGTAGGGCCAGGAATAAGCCCCGAGCACAGCCAGGTGTGGCCCCCAGACAGAACTAGACAGTGACATTAAAGCAAAGCCTGTCTGGAAAGTGAGCACTAATTTCATCCCATGGTTTTTGTTACGATGCTCTTTCCCAGAATATATTGACAAAATTCCTTTCTCTCTGTAGGAAATCCTTGTATGCACATTTGTTACAATAGTTCTAAACTCCTAACAAGCCCTGTGAGTGACATGTGTCTCAAATGGTTAGACCCTGTTCTTCTGAATGATTGGGCATATCTCCCCCCTTCCCCCCATTTTTTATTGAATCATTGTGAGATACACAGTTACAGAGTTGTTCATGATTGGGTATCAGTCGCATAATGTTTCAGCAGCCATCCCTTTGCGAAAAGACTGGGGTTTTTGCTTTTATTGATAAATTAGTGTAGGCACTGTCCTGGGAATCAGATTTCTGGCTCCTTTCATCAAATTTTAAAAAATCTGTAAACTGGGCTGATTAGAAAACATTTCTCATCATCACTTCTAGCTTAATATAAGATTGTATGAGTCACCTAATTCTAGCTTAGTGAATTATTTTCTCCACTTCTGTAATTATTTCATTTATTTAATGTTGGAAAGCTGCCGGGGTAAGAGAAATGCAAAATGATGCTGGCTTTTGCAGTGGGGTAAAACCACACCTCTCCATGCTCCACGTTGTTGGCTGTGTTACATGCTCTGCTTGCAGGGGGAGCGTCAGCGCTGCCCGGGGCCGTGCATCTGGGCTGGCTCTCAGAATCGCTTCCTCTATTTCTCCATCAAAGTATTTGAGACATATGCCAGCAGGAATGCTTTTGCTATGTATGTTTTTTATCCTGGCTTGTTTGCTTTTTTGAAGGATAATTATAAAGAATTTGGAGGCTCTTCTGCAGTTCAGATGGTACGTTTTTCTGGTATGGTGAAATCTGGAAACTGTCATGGGCGAAGTACATGAAGTAGCTGAACCCCCAAGTCCACAATCTGGTTCTCCTGTGGACACTTAGAGTTCTCTTGGGCTCTCTGCTCTGTGGATGTGGTTTGTAAAGCAGTGACAGGATGTCTGTTCCGTCCTGGAAACACTCATGATACTCACCTAATGATGAAGAGCAAAACTCATTTGTCTCTGCATCCTTGGGAGACTGCCTGGCAGCATTTTGCTTATAGAAACACCCCAATCTGTTGGCTTCTCAAATATCCCTTTGTATTATTTACATGTTTTTGTAGTATAGAATGTTTTGTTGCTAATTTCTAGGACTGGACCCCCTTCAATTTTCTTATGAGACTTGAAGTTTTCTTTCAGTTCTTCATTAAGCAAAGGTTTATTAATTGTCTACTATGTTGTCAATACATGGTAAGGACCGAAACTATGATAAGAAATGATGCTTGCTTTTAAGAAACTCATATTGTAGGAGAGAAAGACAGAGAAGGACCACTCTTGGTATAGGAATTATCAAAGCATCATATAACCAACATATATCTTTATGGTTCTCTACTAGCAAAGAGTGTTGGAAAGGATATTCGCATCATAAATAAGAAAACCACTGAGGCTGAGAGAAAGGGAAGGAGAAAGAAGTCCTTTTGCTTCTGTAGGGCTAACAGAAGTGTGGCTGGAGCAAGGGCCATGTAAGGAGTAGAGGTGAAAGAGTTCTCTGTTATTTGATACCTATTTAGGAGTATTTAGGAATATTTATCCATTATCTGATCTATCATTTCCCTTGAAGTAGCTATTTATCTTTAGTCATGAATAAACTAATAAAATCAGTTGTTAGGTGTCCTGCTTGGAGTGTTTATAGAGGAAGTAGAAGGAGATACTTGGGGTGATGTTGTGCTCAAAATTGTCTTTATGCCCAGAAATTAACATTTTACCTCAGAGATAATGATATTGAATCATTAGAATCCTTATCCTCCAGAATTACTTCAGAAGCTATTTAAAAATACTTTTGGATCCCTGGTACGCAGCTATTTGGATCTGTTAGCTTCAGGTTTGGCTAGGCAAGAGAGACCCTCCGGTACCGACTGGGGAGCGAACCCTGAGCCCCTGAGCACCAGTCAGTGAAACCCAGGCCGAGTTGTGGGGAGATTCCGTGCTCGATGGTGTGCTCCTTGAGGATTAACGTCCTAGAATGACATGGAAGGGAGTTCTGTTTGTTGGACTTTGTGTGGGTTCTGGGGCTACATGTCTGTTCTCAGGGGTGCACATGTGTTCCTAGGGATCGGGCCGGGGTTGGCCTGAACCCCACACTGTTCTCAACCCCCTGGAATGGGTGTATTTTCACTGTAGTTCAGTCAAAGGCAGTCGGGACCGTGTGGGCCTCAACACCCCATGACTCAGTGGAGCGGGGAGTCCGGGCGCTTCCCGTAACACAGTGGGGACTGCTCTGCAGAGCGAGGGGAATTGAAGGGAATCCAGCTTCTGAACCGGACCACAGTGGAGACAGCCACAGTCGTCCGGAAATCCTGACGCTGCAAGGGGAGTGGAACCTACACTGACGGCTGTCGGAGCTGCTGCTGCTCCGAGTCTTCCTAACGAGGCCTCGGGGCCTGTGCTCAGCACTCCTGCAACCCACAGCTTCACTTAGTACTAGCCATGATAAAGAAGGAACTAATGACCATTTTTTTCAGGTTCTAGAACACTTTTTTTGGGGGGGGTGGGGTGGGAAGTTGTCATGCCACATCCCTATAGTGCTTAGGGCGTCCTCCTGGCTCTGTGCTCAGGGATCACTCCTGATCACTGTCATCATCACTGTTGTTGCGTTGCTCATTGATTTGCTCGAGCGGGCACCAGTAACATCTCCATTGTGAGACTTTTCACTGTTTTTGGCATATAGAATACACCACGGGTAGCTTGCCAAGCTCTGCCGTGTGAGCAAGATACTCTGGATAGCTTGTCAGGCTCTCCAAGAGGGGCAGAGGAATCGAACCTGGGTTGGCTGCGTGCAAGATAAACGCCCTACCCGCCGTGCTATCGCTTGAACCCATTACTCCTGATGTTTCTCAAAATTAAACTGAGCTGTCTGCGAGGAAGCTGATGCCTTGCCCCCTAAACTTTCTTTTTGGCCCCATAGATGTTGTTATTATTTTTTTAAATAAAAAACATAGGAACCATTGAGGTGATCATAGAAACAACTGCCTGTCTTAGAGTAGCAAAACTTTTTTAAAAATTTATTTTCATAAGGTTGTTCACAATAATGGATTACATTCAATATTTTTACACCAGTCCTGCCACCATTACACCTTCCTACCACCATTGTTTTGAATTTTTCCACCACCACTCAAACCTGATGAAAAGACAGATGCTAGATAATTTACTTTGTATTGCTTATTATGAATAGTATAAGATTTTGCACTGCCGCAAGAGCAGCTGCGCACTCCTGGAACTCTAAAATTTTAGATAATTAGAGTCTGGAGAAATCTCTGCGGTGAGAAATCTCTGATGCCCGGTTCTGAGATTCTTTTGTGCATCTCTGGATTGTGGCCGTTAAGGAGCTTAAATATCAGCCAGAGGCAGTTTGTGGGCATCACTGCCAGGGTCCCATAGGGAGGAGGAGATGAGAAGGACTGGCCCATCCCCTGTCCCTTGAATCCTGGAGTTTACCAACTGCTGTACCTGCAGAGTAGCAAAACTTATTCCTGAATTAGACTCATAATAAATTGTAGAGGCCACAAGGCTATCGTATGCTTCTTCTGGTTGTTGATTGATAAAACTTTGGGGTCCTCCCTAAATGAAGTACAGCAGCATGGAGACTGCTTTCTGGTCCTAAGGAACAGGAGTGCCCTGCCCCGCTTCCTACTCAGAGTTCAACAGCTGCCGCTGTCCCTGTTGTGTTCTAGGAGAGGGACAGGTGACAGTCAATAGTAGCACCCATAACAAAGAAGCAAATGCATGATGTCCTAAGAGTACATACTCAGAAGAAAAGGAAAGTAAAAACCAAGTGATTATGCTTTGAAAAAAATGAGTAGGGTCAGGAAGCTTTGGGATTAGCACAGGCAGGTGTAGCCGTCCCCCCAAGGGTAAAACAGAACCTGGAGCTGTGCCGAGAGTGCAGGTGTGCCAGAGCGCCACGGGAGGCATGGGGTGGCGGGGAGGAAGGGAATTTAGGGTGTCAGGGATAGGGGGGCTAATGGTTCCTCGAGGTCTGCTGTGCTGAGTCTCTGCAGGAACCCTGCATTCATCTGAGGAGCTATACGATGAGAAATGGCATGATGGTAGGGGCCAGGACCATGGTAGGGCACTTGCTTTGCGTGCAGCTGACCCGGCTTTGATCCCTGGCATCCCATATGGTCGCCTGAGCATCACCAGGTGTGTCTCAAACCACCTCCCACCCCCCAAAAGAAATAGAATAACCGATTAGGAAACCCGGTCACAGTGGAATCTAGACTGTGAATATGAGATGGAGACTGTAGGGACAGGTTGTCAAGGGCACCTGTGGGAGAGACAAGAAGTCTTCCCTGATTTAGCCAGACGAACTTAAGTTTCAAGAAGGTTTGAGTCTATAAAAGGAAAATACTCATCAGCAGAGGAGGTGTCCATTAAACTTCCCTGTCAAGGGAAATGTAGGAAAACTTAGCCCGTGTATGTCTAAGTTTATAAAAATCTTAGCAGTAGAGGCTGGCGAGAATGTGCAGAATGTAAGGCACCTGCCTTGTGTGTGTCGAGCCATGCTTCAGCCCCCAGCACCGTATGTGGTCACCCAAGTCCCATCAGGGGTGACCTCAGAGCACCAGAGCTTGACAGTGTTTATATCGGAACCGCTGTCTCCTGGTGTGTGACATACTTAGGGCCAATTATCAATCCTGAGTGAAACTCACGTCAGTAGGTAAATGTGCATCTGCTCAACTTGGTAACATGGTACTTACCACAAGTGAATTTTGCTCCAGAGAAATAATTTTTTAAAAACAGATCCTTAATCTTCTATTTTTGAAGATGGATGAAGCTTAACCTAAGTACTTCTGAACTTCAGTTCTAATAAGAAAAGGGAAGTCCATTAACCGACTGGCCGTGGGCAAGTAGTATCTTTTGCTAATGACCTGTCTCAGGGGATTGTGGGAATGGTGAGTTTGTTTGTCAAGCGCTCTGTCGGGGAGTCCTGAGATTGTGGTCTGTCAATTCCTGGATACATTGTCTGGGAGATTGATATTCTTAATCAAGGTGGGTTTGAAGCTTCTGTTATCTGTGTGCTCGCTTTCTTCCACACCTGTCACCAATTACCCTTCTCTCAGACTGTCTGTACCTTTTGTGAGGACACAGCTTTGAAATGGAGCAAGGCTCATATTTGGTATTGTTCAGGGGGAAAATTGTTTGATGGAAATAAAATACCTTCAAACTCCCTGCAGTGTAAACTTGTATCACATACTTTACAGCTTTTTGGAAATAAGAACCCTAAACAAAACTTTAACTTTTGTTGTTGTTTGTTTTTTGGCCATACCCAGCGATATTCCGGGCTTATTCATGTCTCTGCACTCAGGAATTACTCCTGGCAGTGCTCTGGGGACCTTGTGGGACACTGGGGATCAGACCCGAGTCAGTAGTGTTTGAGGCAAGCTCCCTACATGCTGTATTATTTCTCCGGCCCCCAAAGATAATTACGTCTGATTATTGTTATCATATGTTGTGTAAACACAAAAAAGAAGATGATCCACGGGTGGCTGCTGCTGCTGCTGGACACGTGTGTGTGTTCGGTGGCCCTAAGCCGCCTCCCCGCCTCCCCACCTCCCCACCTTCCCAGGGCTCCCCAACAGAGACACAGAGAGACCAGAGACACAGAGACGGAGAGACGGGAGGCTGGGGACCACAGTCTGATAGTGAAAATGGCCCATTTAATGCAGAGTTGCTAGCATACTTATAGAACACCTGAAGGGGGGTTGAGGTAAGGACAGGTGTGATTGGTCATTTACATAGATAAACATTTGGCAGAGGAAATTCTTTTAGGGAGATCAACTCAAGGGGACACACTGTCTCCCAGGGAAAACTGCATTGCTTTTATGTTTCCCTCTAATTGTATAAGTTATCGATACTAGCAGTTGTTTGGATAAACACAGTAAGAGACTTAGTTCACTGGGCTGAGAGCAAACAAGGCTTTAAACACTTGGTTTTCTGGGCTCTGAGGGCAAGCAAGGCTTTTATCGTAAATCCCAGACTAAGTTCTCAGGCCAGGGGGGTCCTGTCTCTAAAGTTGTGACAGTTTGCATGAAAACCATGCATTTATGCTTTCTTGAATGTCCCATTTTGCTGCCAGGTAGTTTTGCCACTCGCCCTAGGTGCATCCCAGTCCCATGGCGGGACCTGCCCTTTGGGGTGTTAGGAATTACAGAAACTGAAGCCTGAGTCAAGTAGTTATGACCAAGTAATTATGCCCAGGAGTAGATATATTTCAGAGTCAAACAACTCCCAAATATTAGGAGCATAGCAGTAATGGTCTTTCTGTGTTTAACCAAAGAACGTTGCTCTATGGTAACATATAAAAAGGCTATAGGGGAAACAGAAAAGCAAGTACAGATATACAGCACTTCAAATACAAAGCAGTATCAATACAAATTCAGAATTACCGGAAAGTTTTGTTTTATAAGCAATGGAGATTGACATGGGGGACTGTGACAGTGAGAGGTAAAATACAAGGGAAAGATTACAGATAAATTTTAACTAAGTTAGGGATGCTAGCAAGGGTATGTTAAACTTCTCTAGGAGGAAGAAAGGGGACAATTCACTGAATAGCCTAAAGCATTTAGGGTTAATATCCAACACAAAGGGAAGGTTGAAGATTGACTTTGACTAAATTAAGGATGTTAGGATGGGCATGGTAAGCTTCTCTGGGAGGAGGAAAGGGGCAATTCACTGATAAAGACTAAAGCACTTAAGGGGGTGGGAGGGATGATGGGGTCCTCAGTGGGGAACGGGCACTGGTGGAGGGATAGATACTCAAGCTGTTTATGACTGAAACACAAGGATGAGAATATGTAAACCTGTATCTGTACCCCACGGTGATTCATTAATAAAAAAATTAAAATAAAAAAAATTTTATTTTAATAAAATAAAATAAAGCACTTAGGGTTGATATCCAACAATATGTAATCTATAAATAAAGTTATTTTCATTAATTTTATTTTTTACAGTTAGGTCTCACTTTTTCTGTGGTGAAGCCTTTCACATATGCTTCCAGCACTTTCTGAATTTCCTAGGTCTAATTTCCTAGGTCTAATCTCTTCATTTGAGAACCAGACATTGAAGCTCCTTAGGTATCTTGTGTTAAAATTGCCGGACTGATAATGCAGATAAGGCATTGCCTTGTATGCAGCTGACCCATTATCCTATGTGGTCCCCCACCTGAGGGCAGAGCCAGGAGTAACCCCTGAGCATCACTGGGTGTGACTTAAAAAGCCTAAATAAATAAATAAATACATACATAAAACTACATGTTCAGGATTTATTTAAATCCCTTTGGAACAGGGTAGCAGGATGGGGAGTTGCTGGTGATTCAAGCGAAATCCGTAAGCATATATTTTCTGTTTTTCCTTCTTTTGCACAGCTTACAAGTTTAATAATAAAAGGTTTTAAAAAACCACTGCTGTAGATTTCCTTAGGTCCTGGGATAGGTCAGAGGAGTGACGTGCGTGCTTTGCTGTGGCAAGCCCGGGTTCAGTACCCTATACCACAGGTACGCACGGAGCACTGCCGGGTGTGGCCTGGAAACAAGGGGGAAAGTCACAATATTTAATCTTTCTAGGAATTCACAGAAACAAGACTAGTTGGGATAAGAGCCGAGGACTGAGAGGAAGAGTGGTGATCACTTTGTCCTGGGGAATTTTATGACCTTTCTCATCTACTTTATTTATGCGTGTGTTTTTAACAACCTCATTAAAAAGAAGAGTCGCTTCTTTGTATATTGAGAATACTCAGTAGTATATGGTTTGGGGGTCCTGAGGCTGTGTGCCTCTTTAGCATGTTCTTGTTTTATTTTGAATAGATCATTTATATGGGTAACGTCGGGTTCTGTAGGAAATGCTAGCACAAAGGATGGATGGCACTGGTTGTTTCAAACCTCTGACAATTCCTGTTTGGCCTCAAGATCCTCGCCATTCCTGGCCTCCGAGGGGGTGCCTCTGTTCACCGCGTCTGTGTCACATCTCTCTCTGTGGATGGGTCTCTCCCTGCCCCTGACTACAGCTGTCACCTCTCTCTGCCTGTGTATGGGTCTCTCCCTGCTCCTAACTACAGCTCTGTCACCTTGCCTCTCCCTGCCACTGCCCTGCATCTACTGCCCCCCCCACCTCCTCCCTTCTGCCTCCCTTTCTTCAAGTCTTAGGCTCCTTGCTTTTTCCTTCCTTTCTAGATTTAAATATTCTGCCCTTTCAGTGCTTCCTGTGATTGGGTGAAGCAGACACCTGCCGACCTGCACAGTGGAAATTCAGTTCTGAGTCACCACCACTTTCTGGACTCCCATTTGGGCATAGGGTAGAGAAGTCGGTGCCCCTGTTCACAGGGTGCTAGGTAAGAATCGATGGTAATTTGGGGCCAGAGCGATAGTACAGCAGAGAGGGCATTTGCCTTGCAAGAGACTGACCCAGGTCTGATGGTACCACATATGGTCCCCAAGCATTGCCAGGAGTGATACCTGCGTACCAAGCTTGGGAGTAGCCCCTGAGCACTGCCAGGTGTGATCCAAGAAACAAACAACAAAAAAAGGAGAGAATCCGTTATGATCTAAAATGTTTATATTCTCTTGGCAAAATTACTCAGCTGGTAATTTATGCCAAACATTTAAAAAAAATTTTAAAATTTAAGTTTTAATTAATTTTTTTGCCACACCCGGTGTGCTCAGGGACCATTCCTGTAGGGTCAGGGGACCATAAGTGGTGCCAGGCATCAAATCTGGCCTGACTGCATGCAAGGCAAGAGCCCTACCCGCTGTATTGTTGCTTCAGTCCCTAAACACATACTTAACATGTGTAAAGACTTATAAAGAGATGGTGAATGGTGTCTGGGTGGGAGAAAAAAGGAGTTTGGGTATCAAGATGGACTGAGCCTTTTATTTATTTTGTGATGCCAGGACCAAACCCAGGTCTCATGCATGCAAGGCAAGCTCTTTGCTTCTAAGCCACATGCATCTTTGGCCCATAACCTTCTACATATCGAGAAATCACTTTTCCCTTTGCCTTACATAGCTGCATCTTTATGTATAAAGAAGAAAACTAGCAGGAAAAGAACATTTTTTTTCTCTTTTTGGGTCATACCCAGCAATGCACAGGGGTTATTCCTGGCTCATGCACTCAGGAATTACTCCTAGTGGTGCTCAGGGGACCATATGGGATGCTAGGAATTGAACCTGGGTTGGCCGCGTGCAAAGCAAACACCCTACTCGTGTGCTATTGCTCCAGCCCCCAGGAAAAGGACTTTTTACTGCCTGTGGGTTACAGTGTCTATAAATTCTTTCCCTGTCTTTGAACTTGGCTGTTTTTAATACCGTTGATAAGAATTCTTTGGTATTTGATCTTCATTGATGCTTTAATTTCACTTAGCATAATGTCTCCCGAATGTCTTCATGTTACTACTGCATTAGAATTTCCCTTCAGGTTGATTGATGGGCCCCAGTTCGTTGGTCCACTTGCCCGTCAGTGGGCATATGGGCTTGCCGCCCCCTTCCGACCATGGGAATAATGCTGCTGTGGAGAGGGCCTGGCAACTCCTGCTGGATTCCTTCACTCAGGTCTCGGGGCTCATGCGCAGGAGCAGAATTGTTGGGTCTTACAGTAATTCGTATCTGATTTCACTTGAGAAGCTTCGCGCAGTTTCCCATACGGGCTTCACCATTCCACTTTCTCCCCAGCGACACACAAAGGTTTTGTTTGTCTCTGCATCTTGCCAGTTCTTGTTATATTCTGTTTGTTTTACTTTCACATGAGCCCTCCTAATAGGTAAAAATCTGTCAAAACCGAGACGAAACAGTGCCGGGAGGGAGAGCTCTGCAGTGGAGCCTGGAAGAGGAGTCCCATCATACCTTGCTGGCTTGCACTCCTGTGCTTAGATTATTTCATCTTTATTTCAGCTTTATTTAAAGCCTCTTCGTATCTAAACTACAAATGCTCTCAAGTCAGTGATCTGCAGTTGTCCATCAGTATCAGTGACTCCGTCTGTCTCCTTTTCTGAGGAAAAATCTTTTTCTTCTGCTTTCTCTTCCTGATTTACTTCCTCTCAGTTGTGACATGGTTCTTCTGGTCATAGCCTCTGGTTTGGGATCATTACCAGGCACTTAGGATCCTTTCTTCCGGATGCTTCCTGATCCCTAAGCGCCTCAGACCTTGGGCTGTTCTCCCTGCAGTCTTTCCTCTGTGCCTCTCCACTCCCTTCACACCTAGGCAGGTGGGAATCTTATTCTGTCTCCAGGTAACAGTTGTGATCTCACCCCCAGAAGTCTTCCCAGTTCTCTGTAACCTAAATTAATTTCTTAATTATTGCTCTCCTTAGCCCTGTACTTTTATCTCCCCACATTAGGCCTGTTAGTGTGTAATTTTCTTTTGACCCTCCAGTTTAATATAGTTGTGTTGCCACGACCATCTCTGCATATGTGACAGTGTGCTTGCTTATTCTAAAGCTGGGGACTTTCTTTTTTTTTTTTTTTTTGCTTTTTGGGTCACACCCGGCGATGCACAGGGGTTGCTCCTGGCTCTGCACTCAGGAATTACCCCTGGCGGTGCTCAGGGGACCATATGGGATGCTGGGAATCAAACCCAGGTCGGCCGCGTGCAAGGCAAATGCCCTACCCACTGTGCTATTGCTCCAGCCCCTAAAGCTGGGGACTTCTTAGTAACTGAATTTGAGCAAGAGTTTAAAAAAATGTGTATTCACCAGTAATCAGTTATGTGGCTTGATGTTGCAATTTTGCCTTGGAAATACAATCAGCAGCATTTTCAGAATTTTTTTTTTTTTGTACTTTACATCTTACTTTTTTAGGGCAGGTATTTTTTAAGTCAGCAAGAAAATTAACTACAACAGGAAGTTCATTAAAGCTATAATTTAGAATATGCAAATGTGAAAGGTTTCTAACTTTACCCTGTACCTTCACATATATCATTAGTCACTGTTAGACACGTTGGTCTTGCATAATATAATTCAGTAATTCTGTGCTGAATGTGTATTTTAATGTGTTTTTTTTACATCAGCATTTTAAACTTTCATCTAATTTATAATTTTAACTTTGAGTTAATGGAAATAGTTGCCTCTATAGATTATGGTTTGAAACTGCTAATAAGTTCAGTCTGTGATACATACTCTTTAGCTCCTAACCTATAAATGGTGCATTTCTTCTTCTTCTTTTCTTTTTTTTGGTTAAGATATAAGTCTGAATTGAAGGAGATCAAAGTGTGTGAATAGTAAAGAAGGCGGATAAGGCAGTGACTGCTGATCTGAAGGGGACACTGCTGGATGGTCTGTTAGCTATTTGCTTAGCCATCTCTGTGAAGCTCCTGTATTCATTTCCTCTTTTTAATTGGTAATAATCATCCATGCTGCTGGTTTGGGAAGTACTTCATCACCATCATTTTTAAAATGTTAAACTGCTTTAGGAGCTTTCTGAAATAGTACCCAGTTATCCCGATTGAAAGAGGTGGACATAGAGACTTCGAGAAACTGTTCAAGATTTCACGTGCTTTAAATAAAATGAATAAGATGCTTGGGACTAGTCTGCCAGTGAAGACCTTTAGCTGTGGTCTTCCTTTGCTGTTTCTCTGTGTACATGGTTCCATGGAAATGCACTCAGACTGGAGAGAGCTCAGCGCATTGCACTGACAGTGTGCTGTGCATATAGGAGACAGGCTGAATTGCTGGCACTCGGGAGTGATCCCTGAGCACAGAGCCAGGTATAGCCCCTAAGCCCCACCAGGCATAGCCCAAAGCACTATATATATCTATATACAATGTTTCACTGTACATTTATATCTGTTTTCCACCTAGCATTAAGGCTAATTAAATTAGGTGCAGAGTGATAGGACTGCAGGCAGGGCACTTACCTTGTACGCGGCTAACCCTGGCTTTGGTCCCTGCACCCCATATGGTCCCCCCCGCCAGCATATCAGGAGTAATTCCTGAGCTCAGAGCCAGGAAAGCCCCGAGCAGTTCTGGGCCCCAAAAAAAGGATTAAAGGATTGGGGGGAATGAAAAAAATCAGTTTCCCTGGGTGATATCTGGTAAGAGATAAGCAGTGTACTACTTTTCCCAAGTGAGTCATTTTGAAAGCTTTCAGTACTGTCTTTGTATTTTTAAATTTTTCATGTCTCGTTTCAAAGTTATAAAATTTTATTTTTATTTGGGGGGGTCACAGTCGGCGTTTACTGCAGGCAGTGGTTGGGGGCGGGGGCCAGTTGCCAAGGATTGACCCTGGGCCTCCTGCGTGCAAGGCCTGCTGAGCTGATGCTGAGTGTTAGCATTCTCGGGCCATATCGCTACAGCTTTTAGTCAGCCCTTTATTGACGAGTATTTCTGAATTCTGTCTTTGTTCTGCAGAATGGTGATTGGCGCTGATCTCCTCTGAGCGGGTATCGATCCACCTCATGTAAAGTATGCTCAGTTCCTTTCCAGTGGTGTAAGTATCCAGTCCTTGCAGTTTCTGTCTTCCCACTTGTTTTAGTCAAGTTAAGGAATCCTCATTGGCACCCCTGTAGGGGGTGGGCTGCATCTCTGCACGATCCTGTTGTGCTCTCTGGTCTCCCCCTGCTCCCTTCTCCCCAAAGCCCTTGTCCCCTCAGGATTCTCCTTCCCCCTCATTTCCCTAAACAAAACTCTTTTATCATAAAAAAAAGAAAAAGTATTTATTATAATCCATATTCACAGTCAAGTTCTATAGAATTGAAAGAATTTTTTCTAATCCTATGATAGGTAAAAAAATGGATTTTCAAATCTATCATCTTTATCCTTGACCGTTTCTGTTTTCAACTTTGAAACCAGCATTATCAGTTGGACAGAAAATGACTCTATTAATTTTAACTGCTTAACAACCTTGAAAATGGTGACCTCCGTGCCTAGTCATTCAGAAGGGCGAGTGCAGATCCCTTGTGACAAGCAGAATATCGGGGAAATGTTGCCTTGCCTTTTTGTGTGAAGACTCCTAGCACCCCAGCCTTTATCCGTTACCTACTGGGGATAATAATGTAGTTGAACCTATTAGCTAATGTACTGGCTAGCCTTTCTTTGGAGTCAGGCAAAAAATACAAATTGAGAGGGTGATATTATGCTGAGTTTCTTTGTGCTAAGATCTGAACTGTAACCACTGGTTCATATTAAATAGGCCTCTGAATAAAAGTATTCCGGGAATTTTAGATATTAGAGATGATAAAGTATCTATTAGCTCATTAAGTGCATCTTTAGAGTCTAATGCAGAGTGCCTTTAGCATAAGTATTTTCTAAAATTTGGTACTGTCTACATTTCGATTAAATTCCTTCCGTTTCGGTTGACAGTTCTATAATCTAGTAAGATTATTGTCCTTATTACGTAGGTTTTTCGATTTTCTCCCTTAATGCCCGTTTCTGAGTTTCTGTTAAGTCGTCGTGTCCTTAGGAAGTTTGAAGGCGCTGCACTGCTTTGCCCTCAGTTTCTCCCAGTTTCATGATTTGTTGTTCTGGCATTGCAGCATGAACAGGAGGCAGAGGCCAGCCGACAGAGAGCTGCCAGGGTTAGCCCCTGGGGCTGGAGCCAAGAGAGGAGACCCAGACCTCCACCCCGGCCCTACCCCTCATACTGCTTAGTATGGCCCCTCTTTTTGTTTTAAAGTATTACTGACGCACTGTAATGTAAAATCCTATTTTTCTTCAACTTTCTATTATGAAAAAGAATACTTTTATACTGTTATCTGTAGCACAGCAGGTAGGGCATTTGCCTTGCATGCGGCCTACCCAGGTTTGATTCCTCAGAGCCCGGCAAGCTACCATGAGTATCCCGCCCGCATGGCAGAGCCTGGCAAGCTACCCGTGGCATATTCGATATGCCAAAAACAGTAACAGCAAGTCTCACAGTGGTGCCCGCTCGAGCAAATCGATGAACAACAGGACGACAGTGCTACCGTGCTACAGTTGCATCTGTAGTCTTAGCTCTCCATTACTCACCTTCAGTCAGTTCTGGTAGTTTGAATTGTAGAACCTTTTTACTAGACTAAAATCCTTAGTGGTTCTTCATTGTTTACTTTCCCTCATTTTCTTAAAGCTGCCACTTCTTCTGTGGGAATACAATTATGAAAGAGAATGCTATACCCTAAGTAATAAGACGGAGGGCCTGGATGTATCTTTAGTTGGCGAACATTATGGTTGGCTGTAGAATGCATTGGGTCGTCAGATGGTAAGAACCATAGTGCAGAACAGAACGGACCTGTGATCGGGCTGCATTGTTGCCTCAGCGTTTTAGGAATAAAGATACTGGTGGCCATGAAGGGCCACTCAGAGGGGCTTCTACACTTCAAGTCAGAGTTCCCCAAGCACTGTAGGGATACATCCTTGAGAATTGAGGTATGGCAATTCTCGCACAAGAAATAGAGATATGGAGAGATTAAATGTAGAGATTAAGGCACTGGCCTAGCAGTGCAGCAGATTCCACTTCAACCCCTGACACTGCATATGGTTCCATAGCAGTGCCCTGGTCACATCTGAGCTTAGAGGCAGGAATAGCCCCTGTGCACAGCGGGGTGTGAACCAGCTTCCCCCCATTGCTCCCCAAAAAGAGACAATCGGGGGCTAGAAATTGTACTGTTCTCCCGTCAAGTTTATCAAGCTCTTGGCGTTTATAAATAAAGTAGCAATGCCATTTTGGAATATGTGGTTTCAAGACAAATCATTTGTAAATCCTTTAACTATCTTTGCTGTACATGTTTGCAGAATTTAAGAAAGTAAGTTCTGAGTCTGATGTCTTTTCCAAGAAGGGCTTAGGTACATACCCAAAGAGGGAAGAAATTCATTGTGAAATATTTAATGTTATGGTGTGACGGTGTGGTCACTTAGAGCATCAGTTTATGAGCTCAGCCATAATTCAGAATTTAATTGTTCTTTTATGCTTTAAACATTGTCTATGTTATTGCAGTATTGAAATTCTTTTCACATCATTTTCAATTATTGTTGGCCTGAGTCTGCATTCAGATTAGTAATTTAAAGTGAAAGATGTTCCTTGTTCTGTGAACAGTTCTTGTGCACATGATAAAATTAATTCAGTTCCTACATGGTATCGCTTTCTCTTAGAAAAGAATTGCTGGTCTCATGGACTTAGATGACCTTTCTAGGTCATTGATTACTCTCATTTTATGACTGTGGCTAGACTAGGTAAATGATGAGACATAAAATGTTTAAGTGGCAGGATGTGCGCCTTTGTTTGTTAATGCACATTGCACTATTATTCCTGATATCCAGCAAAGCATTTCTCAGTCAAACACTGTACCTGCAGTGTCGTGTGTGATCTTATCTTAATCATTATGTCTTTATCATTCTCCTCTACGATAATTATGCATTCCATTCTCGCAGTCGTACATCTTTTTCACTTTTAAGTATATCTTTGTATTCATGACCTCTCAGTACAGAGCTCAGATATCTAATTTTTAAGGGTGAAGTGCCTTGCTGCATTCTGATGTGAGAGAATGAGGAGAAATCTGTTCTCTCATACCACAGGGCAGCAGGGACCGGGCTGGGACAGCCTGGATGCTACTGGCTTTCTCCTTTGTTTTGCATTTCCCTCCCTCCCCCCCACACCCTACCCCCTCTTTTTTTTTGCTTTGCTTTTCTTCCTCTGCTTTATTCTCCCCAGACTGCCTTCCTCCAGGAGGTGAGAGGTGTATCTGACTAACCTCTTCCTGCTCTGGAGGCAGTCCAGCGGCCTGCACCTTCATTCTCACCCAGGAGCACTTTGAAGAGAGCTTAGCTTCCTTGTGTGCCCAACCATTAGCCCCGAGGTGTGGGGTATTGGGAGTGTTTGGAAACCAAGAACTTTGGAGCTTCTAGTATTTCCTTGGTTTACTTTTCCCAAATGAAAGTGTTTCTTCTAGTGAATCTGAGGACCGGAAGTAGTATATTGTTTCAGGTGCGCCTGGGGTTTTAGTTCCCATAGTTCTAATTCAAGTTTCCAGATGGATACTTTGTGGCAGATAAATTCATATGACCTGTTTTAATTTTATGTTAGTAATCAGTGCTGTGTCCTATATAAGTGTGAGTTCTATCAAGGTAACTATCTGCTCTTATAGAGAACGGATGGAAAAAGTCATGATTGATTTATTTTGTTCATATAATGAAATAGTTCTTGAAGTCCCATGTCTGATGTGCGGTTAGCTCATGAAGTATTTTGAGAGCCTGAAGATTGGAGTGAGCAGTAGATGGGTCTCTCTTGCCCTCAAGGGGGAAGAAGGATATGTAGAAATATCAATTTATCAAATCAGTAAATTATTTGAATTGCTAACAGGAAGATTTGGCAGCTCTGAAGAAACTTCCTTTGATTAAGGATTAAAATGTGACTAAGCAGTAGATAGAGCAGACAGAGCGCTGAGGACTGAAACAGAAACTGCAATATTAAGTGTTTCTTCTAAGCCATTAGGAAAACGCTCACACAGCCACTCAGTCGCCCTTTTATTTAAGTATAATATACCTGTGGGAAACCGCATGGACCAGTAGTGTACACTGTGCATGTTCATAGGGATTGCTTCTGTGTGACGCCACTGGCACAGAACATGGAACTCTCGCAGCACCGCCTAGTGTGGGGGACGGGAGGGATTTGTGCCCTGCCTGACTGTTCTTGGGGCTGCTGATGCCTCGTGCTTCGGGGTCACTCCTGGCAGTGCTCCAACCTTGTGGTGCAGGGGATCAAATCCCTGCCAAGGGGTGTGTGTGCCAGGCAGCCTCCTTAATCCCTGTACTCTCTCTGCACTTGATTGTGCTAAACAAGGTATATTGTTCTTTTAAAATTGCCAATATGAGGGGCCAGAGAGTTGTACATACATTTTTAGTGTATATTAAATATAGAACATTTGCCATTTGTATAAATGGCACTTAGAGATTAGGGAGAGATTTCTGACAAACAGCTCTCCTTTTCAGGAAAAACCATTCACATTCGTGCGCAAGGTCCGGAGTGATAGTACAGCACTAGGGTGTTTCCCCTGCACATCTGGGTTCAATCCCCAGCACCCCATATGGTCCCGGAAGGCCACCAGGAGGGATCCCTGAGCTTAGAGCCAGGATCTGAGCTCAGCCAGGTATGCATCCCCCGCCCCAGAAAAAAAAAGCAAAAATCCTTTCACGGGATTTTAAAGTTAATATAAAATTCTAGGTAGAGCACAGGGCTTAGAATGTTAGTGTATTATTAGAGCCTCCAGTCCGTGCTTCATTGATTTGAGTCTAAAATGTACTGAAGTGAGCGAGAGTGGGAAATGGGAAGGAACAGTACAGCAGCCTTTGTCCCCGACACGCGCTGCCCGTCAGCCAGCCATCTGCGCTCTGGGAAAGGGGTGCCTTGGCACCGGGCAGAGCCACATTTGGGGATGCAGCTACTGGTAGAACACATGCAACAATGGTGCCCTCATCTGTTCCCTGGCACCCAAATGAAAAAGATCCATGATTCTGTTTCAGATCTACTACCAGGGATTTGACTTTGTGACAGCACAGCTGGGGGTGGCCCCCCAAACAAAACAAAGCTTCTTGAAGTTTTCTCTTTCTGCTTAATCAGGTTTTCTGTTTTGCTTTTGTTTTTGTGTTTTGGGCAAAGTCCTAATCCAAACTTTGCACCTTGGTTTTCTTATTGAGTCTTTTTTTTTGGGGGGGGGCCCCACACCCTGCTGTGCTCAGGGCTTACTCCTGGCTCTATGCTTAGGGATCATTCCTGGCTGACTCAGTGGACCATATGGGGTGCTTGGGATGGAACCCGGGTCAGCCATGTGCATAGCAAGTCCCTTCCCGCTGGACTATGGCTGTGGCCCCATTAAGGTGTTTTTTCAAAGTGAGTAGTCACAGAGGATTAGTAGAGAATACATTATAGAAAATGCTTATCCAGTGACTTCCTAGAAGTTAGTGTTCAATAAATACTTAGTACAGAGAGATTTTTAAAAAAGTGGCAAGATAGCCACCAGCTTAGAAGGACTAGCTACAGATATTTACCTGCGAAGGGTGGAGAAGTTCCTTGGCATTTTTTCCACGAGCAAATACTGAGTTACCTGCTTCATGCTGTCCATTGTATTTGGCACTAGAACTGTAAAAATTAAAAGAAAAATCCACCACTTTAATCTTAATATTAAAGTCAGGTTTAAAAAAAAAATTCAGACAGATATTTGACAGCTCCCTTAATATTGTTGCTGGATCTGAGGCATTTTCTGGGATTCTCCTTACGATGTTAAAACAGTTACCTATGAAAAATGAATAGTTCAGTTTGGCTCCAACCACCAGAGGCTCCATTGTTGGGCTGACTATTAAGAAAGAATGCATTATAATGATGCAATACCCGAGCCATTGCAAAGTGTGTGTGTGTGTGTGTGTGTGTGTGTGTGTGTGTGTGTGTGTGTGTGTGTGTGTGTGTGTGTGGTGGGGAGGGAGTTGAAGTGGTGCTTAAGCCATTTTTTTTACGTCCCTCTCTTTTTTCACTTTATATATACTTGGGAGTTATTAGTATTTGATCTATGCTTAGTATTTGCTCATGCTTAGCTTGCAGAATTTATACTAAGTGAAATCATGGAATTCTTAGGTTAATTTGTTGACGCCTAGTAAAGCAGTGTAATAAAAACTTTTTTCAAGCAACTTCCCACTAAAAATTAAGTGGAATAATAAATTTGAGGTGGAAAGAAAAACCTTGTGAATATAAGCCTAGAATCAATCAATATTTTATCTACTCCTTTGTTTTGATATTACTTCATAACAAAATTTTGGTTTTGCTATTTGCCAAATTAAGGAAAATGTAAATTATGTGCCATATGAGGTTGAGATTTATGTTGTTATACCTGATGTCCCTCTACTGATAACTTTTTTTTTGTTTTTGCTTTTTGGGTCACACCTGGCGATGCACAGGGGTTACTCCTGTTTCTACACTTAGGAATTACTCCTGCTGATGCTCGGGGGACTATATGGGATCCTGGGAATTGAACCCAGTCAGCCGCGTGCAAAGCAAATGCCCTAACCCACTGTACTATTGCTCCAGCCCCTTCTGCTGATAATTCTTGTGCCAGCTTATTTGCCATGATAATAATATCCTGGAGTTAATTATTGTTCTTATTAAAATGGTCTGATTTTAACAATCTTAGTAAAGAAGATGATGTAGAAGTATTGCATTTTTCACATGATACCCTCTTTGGTGGGTACTGCAAATAACAGGACTTTTCGATTTTGTCTCCGTCCTTCCAGTTTGCTGGAAACCATGTCTCACTACACCGATGAGCCCAGATTCACCATAGAACAGATAGACCTTCTCCAGCGCCTCCGGCGGACTGGAATGACTAAACATGAAATCCTCCATGCCTTGGAGACCTTGGACCGTCTCGATCAGGAGCACAGTGACAAATTCGGAAGGAGGTCCAGCTACGGAGGGAGCTCGTACGGGAACAGCGCCAACAACGTCCCCGCGTCTTCCTCCACGGCCACGGCCTCCACCCAGACCCAGCACTCGGGAATGTCCCCATCCCCCAGCAACAGCTACGACACCTCCCCGCAGCCCTGCACGACCAACCAGAATGGGAGGGACAACAGCGAGCGCTTGTCCCTCTCCAACGGGAAGACGTCGCCCACGCGCTACCACGTGAACAGCATGGGGCAGCGCTCTTACAGCTTTGAGGCGTCCGAAGAGGACCTCGACGTGGACGATAAAGTGGAGGAGTTGATGAGGTTCGTTCTTTCTTGCGTACTCAAAGTCCCCAGGAGTGTCTTAGTTCTTAGGTCACCTTTGAGTCCTGAGCTACAGTTCAGCTCCCCATGTCCGGGAGCTGGGACTGCTACCTCCAAAGGAGAATCTTCTCAGTGTTTAGGTTTTCAATTCAGATTTTCTTCTTTTGCATTCTTAGCTTTGATCAAAGCAGAGATGAGCCTTCTCTGGCTGTTCTGACTGGTAACTTGAGAGTTTGCTGCAGTGCTAGACTAGTTGAGATCCTTAAATCCATAGTAAGTACTTTTTTCCGATAGATGATTTGATCATGATGCAGAGTATTTTCCCCCCCAACATCCCAAACAAGAAAACAAATATGAGCACATACTATGTGAAAAGTATTATCCTTTGGAAGGAACAGGGGCCTGACTTCTGTGCCTAGGAAGCTGACTTCTGTTTCCAGCTATGGATGACACACATATAGATGCTGACAAGTGTGTCTCCACCCTACCTGGTGCATAGGAGCACCTAGTCTTTGTAAGTGCCGAGAAAAGGAGCTGGTCACTTGCAACAGAGACCATGGGGGCCTGGACACTTAGAGGTGGTACCCAGGTCTCTTGGATTGTTCTGTCCTCAGGATCTGGAATCATCCTAAAAACATGGAGAGACTTAATATTGTCAATGAATTAATGAATTTGAGCTAAACCTTAAAGGATAGCCTCTGTTTTGAAACGGGTTTTATTTTAAGGTGAGGGAATGGTAGAAGTTAGTCAAGACAAGGCGTATTTCATGATATAAAAACTTGGGGGCTGGAACAGCATGTAGGGTGTTTGCCTTGCATGCGACCCACCTGGGTTTGATCCCCAGCACCCTATATGATCCCCAAAGTCCTGCCAGGCATATTTCCTGAGTGCAGAGCCAGGAAGTAACCCCTGAATTCTTCTAGGTGTGCCCCTCCAAATAATAAAATAATAACAATTTTTATTATAAATGGGGGCCAGAGACTTCAGGGTAAAACACAGGTGCATGTGGCTAGCCCCGGTTTTATCCCTGGCAACACATATGGTCCCCAAGCAGAATCAGGAGTGAGCCCTGAGCACCACCAGGTCTGGCATCAAAACCAAAACACCAGAAGTTATGAATGAACTAGATTGTGGCAATTGAGAAGAGCGTGCTCAGGTTTGAAGATAGGATCAGTACAAGGCATTTACATTTGATTGGTTAGAATTGAAGAGACTTTTCAGTCCTGTGGAAGAGGCATATGGAAAGCACAGTTTCCATCATTCCTGTAGTACAGAAGAAAGCTTACCATTAGGTTATAGTGGGAAGGTAAAGACATCGTCGTCGTCGGAACTAGCTGTCAACTCACATAAGGTGAGTGAAATGGAAAGCTGTAGTTATAAGATACAGTTCTTCCCAGAGAGTTTTCAGACTTGAAGATAGCATAATGGTAGGTGAATGTTGTATCCAGATTCCAATTATGGAAATCTTGCTATAGTTTTATAGAACACCTGTGATTTAAGCCTTTAAATATGGGGGCCAGGAAGAAAGCTCAGTGGTCAGGGTGCATGCTTGTATGTTCAGGGATTGAGGGTCCCCCACCACATTGCTGGCCTCTGCATTGAACCATCTAGTCTTGAGTAATGCCGAGACCCCTGAGCTCAGCTTGGGGCCCCTCTGCCTCCACCCCCACAAACTCCTAAAACGATGAAGCTCTGACTTCATTTTCACTTCTGTGTGTGTGGTGCTGGAGACTGGGTCCAGGGCCTCGCTGTGAAGACGTTTGTCTTCTACTGATGAACTGCCTTTCTGATCCTGGATTTTCTCCTTAAATTATGAGTCTCTGTGTATGAGTATGGAGGATTTCAGCCAGGAAATTTGTTCACATAGTTTTGTTTTCACTGTCATTACTGAGTTTTAATAAGCTTTTTAGTGTAACTATTTAGTTACCACGAGTGTGTTATACTAACAAGAAGTTTGGGAAACTTTTTTTTTCTTTTTTCAGTTTTTAGAAAGTGTACCAGGGTCTAAAAACTGAAGTATTGGCTTTTGGGTTGGGACAGTTAAGTCACCTTTGTCCTCATACAGGAAGCCTTAGCAGCATTGGCACTCCGATTCCATTGTGCCTGCTGGCGCACCTGTGCTTTGTCGGCAGAGCCCACCGTACCCCCTACCGCCTGCCTGTCCCTGGCGCACTCTGGCCCCTGCCTTTCTCCACTGCCCCTTCCAGCCGCTCCTCGGTGTCTCTCACTAGCTGCCTTGCTGTTCTGTGCCTTGGCGGTCCCCCGACTTTCAGTGACTTCTTTGCCTACAGCTTATCTTTCTCATGTTTGCAGTAACAGTCCTGAAGTAGGACAGACATTTATTCACGACAGTTCTCAACCATTGCAACCACCCTGGGGAGTGGAGCAGAGAAACAGAGTCACAGAAACTAAAGCATTGTCCCACGAGCACGTCCATATTAAGTAGTATTCTAGCCCATTCTAGTCTTCATTATGTTTGTCTCCGGTACACATTTCCTCTCTAGAAAGCTTGAAGCTTTGTTTGTTTGGGGGTCACACCGGGCAGTGTTCAGGGCTTCCTGCACTCAGGAATGACTCTTGACAGGGTTCAGGGGACCATATGGGGCCCTGGAGGTTGAACCCGGGTCAGCTGCGCTGCATGCAAGGAAGCACCCTGCCCATTGTACTGTCATTTCAGCCCCTGTAGAAAGGTTTTCCCATGCCTAGAGATTTCTATGGTTCTCAGAAAACATTAAAATAATCCACAAAAATAAAGTGTAAATGCCCTGATGGGCTTCCCCACCTCTGCTCCATGATACTCACCACTTCAAATCAGTCACCACCAAATGAGTTATTTGGTAGAATATTGGATGTTTTTGAGCAGTGCATCTTCCTGAGTGTCTGTCCCCATGTAGGCTGTACCCTCTGCCTATTGCCATGGTGATTTTACTTTTTTGTTTGTTTGGGGGCCACACATGGCAGTGCTCGGGGCTTACTCCTGGCTCTGCACTCAGGGGTCACCCTGGCAGTGCTGGGGGACCCTATGGGGTGCTGGGGATCTGATGAGGTTGGGTTCGAGGCCAGTGTCCTGCCGGAGTACTGCCACGCTGTCCCGCTGTGGTGATTCTGTGCATTTCACGTAGGAGCCACTTCTCGCACGTTGGTGTTCCTCCGCTTGGAGGGCATCACACATAAGGTGTCTTTGAAGTATCATAACCTGCTCAGCCCACAAACAGCTCTCATGCCTCAGCCTTTCAGGGGTCACTGAAGATTTTTTTTTTTACTGTCATTGTGAAATTGAAATTATTCATGATTGGGTTTGAGGCTTCCAGTGTTTCAGCACTCCCCTCCAGTGCCCGGCATCCCCCCGCAGGCTGCTTCTGCAAGAGGTTTGGTTTTTTTTTTCTAATAGAAGTATTTGCACTGTGGCTTCCACCCTGCTGCCGCCAGGGAGCATACCCACGCTCACACTTTCAGCGGCCCTCCTCCTCCTCCTATGGACACTTCCCCCCACCGTGGACATCGCCCCCTCCCGGGCGCGCCCCCCCCCCCCCCCGCCAAACAGCATATTTCATGCCAGACACCAGGCCTCAGGTTCTTGGCTTCCTCGGCCTTTGGGTGTCAGTCACTCCCTCGTTATATTTCGTTCTGCCCCGCACCTGAGGGACCGTCTGTCGGGTCTCTCTCCCTCTGACTAACTCAGCACCACACTCACCAGGTCTCTCCCCGGAGCCACGACTTTCAGGATTCATCTGTCCTGGTGGCCGAGGAATACTCCACTATGTGTGTACTACGTTGTGTGCAAATGGTTGTTAAGACCTTAGTGGCACCTGCACACGTGATCAGCTTGTTCTGAGTCAAGCAGAGCAACGTTTCTGGTGTGCAGGGAACCCCCTCCCCTTCCTGCCTCCCGCACAGTGCCCTCAGCCCATGCTTAGGGGTCAGCCTGGGAGTCCGGGGTGAAGCATGTGCACCAGCCCTAACCCTGAAGACGTCTTTTGTTTTGGGGCCCCACCCAGCATTGCTCAGGGCTTTCTCCTGGCTCTGTGCTCAGGGATCATTCCTGATGGGGTTCCGGGGACCATATGGGGTGCCGGGGATCGAACCTGGTCAGCCACATGTAAAATAAGAGCCTTACCTGTTGTACTACCTCTCCAGCCCTGTTAATTTTTTGTTGTTGTTGTTGTTGTTTGGTTTTTGGGTCACACCCGGCGATGCACAGGGGTTACTCCTGGCTCTTCACTCAGGAATTACCCCTGGCGGTGCTCAGGGGACCATATGGGATGCTGGGATTAGAACCCGGGTCGGCCGCGTGCAAGGCAAATGCCCTACCCACTGTACTATTGCTCCAGTCCCTGTTAATTTTTTTTTTAATTGGCTTACACATAGAGGTACATCCATACATGCTAATATGCCAGCATATGTCTGTTAATGTGAATCTATTCCCTAAGTTTTACGAGTGTATTGAAAACAGAAGATTTGGAGACTTTTTTTTCTGAGCTAGTTATCTGCAGACCTAATAATAAGGGTAATTACTTGTTTAAATAAAGTATTTATGTTCTGGGCGTTGTAACATTTACCAGTTAGCTTGTTGTTTCTTTTAAAGTTATATTTAATTATTTAAAATAAATAAAGTGTGCTTTATTTCCATGGCTGGAAATGAAGGGGAGTGTATTTTTCCGTCATGAATTTCCACATAATACATTATTCTACCTGTGAGACAATCTTGGTAGGAGTTGCTCCATCTCTGGAAATTTGTTGAGCCAGAGGGAAGGGGAGTTCTAAAGAGTGTGCAGTTTGTAACTGCTGCAAGAATATGGAAGAGCTCAGTTTAAACGGTCTTGGGAATGGAGAAATAGTACAGTCGGGAGGGCACCTGCCTTGCACGCAGTCAACCAGGGGTCAATCCCGGCATCCCAAATGAGGTCTCCTGAGCATCGCCGGGTGTGGCCCAAAAACTTTAAAATCAAAACAACAACAAAAGTTTTCAATATTCTTTGTTCCATAGAAGGAAGTGCTGCCATTTGTAGCTGCTGCAGATAACCTTTCATCATGCTACTAGAAACTCAGCCGCATAGGAAATAAAAAAATAGAGCCATTTTAAACTTCTTTTCTTTTTTTAAAATGTTGCTGGAAGTTGAACCCATAGCCTCACAGATGCTCTAACACTGAAATATAGCCCCAGTCTTCAATTTCGGTTTTTGGTTTTTGGACCACACCCAGCAGTAAGTGGGGATCAAGTTGGCCTCCCACATTCTTTCCCTCCAGTCTGAGAGCTGTTTTATAAGTTATCTAGATCAGTTGATCCTTTCCCAACCTCTTCGATTTCAGATTTGTTCTTTCATTGAACAACTTTAGCTCTGTTATACATAACCCCCCTAATGCATTCTGACGTATTCTCTGTGCCAAAGAACTTTAGAGTCTAATAAGAGGGCTAAGAGCAGATTGACACACTTTATCAGCATGTACTATAGAGATCTGCACAGAGTGAAGGCTGGATGAAGTAAAATTCTCCCTCAGAGATAATGAATCTGGCATGAATGTGGCATGTATGGGAAAGGTAGGCAGTGATGCGGGTTCAGGTGAGGAGATACAGATAAACTGTGAATTTATTTTGAACCTATTCAACCCAAGGAGGAGCATCAACCTGTGGTTCACTCTAATTCCAGAAGCCTTGAAGAGTAACAATCATAAAGATGCCTAATAAGAGAAGGGGAAAAAAGATGGGAGCGATAGCACGGTGGGGAGGGCATTTGCCTTGCATGTGGCCAACTAGGGTTCGATTCTCAGCATCCCATATGGTCCCCCGAGCACCAGAGTTAGGAGGAATCAGGGATCATTCCTGAATGCAGAGGAGGACTTGCTCCTGGTCCTGCTCTAGGGCCAAGTTCAGGCAAAGAAAGAAGAAGCAGGAGATGATTACATTAATTTGGAACAGTCAAGTTCTCACGGAGAAACTAGCAGGCAATGGCATGAGTAGGCAGAAAAGGTTAAAGATGAGTGGGAACGAGAGGGTATGCGAAAGGTCCCGAACACAGCTAACAGGAGAGCAGATGCGCAGACACAGAGGAGAACGGGACGCAGCTTGAGTACTGCTTTTCACTGGGCGGGGCTAAGTAAACCAGCCCTCTGAAGGGCATTGCTGCCAGGATCTAAATTGATTTTATAAAAACTTCCCCCGGAGCTTTCCTCATTCTGATGTTTTCTTCAGCCTTATACTCAGCACATCATTTGGTTCTTTCCCGAGGATTCCCAGAGTTCTGTTTACAAAATAATAGTGTTCAATTTTTTCCATTGAAGAGTTCTAATTGTGTATATATCTGCACATTCGTTAATAGTAATTTTCCTTGAAATTTCATTTCTCTGGAGAAAAATATTAAAAGCCTTGTAGAGGGTCATTGCTATTCTCTTTGTATGATGATGAAACAGTTCCACTACACCCTTACCTTTCAAATGCTATGAGGGTTTTGTTATTGTTGGTTTTGTCTTTTATGTCACTCCTGGCAGTGCTCAGGGCCCATTGTTCACTGGTCATTTCTGACTGGGCATGGGGGTGCCTCAGTGGTGCCAGGGTGAGCGCCCAGGTCAGCATGCACAAGGCAACCCCCTGCCCACTTTACTCTCTCTTGGCCCTTAAATGTTGTGTTTTTGTTTTTGTTTTCCTTTTTGGGGGCCACACCCAGTGATGCTCAGGGGTTACTTCTAGCTCTGCACTCAGGAATTACTCTTGGTGGTGCTTGGGGGAATCCTATGAGATGCCGGGGATTGAACCTGGGTCAGCCGCATGCAAGGCAGACGCCCTCCCTGCTGTGTTATTGCTCTGGCCCCAAATGTTGTGTTTTTCTTTTCTTACAAAGGTGTCTCTCAGGACTGACGGGTTAGCTCAGTGGGCTGCACCACAAGTTCGGTCTCTAGTACCACATAGTCCCTGAGCAAGACTGGACATATCCTAAAACCCCCACATCATCATCATTATTATCATCATCATCATCATCGTCATCATCAAGTGAAACTTCTCTTTCAGGGCAGGAGTTAGCACGGGGCGAGATCATAGACTTCACGTGCTGCAGCCCAGGTTCCCTCTCACTGCCAGGTCCCCCAAGCATTCAGAAGCAGGACCTCATGAGCAAGAAAAAAGAAAAAGAAAAAGCTTCTCTTTGGTAAATCAGTGAAAAGGTTTTAAAAAAATGGGGGGCTGGAGCGATAGCATAGCGGGTAGGGTGTTTGCCTTGCATGCAGCCAACCCAGGTTCGATTCCCAGCATCCCATATGGTCCTCTGAGCACCGCCAGGGGTAATTCCTGAGTGCAGAGCCAGGAGTAAACCCTGAGCATTGCTGGGTGTGACCCAAAAGGAAAAAAAAAAAAAAGAAAAGAAAAGAAAATATAGCATAATAATATAGTCTGGGAAATGCTGGTCTGCAGACATTTGGGGGTTCCTTCCATCTCACTGCAGGAGGATAGTTAAGGATCCCATGCAAAGCTCTGAATAATTCATGAGTGAGATATGCCATACTGGAACAATTGTGTACTGTCCCTTCTAAGTCAGTACCTACTGTAATGAATTAGATTTAAAGTAAATTCATTTGAATTTCATTTTAAATCTGTAGTCAAAATGCCACTTAATCGTTTTTTTCCCCTGCAAAAGCACATTTCCAATTTAACCTTAATGATATTCCCTTAAATTATTTTTTATTTTCCTAGGAAAACATTCTATATACTAAAATGCAGTACATTATTTTGAAATGTTCAGACTGCAGCTGTATTAGAAACTAAAATGATGTGGGGTTTCATTTGCAAAAGCCAATTGAAATAGATGCTGCCGAAGTTCCTTCCCTCTAGCTCAGCTGATGATAGATCGATCTCTGGGAGCTGTTGGGCCTGGTACCTGTACTGCACTCAGCACTTTGCTCTCTGCTTGACTTTCAGATGTACTTATATGTGCCTTTTCTTCCATAGACGTAATTGTAAAATGTTATGATGCTGTATATTTTTAAAAGAAATATTTCAAATATGAATAGACATTTTGAAAAGAGTCTAGCCAATATTTAGATGAGAATCTGTGTCCCTCTTGGGTTCTCGCTGACTTAGCTGTGATCGGGGTTTCCAGTCGGGAGGCCTGTGAGCCTGCCTTGGCCCAGCCTGCGGGGCTGGGGCTGCCTCGGCTCCCGTCTCCCCAGAACCCCGCCCCCAGAGAGTGAGAGCCGGCAGCCAGGCCCTCCTTGCCAGGGCCAGGAATTGCTGCTCTAAGATAGAACACAGCAGATTTTTATTTTATTGGGGGATGGGGGAGGCGGGGAATAGGATACTTTTCATTTCTCCAAATACTTCATAGAAAGGCTTGACACCCTTTTAACAGTTTTTCATTCATTCACAAAACCAAAATGATCGGTAACAATTCATGAGCCCTTGGCTCCTGATTGGGCCAGCACTTTTTTCTGCAAAAGTCCAGAGAGTAAACATCTTAATTGAGACTTTTTCTGCAAAAGTCCAGAGAGCAAACATCTTAGTTGAGATTTGTGGCCAAGCAGGAGGGGGATGGGGTGGGGTGGATAGAGAAATAGTGATATTTACCTGTAAGAGGAAAATATAATGGTCACAGTTATTTTTACAAACTCCAATATTTAATAGAAATTCAGCGCGGTATTCAGGTTGGGCCGCAAGAAGCTGGCTGGTGGGAGGTAGCACTCCCACGGTCCCCTGGCCACCTGCGCGCAGAGCCTGCCTCCAGCACATCCGCTCCTCTGACCCATGTACACGGGACTTTTAAAGGCTGCACCTGCCAGTGAGAATGGATATTGGTGAGTGTGGGTGTGGCAGGGGACAAAGGTTTGCTTAAAGCAAGTTCAAAGTTAACATCCCCTGTCATTGAATCACTTGCAAAAGTTTGATTGGATGAAATCTACTTTGGAAACCATTCATAACCATTTGTAGGTCGTATTAAAAAAAAAATACAAAAACAGGTGGCACAACCCTGATGGGCTGGAGGAGGTCGTGCTCAGTAGGGTGAGCTGGAGGGAGAAAGACGTCCCAGGCACTCGAACTCTTCAGGGGGTTTGAAGAGGGCGGCAGCAGCCCCTCCACTATGGCAGGTACATGTAAACAAGCATAAGACGGAAAATGATGAGTCACACTCCTTCAATAAAAAAATGACTTAAAAAGTTAAAGCTTCGCATTTCAGTAACGCAGACGATGACTTTAGAGCCAGTGGGAGGGAGTAGAAGGCCCAGGCTCTCGCCATGTAAGCAGCCGAGCCCTGTTCTGTCCCCAGCACTGCACGCAAAGCCCTGAGCACAGAAAAAGGAGTTGCTCCACGCCCCCGATGTGGCCCGAAGCCCCCAGAAACCTATTGCAAAAACAGACGGCAGGCAGGGTTCCCTGGGAACCAGAGTTGGCTGAGTCCAGGGTTTTTTTGGTGTTAGCTTTTGTTTGTTGTGTTTTTTTATTGTTTGTTTTCGGTTTTATTTATTTGTTTGTTTGGTTTTTTTTGGGGGGGGGGTCACACTGTCGATGCTCAGGGCTTACTCCTGTATTCAGAAACTACTCCTGGCGATGCTCGGGAAACCATGTGGGGGCCCAGGGATCAAACCCTTGTGCAAGGCAAGCCCCAAGAGATGTGCTCTCTCTCCAGACACATTTGTCGGTTTGGTTTTTGTGTTTGGGGGCCACACTCAGCAGAGAGGGTGGCAAGAGCTTCATCCTGACTCAGAGATCCCTCCTGGCAGTTTTCAGGGACCCCGTGGTATTACTTTTGAACATGAACAGAAATTGGTCTTTTGTAATTATTTTTGTGGGGAGTATCACCCTGGCTGTGTTTGTGGTCCCAGGGCCCTTCCTGGCTCTCCTCAGTGCTGCGTGGACCCGACAGTGCAGTGAGCCAGCCTGAGGTGCAGGGCCTGCCAGGGCTCCAACTCGGGCGGAGAGCAAGGGGAGCATATACCGGAGCCCTTGGAAGCGCCTCACCCCTGCTGGTGTCATTCAGGGACAAATTGTTCATTTCAAAATAGATTCGTTTTTAAGTATTCCGTGCTGAGGGAGAAATAAGTCTTGCTATTTCATTGTCATTCAAGTGAATTTATAAACATTTGGGAGTTCATTGGATTTTTGCATAAGTAAAATTTCAGTGGAGAAAAAAATAGCTCTATAATGTGTAATCCCAAGGATACAGAATATTCTATAGTATGAAGCATTCAGCATTCTCTATGTTACATGTACTAGAAAATCAATCTATTCCCTCTCCATCTCCACCCCAGTCCCCCTGAAATACATGGGTTGGAACCTAGAGCTTCACAGCTATAAGGCGTGCGCTCTGCTCTGAGGCATGTTCCAGGCGGGCTCGGGGGATACAGGCTGCCAGGCACGCGCCCTCCCTACCTGCGCCACTATTTCTGCAGCCCCAGTACATACCTTTTTATGCTGCAATTTTATATCAACTTCTCACACTTGAAGTTTTTTTGGTGAGGGAGGCGGGTGGTGTGGTGGGGGGGGAGGCTGTATACTGGAAAAAAAGTCATTTTCAAGGTCTCAGTCCTTCAGACACTAATATTTAAGAAGTTGTGAGCATTTTAATGATCGGAGGATTGTTCATTCACGCCCTGAGCCTTGCAGCCGCGGGTTCTGGTTTTCTAAGGTTGCTGCCCGCATGCGGTAGATTGTTGCCTGGTACGAAGCATCCTCTGTCCTGCCCGGCAGCGGCTTCCGGGGGAACCGTCCCGCGGCAAGAGATTGACCTCTGTGTGTCACTCACGTCTGTAGATGACGGGGAAGGGGCTGTGTTTTTGTGTGTTTTGGTTTCATCCCCTCACCCCCACGCTCGGTGCGTTGATTCCGTGTCCCTTCTGTGTTGCCCCCACCGCTCCGCTTCACCCTTCTGAGCAAAGACGACGATCTCTGCCTTCAGCATACATTGTTGGTCTTGTCTTCTGTTTTTGTCAGGAGGGACAGCAGTGTGATAAAAGAGGAAATCAAGGCCTTTCTTGCCAACCGGAGGATTTCCCAGGCCGTTGTGGCGCAGGTCACAGGTAAGCACTAAAGAGCGTTCCCCGACGCGTCTGCTCCCTGCCCACTGCAGCCGCCGCTGCAGCCCGGAGCGCGTCTGCTCTCAGCCCTCTGCGGGCCCCGGGCCACACCTGCTCTCTGCCCCTCTCTGCCCCCTGCAGCCCTGCTCTCTGCTCCACTGCAGCCCCAGACCGGGCCACGTCTGCTCTCTGCCCAGCTGCAGCCCCACTCTCTGACCCCTCTGCAGCCCCCTGCAGCCCCGCTCTCTGCCCCGCTGCAGCCACGGACTGGGCCATGTCTGCTCTCTGCCCCTCTGCAGCCCCGGGCCACGCCTGCTCTCTGCCCCGCTGCAGGCGGCAGAGGGCTGCTGATGTTTCTGCACTGCAGCGCACAGCTGCCAACGTGGGCATTGTAATGTATGCCCATGATTTAAAACCCATTGTCTCGGATCTCATGGAACTTTCCCAGTGATTTTTTTTTTAAACTTGTGCTAGTAAATTTTATAGCATTTCTGAAGAGCACAAAATTCCCTATCTTATGGCTCCAAAAGGGTATCTCAGGTTTTCTTTCAGTATGACAGAGCTTATGACACAGGTGCAACCAACCGCTTTCGACATCACGTGTCTTTAAAAGCTTTGCAGCCCTAAAACATAGTCTCCCATTTTACCCACCAGAAATCATGAGACTGTGGGGCCAGGGCGAGAGGACAGCGGACAGGGCGTTTGCATTGCACACAGCCGACCCCGAGTCCCATATGCCTCCAGCCCCCCTGCCTGCCAGGAGAGAGAGCCCTGAGCACAGAGCCAGGAGGAGGTGCTGAGCACCGCCAGGTGTGGCCCCGACACAAAAAACAAACAAACAAACAAACAAAAAAACGAGAAAAGAAAAGAGAGAAATCAGAGGCTAGAGGAGGCCGTGTTTTATTAGCCACTTTTCTGTGTGTGACAGTTTCTCTCGGTTGCTGAGAAGGTAAGCGTTCCCATCGACTGTGTTCCTGACATTCCGCCCCATTCCCCACCCGGCACGTCCTGTCCGCCCTGTGGTGTGCGTGTCATCCTCAGCGCAGCCTCGTTTCCTCGGGAAGAGTTAGGCTGGGAGGAGCGTTTCTCCGCTGGTGTCTCCCTCAGGCACCAGGGATCTTTTTCTGCGTGTGTTGTAAGGACTTTGAAACTCCACTATGTTTTGTAGTTGACATGTTAAGTATTGCTTAAATATTGTTTCAAACATTGTGCTTCCAGGTAGTTTTAAAATCGGTGGCTCTGAAAAGTCGTTTGTTCCTCTCCCTTCTTTTTCTGACAGAGGAGTGACTGCTCTGAGTGGGCTTCCCAGGCCCTACCTCTCAGGCTCTTAGCTCTGCAGAATACAGCTGCGTCTCCTGTCAGTGCGCCCTTGCAGTCTCCAGACACCCTTTCTCCTAGACACCGCTGTATAGTGTGCTACTCTGTGCTGTGTCTTGAAGCTAACCTACTCTAGAAGGTTGCTGTTGGCGTTAATTTTTTTTTTTTGCTTTTTTGGGTCACACCCAGCGATGCTCAGGGATTACTCCTGGCTCTGCACTCAGGAATTACTCCTGGCGGTACTTGGGGGACCATATGGGATGCCAGGGATCGAACCCGGGTCGGCCGCGTGCAAGGCAAATGCCCTACCCATTGTGCTATCGCTCCGGCCCCTGTCAGCGTTAATTTAATTAAGGCTGAAACGAACTTTCAGAAGTGCTAAATTTAATCCCCCCTCCCCAAAATCACAGGTCAGTGCGTGTTATGTTAGGATTAAACTTGTAATGTGTGTTTATAGATGACACTTCTGTCTGCGGCCAGACTCTCACTCAGTGCGTACCAATCCATATAGGAACCCTCCACGGCAGAGCACTGGATGAGTTTAATTTCCTAAGTCACCGCTGTTCCCTATATCATCCAGAGTGAGGGGTTGGTGCTAAGCACACGTAGGCCCCTTCCCCCAGGCCTGTCATGTGCCCTGCGGCTCTTTGCTTCAAGCCCCTGAGCAACGTGGGACCTTACATGTGCCAGGCTGAGCGGGTGGGGGATTATTATGGTGCATCATTATATTATCTTGGGAAATTAGGAGTATTTTGAATACCTGGAGTCTTAAACCATCTTAGACTTTGGAAAGCTAGTAGGAACTTTAAGAAAACCTATTCGCCATGTAAACTGGTCTGTTCCTCCTTCTCTCCCTTACACTGTCTTACTGGGGAGCGGGGGAGAGGCCCCAGACTGACCATGCTGTTCTCCAGGAGCACAGTTACACACTGGGACGGGAGCCAGAGATGGTGCGAAGTGGCACAGGCGTCTTCAACACCCAGCCGAGCCATAGGCCATGCTCTGTGCTTGGGTGGCCCCAGGACTGGGCTCGTGGCCTCCTGCAAGGCGAATGCTTCAGCTGTGAGAGACTATCTGGTGGAGGAGAGGCAGGAGGGACTCACCTGGCAGTGCCCTGGGGCTCCTCCCAGCTTGCTGTCCGGGGACCGGTGGTGGTGGGCATCAAAGGGGACCTCCCTGGAAACCGCAGACGCCAACCCTTCGAACTCTTTCTGCAGCCCTGGAAAAATGGTGCTTTGGAAACCCTTTTAACGTTGGTGTAAATCATAATAAAATACTTCGTAAAGTAGCTTTTTTTAAAAGAAGCCTTAAAACAAAACTTCAAATGGAAAAACATTAGCTATTAGCTAGTGAATTCGACACTGCGCTGAATACTGCCCTTTTGGAAAAAGGAATTGAAAGCTCGGGTCGGCGTCTCACTAGTTGAGACGTCTCGGGTAGGGGACAGCAGTGCTGACGGCTTGCCACGTTGGTTCACCAGAGCCGCCCCGAGCCGCTCAGTCCCAGGACGCAGTCAGCAGGTGACAGGGAATTCGGGTCTGAGGAGTGCCTTTCCAGGAGGCCCGGAAGCGTTCCTGAAATGGACTTCAAAGGATCAACATTTGTTAATTTTGCCCAGTTAATAAGAGACTCCATGATGCTTTTTCCTGGGTTTGAGCACGAGTTGACCGTCTGTTATATCACACACTTTTCTTTCACTGCTGCGTCCAGATAGAATTTGGTACTGTTAAAATTTCTTCCTCGCTATAGCTGCATTTGTGTATAAAAAAAAATCAGCCTTGAGATAAAAATGAGAATGGGTGGTACATAACAATAGAAAATGCTAAATAAAAAAGGGTATTGAGGTGCAAAATTATAACACATGTGCTCGTTCCAGAAACAAACACAGAGGTTTCTTTTTATAGATTTGGAGCATTTCTATTATAAGATAAACAAGAAGTTCATGGGTGGGGTCTGTATAAATAATATCCCACTGATAGGAAGAATGACAGTATAAACAGGATATAATAGCAGAGCCTGCTGAATTCCCAGCATGTTATTTGTAGCTCCTTTCTCTGTCACAGCTGCTCCCACAAGGCTGGATTTTTACCTCTGGATGAGGTCGGACAAGATTCTAAATTCTAACAATGGTGGGGCGGAGAGCATAGTCTTTGCTTTTGGAATAAACAACGTGTGTTTAATATTCACTTTCAGGGCTGTTTCAGAATCCTTAAAATATGATTTTCTTTTAAAATGAATGCTGCAACAAACCAGGCAGGCAGAATAACGAGTCAATGGGCAGAGGCTGAATAGAGCTTATCAGCCAGAGGAATAGACCAATTGGACTTGTGTCTTTTTTTTTTTTTTTTCAAAAAGTAGCATTTTAATGGAAAAAAAAAGTCAGCACCTCTGAATTTTAAGAACTAGAGCTCAGTTTTATTTTCTTGAATCATCGTAATTTGGGAAGCAGTCATTACACTTTCGAGAGCTTTCCATCTAGCCACGGAGCCGAGGAGGACAGGCTTTGAGTAGTTGTTTTCTGGATGTTTTCTCTATTGTCAACTTTTCTTTGGGACGAGGGAGCTTTGGGCCATGCTCAGCAGTGCTCAGAGATCACTCCGGGGGGGGGGGGGGGTTGGTGGGGCCCAACTGCAGTGCCAGAGATCAGCCATGTGCAAGGCAAGTGACTTAACCCTGAACTATTCCCGAAATGTAAGAACTGGTCTAAAGAGAACTTGGCGCCAGTTTTAGCCATGTCCCATCTGTATTTGGATGCCTTCCCTTCTGAAAATTTGATCTCTCCAAAGAATGATAACAACCTGCATGCTCGGTTTCTTTCTAATACAATCTTCACCAAAAAATGTGTATATCTTAATCATCTAGTTTAGAGGTTTCCAAACTTATTTTCTCTGCTGCCCCTTTCCAAAAAGTTAAAAAACAGCCACTCAGGGTCTCTTCGCCACCCCGCTCCCCCACCATAGTTGCATTCCAGACTCCTGTTGCCCCCCCTGGATCATTCCATCACCCCCTGCCCCCATCATGGGATGGGGTGAGGTGGTGTTTCCCACTTTGGGAAGCATTGTTTTAACTGATTAGTGAACTTCAGACCAGATACATAAGCCCAATTAAAATGTCAATATGTCTTTAAAAATGTACATATTCTATTTTGTTGAACAGTTATTTATTAGATTCACAGCCAAAAAGTGAGTATTAAGAGTCCCTGAATACCTCCCCACGTACCTCCTGCCTTGAAGGAGTAGCACTTAGTAGGTAATATAGGTTTGTTTGGAGGCCACATCCGGCGGTGCTCAGGGATCACTCCTGGTGTCCCCGGGGGAGGGAGGTCATATGGGGAGTCAGGGGTCCAACAAGAAGTAGAGTCTGGCATGTGCAGGACAAGTGCCTTACCCACTGTACTGTATCTCCGGCCCTCTACCAGTTTTACTAGTTTTATGTGAAGCCAGATCCCAGTTTGATACCTTTTATCTGTTCCACAGTGTGCTGATATCCGTGTGAGATGTCTGTCTCCAAATTGAAATGCTTTAGAGATTTTGGAGTGTTTTGTTTGTTTTAGGAGAAAACTTCTTTTTCCCTAGCCTCTGAGTGAGCTTCCGGCACCAGCACTGTAAATGTTCTTGCGGAGTTGCTTTGAGATTCCCTCCTGGGCTGAGGCTGAGGAGGACTAGAGGGGACAGAACAGACGTCCTGGCGCTCCAGAAGTCCTTTTGATCTCGTCTTCTTTTATCTCACTCAGTTTATTGGCAAACTGTTTTTCTTGAAACATAACCTAACTTTTTTCTCCATAGGAAGAAAGCCAACCTCTATATCTGGAGACCCATTACCTCTGCTTTGGTGACTCTGAAATTAAAGTCAGAGGAAGGGGCTGGAGCACTGGTCCAGTGGCTGCCATGCATTGACGTGGCCAAACTGGGGTTCAAACCCTAGCACCCATTGGTCCCAGAGCCATGCCAGGAGTGAGCCCTGAGTTCTATCGGGTGTGGCCCAGAAAAACAACAAACCAACAAAAGATAAAATAAAAATAATTTTGAAGGATTACTAGAAAAATCATTTTTTTTAGTCCTTCAAATTCTTTGAAGGACTTTTGAAGTCCTTCAAAATTATTTTGCCATGGTTTCATCTTCCCAGATTCTCTATAGGAATATCCACCTGTGTCACCTGTGTAGATTACTGTAAACGTAATGGAGACTGGGTAAAATAATATTTTCCATCCACTTATACTTAAAGTGGAAACTATATTTTTTAACAGTTTTGCTCTATAATAAGCTTTGGCCAAAGTGACTTTAAAAGGCAAGGTGAAGATACAAATTTTCTCATTTTTTCAGTAGTTTTTGTATTTGTTTCCCTATAACTTTTGTTTTCTAAGACTGTAAGGCTAAATTGTTGCTTAAGGTGCTTGGTTGCTTCAAGCGTCCCGTGAAACGTTTCTCACCTATCATAATTTAGTTTTCCACATAGCAAAAACCCCACCAGGGTTAGCAAGAGATAACAGCCTAGTCGAAAGTCAGAAGGCACCGGCTGAAATAGCAAAACCTAAGTTTCAGCTTTTGTCCCAGTAAGTCACCATGCTGCCCTCTCAGTAAGTTGCCACAGACTAAGGCTCTGAGGGCATTTAGACCAGTTTTGGGTCAGCTCTAGGTATGCCCGGTTTTTAATTCAGGAGTTGCCCATTTAGCCCTTGAAATTTCTTCATCTTTTGAGGGGGGGTAGAGGGAATCTGGTTTGGGGACCACACTCGGCATACTCGGGGCCTCTCCTCGCTCACTGCTCAGGCAATGTGTAAGGTGCCAGCAGCAAACCAGCTCTGCCCCTCGAAAAGCCAGACCTTGGGTTACCTCCTGGCCACTCGTTCATAAAGAATCTAGTGCCAGCTTCTAGAAACAGTGTATTCTGCCTGGAAACTATGTCCGTTAGTTCTGCAGTAGTCTATTCCTGCTTACTCTTTGCCGGCACAGAAACAATGTCACACCCCATTATTAAGTAATACCGACACAGGTTTTTCCAGAGCCCTGCATTGGGTGGTTGCATTCTACATTTTGGCAAAAGAATTTGACATAAAACGTTTGTGATATGCGGTGCTAAACCTTGGTTAGGAATTGAGACATGAATTAAACTCACCTAGTCTAAGGACCTTTATATCTGAGAGGACGATAAAATTTTGAAATAAACAGAATCATTATGGCCTTTAAGAAATATTTTAATATCCACCTGTGTCAACTTTAGTTAAGTTTGATTATAATATGTTATCTTCACAAAATAAGTGAGGTGTGCAAGGAAATAAATGAGGTATGGAGGGTTCTTTTTTCCTTTGTTTTTAGTCACCTCCATTGAGATAAAATTTACATAAGAGTAGTTCTGAGTCTCACCAAATTTATAATGCATACTATTGCCAAAATCTAGCTGTGGGGCTGCTTTCACCGTATCTCAGCAAGTTCTCTCATGCCCTTGGCCCTCAGCTCCTTCTCCCACCACGATTCCTCTGGAATCTCTTACGTATAGTTTTTTTGTCTTGTTTTGGGACTGTACTTGGCGATGCTCAGGGGTTACTCCTGGCTCTGTGCTCAGGAATTAATCCCTGCATTCTCAGGGGACCCTATAGGATGCTGGGCATTGAGCCTGGGTTGGCTGCATGCAAGGCAAACCCCCTCCCCACTGTGCAATTGCTGTACTATTTGTTTTGAGATTCCTGTTATTTTGTGTATTGTAGCACTGTAGCACTGTCGTCCCGTTGTTCATCAATTTGCTCGAGCGGGCATCTATAACGTCTTCATTGTGAGACTTGTTACTGTTTTTGGCATGTTGAATATGCCACAGGTAGCTTGCCAGGCTCTGCAGTGGAAGTCCATAATTTATAAGTGCTAAACTCTATCCTTTGGCTGGATGTAACAAAATTCATTAATCTACTTATCAGTTAATGATCATTTGGGCCATTAAGAATGAAGCTGGGGCTGGAGAGATACTGCAAGGGGTAAGGTACTCACTTGCCTTGCCTGCAGCCAACCCACGTTGGGTTCCCGGCACCCCATAAGGTCTCCTGAGGGTAGGGCCAGACGGTATGGCTCAAAAAACGAAAAGAAAAGAAGACGAATTAAGTTGCTGTGAACATTGTGGACACATTTTCCTTCCTCATACCTAAAATCCAGTAGCTAGTTTCAGGCTTATTGGTAAGTCTATGTTCAGCTTTTTCAGAAACTGCCAAGGAGATTTCTCAGGGGGCTGTGCCATGTTGCATTCCCCCCGGCAGTCCCCTCCGGGGGCAGCCTGGCGTTCTCTCCTGGCTACACATGCCTTCGAGCACAGCACGCGCCCTGCTCAGCTTAAGTGGTGTGTGTCTGTGAGGACATCTCGCTCTCACCTTATTTTGAATTTTCCTGATGACAGATTATGTTGAGTCTCTTTTCACGTGCCCGTTTGCTCTTCGTGTATTGTCTTCCATGAAATGGCCGTCAGTCCTTTTGCCCTTTGTTTTTCATTCAGATTGTTTACCTTGTAATTCATTACAAGAGTTCTGTGTATATTCTGGGTCTGAGTCCTTAAATATGGAGATAGCTCTGTTAGTTAGAGTGACTTGCAGTTTCATTCTCTTAAATCTTTTTTTCAAAATGTCAGTGTGGGGGCCTGGGAAGGCGGCTCGATGGAACAGAGCACCTGTGTTTGCGTGCACGAGGCCTGGCCTCAGACCCTGTCAGCACTAACAGGAGTGACCCCCCCATTCCCTCAGAAGCAAGGCCTGGCCTCAGACCCAGTCAGCACTATCAGGAGTGACCCCCGAATGCAAGCCTGGGCAGGCTGGGCCGGCCTCCCAAACAGGTCCACTCAAAACAAAAAGCAAGTCTGATTTTTGTTTCGAGTGCACATTTGATACTGTGGTCTTTTTTTCCCTTTTCATTTTATCTTCTAAGAGAATTTGTCTAAATATAGTCTACATGAGATTCTTATTCTTTGCTCCAGATTCTATAGTTTCAACTCATACATTTCGGTCTATACAGCATTTCAAGTGAATTTTTGGGAATGTGTGAGTAAGGGTTAAATGTATTTCCTCCATATGAGTCACCAGTTGTTGGGGCTTCGCATCTGAGCATTTTCATCTTCTCCCATTCAGTTTCGTTGGCAGTTTTGTGAAACATCTATTGAATATATGTATATCAGTCTATTTCATTGATCTTTACAATAAATTATTATAGATCTGTTAGTGTACCTTGAAATCAGTGTAGATCCTCACAACTTTTTTATTTCAAAATCACTGTTCTTTTGCATCTCTCTGTATGTTTTAGAGCCAGCTTGTCATTTTGTTATGAAAATGAATATTTATAAGTGGGATTTGGATTGTGTTGGATTTATTGATCATTCTACCATTCAGAATTAACATCTTATTTATACTAATTGTTTCCATCTATGATCATATCACTATTTTTTGTGGGGGGAGTTTCATTTTCTGTGAACCACAAGATCATTTTTTCGGTATATAATATTTTCTTGAACTCACCTTCATGTATTTTTATCTTTGGTGTTATTATATTTGTACAGTACTTCATTTTGATTTCCAGGGTTTTTCCCCCTTGACAATTGGTTTTGTTAAATTGATAGTCTATGACCTGGCTAACCTTATTTATTTATTCAACAAATTGTTAGAATTTTCTGCACTTGATCACATTATCTGTGGCAGAGATAATTCTTCTTTTTAGTGTTTATGTCTTTGTGTATCTTTTCTTGCCTTATTGCACTAAAAAGACTGGTTCCACGGTTGCCTCTTCCCTCCCCCGTCTCAGGGAGCATACATGCCGTCTCTCGCTCATTAGCCGTTTGCTGTAGGTGTTCTCATCGAGATGCCCTGCAAAGGAGGTTCCCTTCTAGTTCTGATTTCTGATCATTTGGCTGTCTGTGAATATGGCACTTTGCAGCTGTTTTTCCCCCATAGAGAACTATGTGGTTTACTTTTCATTGATTACAGTGTTAAACTAACCTTGCGTCTGGGGGATACCCCATCGGATCGTTGTATGTCCCTCAGAAGTTTCCCATACTGTCTGATTTCATTTCCTGACGTTGCCTTAAGAATTAGTGAATCTGTGTCCATGAGGGCTAGTATTCTGGGCTTGTTTTTTCTATTTTTGTAATGTCTTTGTCTTATACTTCTTTTGTCTTATTATTATGTAACTTTATGAGTTGGGAAATGTTTCTCGTGTATTTACTGGAAAATTTGGTAGTAGATTTGGTATTTCTTTGTGAAGTAATTTTATTTTGAGACTGTATTTTTTTTGTTTGTTTGTTTGGGGGCCACACCTGGCGGTGCTCAGGGCTCACTCCTGGCTCTGCACTCAGGGGAGTGCTCCCTTCCGGGTGCTGGGGCTGCATATCCCGTCAGCCATGTACGAGGCATGCACTCACTGTCCCCGTTGTGTCACCTCTTCAGGAGACTGCTTTCAGGAGTCAGCAGAATAGAATATAGAGCAGCGGAGATTATTGGTTTTAATGCTTTATTATTTTCTTGCTAGTTGCCTAAAATAGGGTCAGAAGTCACAAACAAAATGGAATATGTTTTAGAGATGGCAATAGTCCTTGCCCTCTGCCCTTCTGTGCCTGGGTAAAGAACAAAGTAGTCACTTAACTAAACTGTGAGGTTTTGCTTGCTCTAAAAGCTTTTAAAAGAGTGAGTCACCTATCTCTAAATCTATTCCCATTCATAACATCTTGGTTCTGAACACATGTATTTTAATATACATGTCCAATAAGACATTATTCTAGACTTGTTTCCATTGTTCTTGATGGGAACAAATAAGTATTTCTAATATGACCTTTGTTTAAAGCTCTAAGGCATTTAAAATATTAAAATATATTAATTTAAGTAATTTTTTTTCCTTTGACAGTTTTTTGGTGCTTGTTTGCTTGCTTGCTTTCTCCGTTTCTTCCTTCCTTCCTTCCTTCCTTCCTTCCTTCCTTCCTTCCTTCCTTCCTTCCTTTTTCTTTCTTTTTTTCCTTCTTTCTTTCTTTCTTTCTTTCTTTTTCTCTTTCTTTCTCTTTCTTTCTTTTTCTCTTTTTTTCTTTCTTTCTTTTTCTTTTTTCTCCCTTTCTTTTCCTTCCTTCCTTCCTTCCTTCCTTCCTTCCTTCCTTCCTTCCTTCCTTCCTTCCTTTTTCTTTCTTTTTTTCTTTCTTTCTTTCTTTCTTTCTTTCTTTCTTTCTTTCTTTCTTTCTTTCTTTCTTTTTCTCTTTCTTTCTCTTTCTTTCTTTTTCTCTTTTTTTCTTTCTCTCTTTCTTTTTCTTTTTTCTCCCTTTCTTTTCCTTCCTTCCTTCCTTCCTTCCTTCCTTCCTTCCTTCCTTCCTTCCTTCCTTCCTTCCTTCCTTTCCTCCATTCCTTCGTTCTTTCTGTCAGTCAGTCTGTCTTTGGACCACATCTGGAAGTGTTCAGGGATTCTTCCTGGCTCTGTGCTCTGGTATCACTCCTGGCAGTGTTTGGGGGACCACATGGAATGCCAGGGATCAGACCTGGGTCGGCTACAGGCAAGGCCAGTGCCCTCCCTGAGCCCATTTGAATTTGTCGGGATTCTTTTTTTCATGTGCTTTTTGTGACTTGCATCCCCATCCTCCCAGCAGCAGGAAGCAGGTGAGATTCAGGACTCGGGGATCCCTTCCTGGGTTCTCTGCTCTGTAGTGTTCCCCAGGAAAGCGGTCATCTTCTTACTCCAAGTGCTTGCAAAGGACTTAGGTTGCCTTTTCTGAACATACCCCATTCTTGTTGGCACATTTCCTCTGCGTACATCATCACGACAGCATGACTTCCCATAGTGTTCATACACTTTAGGTGTCCAGTGTCACTGTGCCACGATGTGCTAGCAGGCTCCCCTCCATCCCTGCCCCTCCTCACCCATCTCTTCCTATCAGTTTTGTTGTCAGAGTGTAAGTGTTTGTTTCCACCAGCTATTGTGTAACCATTTGAAGCATAAAGGTTGTTTGCGCCCAGACTCTTCCATTGCTAAGTATTTTTGATGTTTGTTTTTTGGGTCACACCTGGCGATGCACAGGGGTTACTCCTGGCTCTGCACTCAGGAGTTACCCCTGGCGGTGCTCAGGAGACCATATGGGATGCTGGGAATTGAACCCGGGTCGGCCGCGTGCAAGGCAAACACCCTACCTGCTGTGCTATTGCTACAGCCCCACTAAGTATTTTTTTAAAGGACTGTTATTAGCAGTGTCTTTTTTATTACATGAATGTAGGAGTGCTGTGTGTTCAGATGGTTGCCAATTAGTGTGATTCTAAGTGGTAAGAACTAGATCAATCCACCTTTGAACACGCTCCCATGAGTCCTGTGTTGAGCCTTGTCCTGGGAGATCCCGCTTGGACGTGAGTGGCCTCGGAGGCTTTGGGTGAGAGAGAGCGGCTCTGCTTTGGCCCTTGATTAGCTGAACTTCCCCTTTTGGGTGTTCTTATTCTTAACTGTAATTTCTTTTAACACTCACCAAGTGCTAGGTGCAGTGCTAACTGTTTTACGTATTTGAGAGGCAGGTGTGAATCTCTTCAGTTATCGAAGAGAAAACTGAGGTTGAGGAGATCCAGTCCTGTGCCCAGAGGCCCACAGCCAAGTGCTGTCTGTCCTGCTGTGAAGCGGTATCCCCGGCCACATGATCCAGCTGATGGAAGTACACGGCTGTCGGGGGCCTGCTCCCGAGGGGAGACTGACGCCTGAGATCAGGATGAGCTTTCCTTTCCCGGGCAGGAAATGTTGGAAACGTTTCTGGCTGTCTTAAGCCTTTGCTTTTTCTTGTGGAAATAGGAATGATCTATCGAGGAGATCAAGCTATTTCATTCCTCTAAGCCAGCAGAAACGTAGAATTGTTGCTGTGAAGATCTTACTGCTTCGTGTTCATCTAGTGACTGTTTTCCGTTCGTCTCTCCCCACACCGACTTCTCTGCTAAGCTTCTGGGTTCTAAATGTACTAACCATGTTTCTAGCCTTGGATCACTGAATAAAAATTTTAAGAATTTTAAGAAATTTAAGACTTCTGTATTTTAAGAATACAGAATTATCTCTTATGTTAGAACATAGGTCATGTGCTTCAGACTTCTGACATGCTTGAGCTTATGCAGAGCCAACCCCCTTCCCGGACTCCACCGTCCTTCCCCCACCGCCCCTAGAAGAGACTCACGACAGCCGTTGCCAGAGAGTATCAGGAAATATTTAGGGCATTTGCTTTGCACGCAGCCGACCGAAGTTCGATCCCTGGTATCTCATATGGTCCTTCAGGCACTTCCAGGAGTAAGTAACTTCTGAGTGCAGAGTCAGGAGTAACCTCTGAGCATCTCTGGGTGTGACCCAAAATGCCAAAAAAAAAAAAAAAAAAACCCAATAATAATAAAATAAAAGTTTATGGTTTCCAGGTGGTGGTGAAGATGCAGTGACTCGTACATCAGAACCATAAAGATTGACATTGTTGTAACCACATTACCCTAAACTGAATTAAAAATTAAAAGCAAGAGGTGCAGCATATCCCATCTTCTAAATACTCGTAATTTTCAGCCAACCATTAACATTTATCATTCAGTAAATACTTTAATCCACTTTGCTTTTATTCCACACACATTAACTTAATGAATTAAAATTAATTTAGATTAATCTAGTTGAGATAACTGTTTAGCTTCATGATAGTTATATTATTTAAAATGCACAGTCATTTATGTACCTTAAGTTTTCTTTAAGCTTTTGTAACTCCTATGGAAATGTTTACTTCTGTCTATAATGATTTATACAGAAATACTTGTTTCCGTTTCTGTGAGATCCAAAAGCTGTAAATAAACTAAATGTCTACTAGTAAGAGTCTAGTTAGGTAAACTGGGGCCAGACCAAGAGTGCAGCGGGGTAGGGCATTTGCCTTGCATGCGGCTGACCCAGGTTTGATCCCTGGCATCCCATATGGTCCCCCGAGCACCACCAGGAGTAATTCCTGAGTGCAGAGGCAGGAGTAACCTCTGAGAATTGTTGGATGTGTCCCAAAAAACAAACAAGCAGAAAGAATCTAGTTAAGTAAATGACTCCTTTTCCGGTAGCATTACTTGTCCGTAGGAGAATAAGAAATGTGTCACAGTGGGATCAAGAAGGGCTTGTAAGATGTGGGCGGGTGATGACTGACTTTTGTGCCTTTAGAATTCTTACTTCATGTGTTTTCTATTTTTTTTTTGTAAGCATACATGTTTAAAGGTCAGTTTCAAACATGCAGCACACCACGGTCTGCAGAGTGTGTCCTGACTCGGGTCAGGTACTACCAGTTTGCTTTGTGTGTCCTTTGATACGCATCAGAATTACGACCGGACTTTGCGGCTTTCTAAAACAGCTCTAAAGTTCATCTGTAAGAAAACGTGCCTGACAATAATTAAGATTTTTATTTGCGTTTTTTTTTTTTTTTTTGTGGGGGATGGGGCACAGCCAGTAGTTGTCAGGGGTCACTTCTGATGATGCCAGGGATAACCCCAGACTTCAGTCCACCGTGGAAACCAGCTTCCTGGTCCTAAGGAAGGTTGGGGGCTCTGGGGGGGGGGGGGCAGTTTCCCAAAAGAACAGAGGAACAAGTTTTAACAAGCTGTTTCTAGCAGACATTCAAGTGTCCTATATGGTTACTGAGTCCAGAGGGGAAGGCGCTAACCTTGTACTCAGACAACTTGGGTTCGATCCCTGGCACCCCAGATGGTCTCCCAAGTACCACAGGAGTAATTGCTGAGTGCAGTACCCCTGAGTTCAATGAAGTGCTCTCTGTGGTTAGATAAAAAAGAAACCCGTATTGGCAGATTGATAGCTCTGTCACTTGGTCACTTATACCAGGATCCATCTGTAGATCTGTATTATATATAGGGAAATTTGACTTATATTGAGGAAGTACTTCAAAATCATTAAAGAACTGGTGTTTTTTAGTTGTTCCTTGGGTACCTGTTTGATATGGGGGATCCGGGGGTGGGTGGCAGTGGGCACACCCCAGTGCTCCAAGATTGATCCCACCTCTCTGCTGGCGTGGAGAAGGGGAGCACTGCCCCCACATCACAGGCCGTGCACCTTACCCTGCCCCGCCTCTCTGGGCGTCTGCTGGAGGATGATAGTAGGTGCCAACATCACATCAGAAAAGTAGGAATAGACATAGAAACTGATACGAGATCACATGCCACTGTTGGAAGAAAGCATTTAATGTTTTTGTTGTTTCGAAGTAGAAGCTTTTTTCCTAAATGATACTTAAAATCCAAAAGATAGGTGTACTTAATGATATAAAAAAAATCAGGGCTGAAGAACATTTGCAATACTTAGAGCATTGAATATTGGTACCTGCCTTAGGAGGAAGCTAAAAAGTTAAGAAAACAAATAACCCAATAGAAAAGATTGTAAAGACTATTTGCATGTAATTTAAAGCAGGTGAAACATAAATGGTCATGAATGAAACATGAATGAAAAAGATTCATGACCTCGGAGAATTGACTAAGGAGAGTCAGCTAGCTAGTGGCTGGTGCACATGTGGTGTGTGTGTGTGTGTGTGTGTGTGTGTGTGTGTGTGTGTGTGTGTGTGTGTGTGTTGTGCGGGGCTTAAACCCTACATGGTCCTTGATTCACAACAGAAGTCACACCCAAGCAACATACCAGTTCCACAAGTTGGCAGGTATTTTTTTCCATTAGATCAGCAAAGTTCAGAAGAATAAAAACTACTGAGCTACCCATGGCGTATTCAAAATGCCAAAAACATTAACAACAAGTCTCACAATGGAGACCTTACTGGTGCCTGCTCAAGCAAATCGATGAACAGCTGGATGACAGTGACTGATAGTTAAAAGTAATAATATTTTTTTTCTTCACTCTGTCCATTATACTCAACCAAATTTTATTTTAAAACAAAGTCTTTAGTGAAGCATTTGCTTGCACCATGTAGCACAGACTAAATCAAAGTAATTGTGAACCCAAACAAAGGAAAACGCTGAGCAGTGGCCAGTGCCTCTGCCTTCCTGGAGGACAGGAAATGGGGTTCCTGAGAATCTCAGTTGCAAATGGCAGCACCGTGGTCTTTGGTTTCAAAGGCACAGCCCTCAGAGAGAGCAGCAAAAATAACGTGTCTTGGGGGCTGGAGCGATAGCACAACGGGTAGGGCATTTGCCTTGCACTCGGCCAACCTGGATTCGATTCCCAGCGTCCCATATGGTTCCCTGAGCACCCCCAGGAGTAATTCCTGAGTGCAGAGCCGGGAAGAACCCCTGTGCATCGCCAGGTGTGACCCAAAAAGCAAAAAAAAGACTGAGTCTTATCATTAGCTGAATGGTAATCCGGTATGATCATGGATATGTCATGTTTTATTTGTTCTTCAGTTGGAGGATGATTGTGGTATTTCCACTTTTTAGTTGCTTGTGCGTTAAACTGCCAGGACCTTTTGTGCACAAGGTTTGGTGTGGACAGATTCTCTTGTACACTCCTAGGAACTTGCCTACAGAAATGTCCTAGGCAGTTTGGGTCATGTGTTTTAACATCTTGAAGAAATGCTGAACTGTGTTACTTCCTACAACTCCGCCACAACTGTTTGAGGGTTATAATTTATTTACTTTTCTACAAACAGTTGTTGTTCTTTGTACTGAAAGCCATCCTGGTGGTTGTAGAGGTTGCTATTGGGGGGGGGGCAGAGAGAGAGCACAGCGGGTAGGGCATTTGCCTTGCACGTGGCCGACCTGGGTTCAATCCCTGGCATCCCATATGGTCCACCAAGTGCCATCAGGAGTAATTCCTGAATGCAGAGCCAGGAGTAACCCCTGAGCATTGCTGGGTGTGACCTCCCCCGCAAAAAAAAAATAAATGAAATAAAATCTGGGTTTCCTTTTTTTTTTTTTTTTTTTGCTTTTTGGGTCACACCCGGCGATGCACAGAGGTTACTCCTGGCTTTAGCACTCAGGAATTACTCCTGGTGGTGCTCAGGGGACCATATGGGATGCTGGGAATCGAACCTGGGTCGGCCGAGTGCAAGGCAAACGCCGGACCCACTGTGCTACCACTCCAGCCTCTGGGTTCCATTTTTTAAAAAAAAGTTGCTATCATAGTTTTGATTTGTTTCCTTGTTGGATATCTTTACATGTGATTTTTAGTCATTTATAATCCCTTCCTCATGGGTGTTTGTTTGTTTAGGATTTTTGGGGTCACACCAGGTGATGTTTAGGGTTACTCCTGACTCTGTGCTCAGGTATCACTCCTGCTGGCAGGGTTCAGGGGTTATGGGGTGCAGGAGTCAAATGCTTACACACCATCTTGTTGCTCCAGCCCTGCCTTCCTCAAGTTTCGAATCTATGTATTTTTTCTATTTTTCTATTATCATATATTCTTTTATTTATTTGGGGCTGGAGCGATAGCACAGCGGTTGGGCGTTCGCCTTTCACGCGGCTGACCTGAGTTCGATTCTTCCGCCCCTTTCGGAGAGCCCGGCAAGCTACCGAGAGTACCTAGCCCTCGCGCCAGAGCCCGGCAAGCTACCCATGCGTATTGGACATGCCAAAAACAGTAACAATAAGTCTCTCAATGAGAGACATTACTGGTGCCCGCTCAAACAAATTGATGAGCAACGGGATGACAGACAGACTTTTATTTATTTATTTTGCTTTTTGGGTCACACCCAATAATGCTTAGGGGTTACTCCTGGCTCTGCACTCAGGAATCACTCCTGCCTGTTCTTGGGACCATATGGGATGCTGGGAATCGAACCCAGGTCGGCCACGTGTAAGACAAACGCCCTACCTGTTGTGCTATTGCTCCAACCCTCATCATATATTCTTGATAGAAGTCCCTTGCCCAATGCAGACAGACATTTTCTCCTAATGCTTGAATTTCCCATTCCTGTTACTGACCTTTTAAGTACACAGTTTTGACAGTCTGTATTTTTATGGTGGTTTTTAGTGTGGTAGCTAAGAAGCTATTGCCTAAATCAAGATTAGGCATATTTATATATTAATATTTTCTTTCGGTTTTTTAATCATTTCTGTTTTGAGATAATTTTTTTTAAAGAAATATGTGAAGATCAATACTCCAGCACCATTTGTTGGAAATACTATTCTTTTCCCATGGACCTTTACGTCGTCCTTGTCAAAAGCAGTTGGCCATAAATACGTGTAGTTTTGTTTCTTGACTCAGTTCTTCCATTGATTCGTATGTCTGTCCTTACACCAGTGGCACACAGTTTTGGGTACTGTGGTTGGATGGTCAAGTTTGAAGGTGCCAGTTGCCTTGAGTGTACTGGGCCCCTTTACATTTCTGGAAGTCTGTTTTTACTGTTTTGTTTGGGGGCCACATATACTGGTGCCAGGGCCTGCTTCCAGCTTTGTGCTGAGGGTAGGTGCTGGGGATACCAGGCATGCGCGAATCCAGCCCACCCCTTGCATGCCCGCCCCTCGCATGGGCTGCTTTTCGTGTTCTCAATCCACTGAGCTTCCTGGTCCTCTGTTGGAATTTCGATGTTATCAGTTTCTGCAGAAAAGCCTCGGGTAACATTGGTAAGACTTGATCGAGGGGTTAATAGGTCAAGCCCCCCTTCCCTTTCATGAAGGAGAGCAGTGTTTCCCTTTATTTAGATACTTTGTTTCAGTAGTGTTTTGCAGTTTACATTGTATATGTCTTGCACCACCATTGTTAGATTATTCCTAAGCGTTTCACTCTTTTTAATAATACTTTAAGTACAATTGTTTTCTGAATTCTGCTTTTGAATTGCTCACTGATCTTAACATTTAAAGATAAATTTTTGTGTTGTTTGTTGATCTTATCCCCTGCAACCTGTTTGAACACATTTGCTGGTTCAGTTTGTTCAGTTTGGTGTGTGGTGTGCCTTGGGAGATTCTTTGAGACTTTTTGCACTTAGCAGGTCCTCAAATGCCATTTCAACCAGCGTCATTTAGTTGTAACATTGGTGAGAGAAACATAGCCCTGTTGGTATTGAGCCAAAAGGAGTTTTTCAAGGACCCACCTTTGTTGCACCTCATTTCACTTGAAGTCATAGTTTCCAAAAACCCATCAGTGTGTAAAAACACAAAAAAGAAAAAGGGGCGGAGAGGGCACGGCACCGGGCAGCACCCCTCTGTCTCTCCCATCGCCCGAGTTAGGTAGTCTCCAGCCACTTCCCCCACCCCGGGGAGGTTGATGGCGATGATGAGGCAGGTGAAGGAAGGAACGGAGCCAGGCTGGTTGGTCTCAGTTGCAGTTTATTCCATTCCCATCTCCATTCTCCTCTGATTCTCCTCCTGCTTCTTCCTCCCCCATGCTACTTCATTCTCCTTCTCATTCTGGATCTGGATCTCGATCTGGCTTCTCCAGATCTGGCACTGGGACTGGCCCTGGCACTTGCCCCCAACCCACTCTCACAGCCTAGTTAAATCCCCCAGAATGAGGGCTTGGGGCTTACACATACGTGTGGTCACAATCAATAGGGGTAAAATTTTTTCCCTCAGGAGATGCTTCTTCTAGGACAGATTCTCTTTGAGCAGGACACCCACCCACCAGTGGAATCCCATGGGTGTGTTTCTCCTCTCCTTGTCCAACTAACATATAAGTATTCATAATATTAATCATTTTGTATGGACATAGCAAGAGATGTATTAAGCTTATAGAATTGCTCTCCTGGGGTCATCTCGATCTCAGACTACAGTGCTCAGGCCAGATTAGTCTTTCCTATCCCTAGCAGGGTCCTAGTCTTGTCGTTGCTTTTGGATCATGACATGACATGTCCATGACCAAGCTCTTAACTTATAGCTAAGCATTAGGCGCTTTGGCTAGGCCCATCTCGATGCCAGGGTAGCACATAACTCACCGCTTGCCCTGGGTCCGTCCCTTCCCTCGTCGGGACCCTGCTTTTTGGGGTGCTAGGAAGTAAGGGCAGCTGAGGCTTAAGTCGAGAAAGCAGATGCCCGGGAGTGAATAATATTTGAAGCCAATTAAGTCCCATGTTACCAAAGCATATTAACAAATGTCTTTCTTTGTCCATACAAAAAGGACATTGTTTTAAAGTAAACTATCCAAAAGACATAAGGAGAGGAGAAAGGCAGTATTAACTTACAATACAAGTTCACTGTCCTAGCAAGGTCTGACCTTACAGATTAACAGAGTCTGATTAGGGGAAGAGCTGACTAGTTGGGGAAGGGATCATAGAAGTGATTACGGATAAACAAAGGAATGGGAGTGACTCACGTAGCACCTTGATGGGTGTGACTGATATACCTAAACTCCTAGTGGCAAGGGGAACAGGACATACCAATGTAGTCTAGAATAGTTTAGAGATTATTATCAGATAAGCCCAAAGGAGAAAAGACAAACCCATGATATCCTACACATCAGAGGAGTCAGCACCTTATGTCATTGCCCTGGTCTTGGTGCTACACTCAGACTACTCAGTCTACTCAGACTAGACAGAAGTCCAGTAAGTCTGATGTCAGCTGTGGACTTTTTACAGGGACTCTCTATTAGGATAAATACAGTGATTTCTCTGTTCCTGGCTTGTTGTGTGTTTGCCATCAGCAGCAGTGTAATAGCAGTGCCTGGCCAGTATAAAAAGGTTGAAAACCATTTACATACAGGCGATCCTGAAGCAGCCCACCCCAGCGGGCCTCCTGAGCACTGCCAGGAGTTAGCCGGAGGATGGAGCCAGGAGCAGCGAGGCCCTGGGTATGTCCAAAAGCAAAAATAAAAAGGGCCGAAAACTAACGTTTGATACCATGAACACATACTGGATTATGCCAAATACCTTATTAAAATAATTCCATGAGTTTTGTTACTTATATATTACATTGATTTTTATATTTTGAAGCTCCTTGCTTTCCTGAGGAAAATTCAATTTGGTCATGTTGTGTGGCCTTTTTTGTATCTTACTGGAGTCATTTTGCTCTAATTGTGTTGACGGTTTTGCTATCTCTATAAGGAACATTGATCTATAACTTCTGACTGTCTTTGGGGGTAAGTGCCAGGGTGATAATATCTTCAAGAACACGGGGAAGTCTTGTTTTCTGTTTTTTGGAATTTCATGATGGATTGGTGTATGCAAGGCCATATGAATTTTCTTTATGAGAAGTTTTTTTACTACTATTCAGAATTTTTATTTCAGATTTTGAGTTTGGGCCAAATCAGGCCCAACAGGTTCTAAGGATTTGGCCCTTTCAAAAAGGGCATATAATTTGTTGGCAGACAGTTCCTGGTTGAATGGATCGGACCCCAGCACCCCCTATGGTCCCCTCACCCCACCAGGAGTGATCCCTGAGCACCTCTGGGTGTGCCCCTCACAAAAAATGAAGTGACAGATTTGGGTCACGTCTGTGGCATGGCTGCAGGCCCCAGCCGTGTTACGTGACTTCTGTGGTGCGTTCCCAGCAAATGGTCTTCATATCCTCTTCCCTCTGCAGGACAAAGGCCGCTTCTGACTCTGATTACATGAGCAGAACTCCTGCAAATGGCAGCTCCCAGGGGCTGCCCAGACGGGTCCAAGAAGGGGTTGTTTCGGGGCCCCCAAATGAAGTCAGGTCCTTCCTTGTCGAAACTCTTGGGTCACTCCTGGTTTTCACTGTGACCTGGGGTGGGGGGAGCAGGAATCCATATGGATCAAGATAAAATGCCAGATAGTTGTTCTTACCAAAATGCAGTGTTTTTTTTATTAAATAAGTACTCTGGGCTGTTGCAGGCCTTTGGTTAATTTCCAGAGCTCTAAAAAGGTTGATTCTATTTTTGCTGGCACTTCCATAGTATAGCAGCCGAGGTGCTGGTATCTCGGGCTCTGCTCTGCCCTTCCTGCCCCGTCCCTCGGGCTTAGCAGACTGGGAGGCAAGTCTGACCCCCGCCCCCACCCCACCACCACCAGTGTCTCCTATAGGCTTCCCACAGAGCATGCGTATGGGCGGCACGCGTAAGGACAGGCCTGCAAGGACAGGGAAGTACAGCCCCAGTCAGTCTGTGCTGGTCAAAATTGATAAAGAATCTGATCAGCCAAAAATCCAGTTGAAAAGTAGGGATTATAGGCCTGAGATAGTAAGTATGAGGGTTAAGGTCTTGCCTCACGCATGGCTGCGCTTGATCCTCAGGGCCACGTAGAGTCCCCTCAGCAACGCCAAGAGTGTCCTTTGAGCACAGAGCCAGGAGGGGGGGAGCCCTGAGCACTGCCGGGTGTGGGTCCCAGCCTGCCTCTTCAAAAGAAAAAGAAAAAATCTAGACGTTAGGGTTTAATGAGAAAGGGAACACGAGCCTTTAGAACATAAAAATAACATCCATTTGACTTGAGCAGCAGACACGTGTGTGTATACAGACGACAAAATTCATTGAAACCTGCATACTTCCGAGGAACGCACTGTCGTTTGTGCCCCGGGGACAATCTTGAAGTCTTTAGTCTGACTCTTCCGAGCTTGGCTCAAAACCCAAGTCTGAGTCGGTCTCGTGACACTTCCTTGGGCAGGAACTGTGGGTAGTGGGTAGGGTACCTCTATCCTGGCCACAGGCCCCTCTTGGATGGGCTGGGTGGCAGGTTTCCCTCAGCACCAGAGACAGCAGCAGGACAGGTGCAGAGATGCCTGCCCAGTGCAGAGAGCGTCCATAGGGGGCTGCTGCCCGCCAGCCCTGATTCCATCCCTGACGCTGCAGCAGCTCCGGCACACCACCAGGGGTCACTCCTGAGCACCCTCTCCCTGTTTGATATTGTCCAGTCATACTGAGAACACAGGGAAATACTCTCGTAGCTGTTGCGGTATAAAACCAGGGGCAGTCTGAGGGTATCTCTTATGCCCTTAAATGCTGTGCATGTGCTCAGACTCAAAAATCCTATTTTGGGGGAGGTGACAGGGTGGGGGCTGGAAGACAGTGAAGGGTGAAAGCTTACTGCGCCACACCCAGCTCTGTACCTGCCACAGCACCAGGAGGAACTGATCCCTGAGCCCCATCCAGAAGGGCCCAGCCACACACTCCCCACATTTCCGTTCCCCTGACTTGGCATTAGAGTGTATATCTGCGTGCATGGACACTCTACCAGAGGAGTATTTCCCAGTGTGGGTGACACTTGAGGGCCATGGCCCCTGGGAGTGGCGACCACCCTGGGATTTGGGGGAGACACTTGCTGTTTGTTCACCTGACGTAGCTAGATTTTGGCTGGGCACTGGTCAGTATTTCCCCCCTGGAAAGGCCAGATTAGCTTGGGGGAATCCCTGTCCACACCTCAGATGTGTAACGGGAAGACACCGGGGCCGAAGAGACGGCCCAGCACGTGGTGCCTGGGCACGGGCCCTAGGACCACGCGGTGTCCTGAGAGCTGCCAGAGTAACCCCCAGGTAAGCACCGAGCTGGGGAAACAAATGAAAGAAAACACTGGCCACAGCTGAAGTACCCAGCAGCACATGAGTGTTGCAGTGGTGTATGTATACCAAGTCATGTCATACCGGTATCAGCCACGAGAATGAAGGCGATTCCTTCAATAGTGAGAGAAAAGACTTAAGAATGTGAAAGAGGTCGCTTCCATGCTATGTATAGAATAATTCCAAGAGTATTCGTTAATACTGCATCCACATATATGGGTCCGGTTTATTAAGTGCACAGGAGAGAACATAGAATGAATCACACCCGGTCAACGGGCGCCACAGCGGGAGGGATGGGCGGAACTGAGGGCTGGGGGCCTGGAGGGGCCTTTTTCCCTCTGTGTTTGTGAGTTAATGAGGAACGCAGGTTTGCTTTTTGATGGAACTTAGTTTCGGAAACAACTTCGGTTGTCTGTGGAGGGTGAGGTGTGGAGATGCCTTCTCTCTTGGGGAGAAAACTGCCGGGAGACGTGTGCTCCACTTTTTCAACTGTGAAATGATTTTCTAATTCAGAAGGATCTGGCGGGGAGAATTTTGAATTTTGTGGACCATAGGTGTGTTTATCAACATTTTTTTCCAGCTGTGTAGGGAAAAAAAAAAAAAGCCTGAGATTCCAGACTGTTGGGATGAAGATTAGAAGGACCTTGAAGAGTTCCTGATATTTTCCGTCACCCACTTCAACACGCAGCTGTGGCTGGCCGAGCACGGTCTGGTGGCTGGTCCTCCTCAGTTATAGGAGAAGAGCTGTAAGAGATGGCGGGACGGGGTGGGGGAGAGAAACCCGGAAGGCACAGTAGAGGAGCAGGTTGATTTTTGTTTTGTTCTGAGCTACACCCATCTGCTGGAGGCAGTGCGGGCTGTGCGGTACGGAGGGTCCAACCTTGGGGCCCTCTGACCGCATGGTGAATTCTCTGCAGCCCTGAGCAGGTTTTAAGGATGAGGAGAGTGACTCTAGTCTCCCATGTTGAGGACCTGTGGGGAGTTGTCACGGAGCTCCGGAGCAGATGGTGGGAGGGAACAATCTGGTCGTCATTAGTTAGATGATATTTTCATCCCTGTGGCTGGTAATTGAAACGCCCAGGAGAGTGTCTAGGGTGAGAAGTGGTTTTCCGACGGCATCCTGGGGACGCTGACCTGCCAGGGCAGTCCCTGAGGCCAACCTTTCTTTGGAGAGTTGCTTCCACCCGAGGGGAGCCGAAGGTGGCGTGAGTGAGTGGTCCATGAGCTCCCAGTCCATAGGAAACAGTATGGGTGGTGGCGGAGCGCCCTCTAGTGGGAGGGAGTGTGGCCCCGAAGGGCGTGGAAAGCAAGCGAAGCTCCAAGAAATGGGAATGAACCTGGCAGAAAGTCTTTCCTTCATCCTCTAAATACAATCTAATCATTTCCTTTATGGGGAGAAATTAATTGGTTCTGGTCTCGTAGTGTATGAAGATTAAATGGAATTATTTTTCCTTTCTACTGCCATGTAAAAGGTAGAAAGGAGATGTGTTGGCCGTGGAGGGATTGAGCCCAGCTCCGCCCACCTACCATCCGTGTCCCACCACCTGAGCCACATCCCTGGCCCAGGAAAGAGGTTTGGAGGAGGAAAAAGTGAGGGAAGAGTCACAGTCACAGACCAGAACCATCAGTCCAAGGGACCTACTCGTTGAGATGCTTAGAGGGATGCTGCCAGCTGCGTCCTCCGCGTGCTGTACCGCACCTCCCGGGAAGCTGCCACACTGCCCCTTTCCCTGCAGCTTTCTGCCCTCCCAGAGTGCTATTGCTGTGCTTGGGGAGGAACCGGCCGGGCTGGCCTTGTGACCGTGGTGCCAGAGGGGCTCGTGAGGCCGTAGACCACACGCCTTGCTGTAGCACTAGGCTCCCTAGCAGCAGAACACCAGATCGTGGGCGTATGAGCTGGTGCCAGGGTGCCAGGGATCAGACCAGAGGTCTCAGGGCCTCACGCCTGCAAGGCAGGCACCCTGCCATCGAAATATCCCTGCCCCTGCACCCCCCACCACTTTATTACTCCATCTTCTATTTTATATGAAAACTGAGTAGATTTACAGGGAAAAGTTTTACTTCCTTGCACAAAAGACCTAACAGAATATTCTTTATTAAGTTCTTCCTGGGTTTTTTTTTTTAAGACTAATAATGATGATAGAATGACCTGTTAACGATGCTTACCTCAAAGAGTGGAATGAGAGAGGGAAGGCTGAAATTAACTTGTTTTTTGCACCTCTGTTGTTCAACTTAATAACAATGTTTATAAAACACCAATAAAGTATGTAGTGTTAAGGCTAAAAATAAAATCAATTAAGTTGCTACATATTTGTAGGAAGATTACTAAAGCAGTGTAGAGGAAGGGAGCGCTGTCCATTTGTCTAACCTGCCCACCACCCCTTCTTTGCAAACTCTAGTTTTCATTAAGCCGTGGAATGAGTTTTGTTGAGTTTTTGCCAGTTTGTTTACTTTAATTATTTATCTTCTGCAAGATGAGTGAAGCTGCCCAATAATTGTCTTTAAACTCAACTGCAACAGTACACAGTTTGCATTTTTCATTTTTTGGGGAAGATTGAATACTTGTTATTTTTTTAATTTTTATTTATTTATTTTAATTGAATCACTCTGAGATAGTTACAAGCTTTCATGTTTGGGTTACAATCTCAGAATAATCAAACACCCATCCCTCCACCAGTGCACATTCCCCACCACCAATATCCCTGGTATCCCCGCCCCCTTTTCCACTCTCCCCCTGCCTCCATGGCAGACAATATTCCCCATACTCTCTCTCTACTTTGGGGCATTATGATTTGCAACACAGACACTGAGAGGTCATCATGTTTGGTCCATTATCTACTTTCGGCATGCATCTCTCATCCCGACTGATTCCTCCAGCCATCATTTTCTTAGTGATCCCTTCTCTATTCCATCTGCCTTCTCTCCTCTGCTCATGAAGCAGGCTTCCAGCTATGGGGCAATCCTCCTGGCCCTTGTATCTACTGTCCTTGGGTGTCAGCCTCCTGTGATGTTATTCTATACTCCACAAATGAGTGCAATCCTTCTATGTCTGTCCCTCTCTTTCTGACTCATTTCACTTAGCATGATACTCTCCATGTCTATCCATTTATAAGCAAATTTCATGACTTCATCTCTTCTAACAGCTGCATAGTATTCCATTGTGTAGATGTACCAAAGTTTCTTTAACCAGTCATTTGTTCTAGGGCACTTGGGTTTCCAGATTTTGGCTATTGTGAACAGTGTTACCATGAATATATAGGTACAGATGTCATTTCTACTGTGCTTTTTTTGCATCCTTGGGATATATTCCCAGAAGTGGTATTGCGGGGTCATATGGAAGCTCAATTTCTAGTTTTTGAAGGACTGTCCATATTGTTTTCCAGAAAGGCTAGACAGTCGGCATTCCCACCAACAGTGAAAGAGCATCCCTTTTTTCCCACATCCACGCCAGCACTGGTTGCTTATGTTCTTTTGAATGTGTGCCAGTCTTTGTGGTATGAGATGATATCTTATTGTTGTTTTGATTTGCATCTCCCTGATGACTAGCGATGTGGAGCATTTTTTCATGTGCCTTTTGGCCATTTGTATTTCTTTTTTGAGGAAACTTCTGCTCATTTCTTCTCCCCGTTTTTTGATGGGGTTGGAGGTTTTTTTCTTATACAATTCTACGAGTGTCTTGTATATCCTGGATGCATTTTTCATTTTTTAAAGGTTCTTCTGAATATGATTTTTTGTATTCATATGTGAGCCATTTTAACTTTACAAAAACAATGTCGATGATAAAAAAATTACATATATAAAACGACTTTCTCATTTTTATCATGAATGTTTCCCCATATTGATGTATAGCCAAGTGCTTTAAATTTTAAAACACTCCATAGAATTTACAGAACTTTGGGGGAGAAGCGTCGTTGCAGTTGGCACACACCCAGCACTGCATGTTGGCCTTTCTGGCCTGAGCACGTCCCTGGTTTCACTGCCCAGATCCAGACCGCCACCAGCCCCTGCGACAGCCATCCAGGCAACGACTCGTGTTTATTTTCGAAATGTCATAGAATTGGGATCACATGATTGCCCATGAATTCGTGTCGGTGTCGACTCTTCGGCCGTCTTTGCTTCTAGCGGTGGCTGCTTCCCTTCTCCCTGGTGGGGTCACCCCAGACGAGGGTCATTGTCTATGTTCATGTCCGTGGGGTGGGGGGGGGGTTCTGAGTTACCTCCGAGTGAGGACCACTCTGGGGGAGACCCTCCAAAGCTTCCTGTGCAAGTCACTTGAGCATCGTTGCATGGGGCCGGTGGGTGTATGCTTGTTTGTGCGGGCCAGGCACGCAAGAAAGAAATGACTGAACCATGCAGTGTACTGCGTCTGCCTAAGGGAAGGTCCTGTCCAGCTGCTCTGCAAAGTGCCCCTGACATCTCCTACTTCATCAGCAGGATGAGATCTCCACAGACGCCGCTCCTTGCCATGGAGGCTTTCTGTTTGATTGGTTTGGTTTTCTGATGTTTTTGATGGCTGTTTGGAAACATTAATTTGAAGGCCTGCCTGTGTTTCGCTCGTAGACATGCTATCATTAATCTCCTTCCCACCGGCTTTGAAAGTTTCCTGCTCCAGGGCGTTGGTGCCCAACTCTGGGTATCCTGTGTCCCAGCTTACTGGTCAGACACAGGGACAGAACCATCAGGGTCCTTTCTTTCTTAACAGATTGTCCTTCGACCTACCTGTTTTTTGAGTAGTATGGTAATCTGAAGAATCCACGAAAGATCATTTTATTTTGTTGGTAGAAATCACTTTCATCGGGGCTGGGGTGATAGCACAGCGGGTAGGGCGTTTGCCTTGCATGCGGCCAACCTGGGTTCGATTCCCAGCATCCCATATGGTCCCCTGAGCACCACCAGGGGTAATTCCTGAGTGCAGAGCCAGTAGTAACCCCTGTGCATCGCTGGGTGTGGCCCAAAAAGAAAAGAAAAGAAAAAAAGAAATAACTTTCAGGTTCATGGTAAATGGCTGTTTTCATAAAAGGAGCATAAAATAGTGTGAATAGAGGCCAGAGTGATAGTACAGTGGGTAGGGCGCCTGCGTCGCACGAAGCTGAGCAGGGTTCAATCCCCAGCATCCTCTAGTATCCCCTGACCACTACCGGGAGTTATTCTCGAGTGCAGAGCCTGGAGAAACCCTGAGCGCTGAGCATGAATAGTAGGGATTCTGAGCCTGACTACTTGGGGACAGCATTGCCAAGCACAGCCAAGCTGCCACCCGGAAAAACTCACAACATGCCCGAAGTCTGCAGTGCCACCGCCTGCCGTGGGGTCCGACCCACGGAGGCTGCTTGGGCGTCACTGGGGCTCAGAGAACTTTGAATTTTGCCCTTTGAAGTCAAGTGCTCTCCAGCCCTTGCTTTCTTTCAACACTCCCCCATTTCCTCCGCATTCTAGTACCGTTTTTTTTTAAAGTGTATGAAATTCCAGGGATGTGCTTGTTAGCGCGTCAGATGTGATCACCAGGCTTCCTGCTTCTCGTGCTGGGAGGTGTGATTTCTTTCGCTAACCCTGCTTCCTGTCGTGCATTCCAGCCAAAAGCAGGCGTTGGCACAGGTGGCACTCAGTACTGTCCAGTTGCCATGAGTGATTCCGTGGGAGGGTTTAGATCTTTTTAGTTTGGGCTTCCTTTTTTTGGCGGGGGGGGGGGGGCAGGGGCGGTGCACACCCAGTGATGCTCAGGGGTTGTTCCTGGCGCTCCACTCAGGAATTACTTCTGGTGGTGCCCAGGGGACCCTATGGGATGCCAGGATTGAACACAGGTCGGCCGCATGCAAGGCAAATGCCCTCCCCACGGTGTTAGTTCTCTGGCCTGGGGTTAGATGTTTTTAAACCACTGTGCTAGCTGAAATACCTTAGGGAAATGCCTTGTTGAACATATGAGACAATAATATCTTTGTTACTGTTATTTGCTTTTACCAGTTGTATATCGAATTATTTATTTTTACAACTAGAGTAAGTAGAAGGCACATGTGATTCTCATACTAGTGAAGATTATATAGTAGTTCGCTTTTTTGTTTTTGAGCACACCCAGCAATGCCATGGTTTACTCTTGCTCAGGGATCACTCCTGCTGGGGCTCAGAGGACCATATGGGATGCCAGGATTGATCATGGGTTGGCTGTTTGCAAGGCAGACACCCTACCCCCACTGTACTATTGCTCTGGCCCCAGCACCTAAATATTGTTATTAGTATTCTTAATACTAATTGATATATAAATGATAAAACTCATTGGTTTATTTTATTTTTAATATCTGGTTAAAGTTCATTGTAACTTTAGTATTTATTAGATACTAATATTTAGCACTGTAGCACTGTCGTCTTGTTAATCATCTACTTACTTGAGTGGGCGCCAGTAGCATCTCCATTTGTCCCAGCCCTGAGATTTTAGCATCATAAACTTTATAACTGGTTAAAGTTAATATAACTTTAATAAAAGTTAATATTCTAGACCAAGGGCCAGGTGAAGACAGCAAAAGGCAAAGAAACACACATCTAGTCAGCTTCTGACAAATAATGCTTGCCCTGTTGCCAGTTCCTGGGCAAGATCAGAGATTAACTCTCGAGACCCCTGTCCAGGACTAATAAAGTGCTTTGACCTTCAGGTAGCCCATTTCCGGGATGGAGAGAGAGAGGCGGGGAGGGCACTTGCCTTACACATCGCTGACCTGGGTCCAGTCCCCGGCTCCCCGTTGGGTTCCCCCGGTCCCCAGGAGTGTCCTTGACCACAGCCAGTGGGACCCCAAAAGCAAACCAACAGACGACCTGGTCATTTCTGAGACTCTCCCAGGCAGTTTCCAGTACTCCAAGTACTGGAGTGGTGCTTGTTTTTTTGAAAAAGCCCCATACTCAAGGTGTTGTGCAGGTTGCTGCTTCCTTACCCTGTCAGGCAGAACTGCTCTGGCAACCCACGCACTGGTCACCCAGGGGCCGACAGCCTGGTCCCAGAGCCCGCGCACTGGTCACCCAGGGCCCGGCAGCCTGGTCCCAGAGCCCGCGCACTGGTCACCCAGGGCCCGGCAGCCTGGTCCCAGAGCCCGCGCACTGGTCACCCAGGGCCCGGCAGCCTGGTCCCAGAGCCCGCGTGCTTCCTGTGGCTGGCTGCCCAGGGTCCCAGCAGCTCTTTCTCTCCCGCAGGCATCAGCCAGAGCCGCATCTCCCACTGGCTGCTACAGCAGGGATCGGACCTGAGCGAGCAGAAGAAGAGAGCCTTCTACCGCTGGTACCAGCTGGAGAAGACCAACCCAGGTAAGGGCCGTTCCTGCTTTGTGGTTGGATCTGAAAGATAGGCCTGGCTCGAGCCTTTGCCTGATCTCTCTGCTGACTTGTCCGCACCAGGGACTCTTGTTCTTGATGCCAGAGAGCACTCCGTAGTTAAAGCCTGTGTCCTGAAGGAAAGGAGTTTTAGTTTAGTGTCTCGTAGTTCTGCAACCATCTTCACCCTTCCCTCGAGGAGCACTCTGCTTCCAGATGATGTGGCCTTTCTAATCTCAGTTCAAAAGTAAGGGCTTGATTATTTGTCGCTATTTTTTTCTTTTATTTGATGTTGGATACACACATAATTCCACATCTAGCACTTTTGGGGGGCAAATTCTATTTTATTAGTGTGTACTATGTGATATTTCTATTTAATCCATGCTCTTCTGTATTTGGTGATCTCTGCCATGAAGTTTTTTTCCCCCTCTAATTCTAATTACCTGCGTGATGAATGGGACTGGGGTCTCACCACAGAACTCACCCACCCAAAGTCAATGACTCCATCCAGAAATGGGGAGAGCAGACGGACACACAGTTCTCCCAAGAAGGCAGACAGATAGCCAGTATGTATGTGGAAAGCTGTTCTTTGTCACTTGCATATGACAGAGCCAGTGAGATTGGCGCAGGGCAAGGGCTGGAGCCAGGCAGTGCTGCCGGGGGTGTGGGGAGGAATCCTCACTGCTGGGGGTGTCGTCCGAGTCGTCCTGTCCAGGGAACAGCTCGGGGACTCCTCAGAAAACTCACGCTGCCAGAGAGCCAGTCATTCCCCTCTGTGGCTTCTCAAGTGCAGAAACGCTCACTTAAAAAGGTCGCTGCATATCTGTGGTCACCTCAGCACTCAGTCCAGCAGCCAGGCTGTGGACACAACCCGGATGTCCAGCGATATGCGCGGACACGAGAAGTCACGGTCCATAAGCACAATGGAATGTGCAGCTGTAAGAAAAGATGAAATCTTGCCGTTTGCTGCAGCGTGGCTGGAGGTGGAGGGACACCGTGTTAAGCACAGCTTAGTAGAAATAGAGTGAGTGACATGTAATTTAAATTTTTTTCTGATCATGGGGCTGGAGCAATAGCACAGTAGGTAGGCATTTGCTTTGCATGTGACCAACCTGGGTTCAATTCCCAGCATCCCATATCGTTCCCTGAGTACTGCCAGGAATAATTCCTGAGTGCAGAGTCAGGAGTAACCCCTGTGCATCGCTGGGGTGGGGTGGGGGTGGGGACCCAAAAAACAAAAAAATACTTTAGCACTGTAGCACTGTTGTCCCATTGTTCATCAATTTGCTCGAGTGGACACCAGTAACATCTCCATTGTGAGACTTGTTATGTTTTTGGCATATCAAATAAGCCACAGTAGCTTGCCAGGCTCTGCCGTGCGGGCAGGATACTCTCAGTAGCTTGCTGGACTCTCCGAGAGGGACAGAGGAATCGAACCTGGGTCGGCCATGTGCAAGGCAAACGCCCTACCCGCTGTGCTATCGCTCCAGTCCAAAAGCTGGATGTGAGGGCGTTCTGGCTGCGACATCTGTCACCCATCGATCACCAGGGTTGATTCTGCTGATCTGGCTGGCTAGGCGGGTGTCCCCTTCCTCCCTCACCGCTCCATGTGCGTCCCTCCCGAAGCTGCGCACTGGTCAAAGAGGACGGCCTTCCCCGAATAGAGATGGACCGGTCTTCAGTCAAGGGTATACGAGTAGCTGCGCTCCCCTGCTAGAACCTCCAAACAAAAAAATTTTAAAAAATAAAATAAATTTTTTGTCACTGTCACTGTCATCCCATTGCTCATCAATTTCATCGAGCAGGCACCGATAACATCTCCACTGTGAGACTTGTTACTGTTTTTGGCATATTGAATACGCCACGGTTAGCTTGCCAGACTCTGCCGTGCGGGCCAGATACTTTTGGTAGCTTGCCGGGCTCTCCGAGAGGGATGGAGGAATCGAACCCGGATCGGCCGCGTGCAAGGCGAACGCCCTACCCGCTGTGCTATCTAATCACATTTTAAAATAGCTAATACTATCTTAATAGCATTTATTTGATCAGTACATTTAAAATCATTTAGATACATTTTCTTTCGGGGTCCTGGCGATTTGAAAGTCAGTGTGCATCTTACATTTAGAGCACATATTTTCAGTCACCTACATTTCAAGTGCTCAGGGATTATAGAAGATTGGTCACTTTCCAATAGTTGGCTCTTGGGGGCCTACCAGGGGAATTGTTAGAATGTTCCAACATGCTCTAAGTGTCAGAGCATTGAGAACTTTGGAGGGCAGATACCAGCCAGCGGGGCCTGGCAATCACCTTCCCTAAAGAAGGGTTTCTGGCCTTGGGTTTGGCACGCACGCAGAGCTCAGCCTATAGTCTAGTCACAATTGAGGCTGAATCCTCACACTGGGATTTTAAGCAGGGACTTGGATACCTGGAAAATGATTTTATTCTCAGGCTGTCGCAGCTTTGTGGCAGTGATCTGAACACACAGCCGCCCGTCAGGCACTCGTGTTAGCATCCGGCCCTTAGCACCGGGTAGAACAGTGCTTCTCCGGCACTGCCCTTGTGGGCCTCACCCGGCAGTGTCCATTCCTGGCTCAGTGCCCAGGGCTTACTCCTGGCGGGGCTCAGGGGACCTTAGACTGTGTCTGAGATTGAACCAGGATCTCAGCTGAAGCTGCTGCTGCAAGACCAGCGTCTTCCCTCACAATTAGTCTCTTACTTGGCTGGTGAAAAAAGGACCTTCACTGTGTGTCTGAATTGACAGAAAATGACTTGAAAGTCTGACAAGTAAGTGCTCATGGTGCATTTGTCACTGACATCCACCAGGGAGGCTCCCGGCGCCGCCCAGGCCTGCTGTCTGCTGGCCACCTCGGCATTCCTGGACTTGTGGGTATTCTCGATGTCCACCTTCATTGTCACTTGGTATTCTCCCCAGGTGTGAGTCTTTGCTTCCAAATTTATCTTTTCTTACAAGACACAAATTACCCTGGCTTAAGGTTCACACTAATGCCGCTTTCTGTTAAAGCCTTATTCTTCTCGTTCCTGCCAGTCTTTATTGAAAGTGCCCTTGTTTCCGTGGAGGGTGCGTGTTAAGAAACGCAGTCAGGGAGAGATGATCCCCCTCACCTACGGCGTATGGAGAAACAAAGCGAGGGAGTAGACAGTACAGAACAGGGACAGACCTCAGCCCTGGACAGTGACAAGGGTGACCAAGCAGAGTGGGGGGCAGTGAGACAGGTGCTGTGCTGGTGAGGTGCAGTGGCTCTGTCTCCAAGGACAGGAGTGAGGTGCCAGCCCTGGAGCCTGAATCACATGTAACAAATGTTTCCTTTCAAAGTGAAGAGTGTATCCAAGGTGTCCTAGTTGCATCTAGCTTGGCAGTCCTCCCACTTGCCTACGTTGTTTTCTTCGTTTTGGGGTCTCCCCTATTGGTCCTCTGCGCTGCTTCCAGCATGGTGCTCAGATGCTGCTCCCGGGGTGTTTAGGGAGGATGCCGAGCACATGCATGCCCTTTGTGCCACCCCAGCACCCCGTAGTGGGCAGGGGGAGTCTGAGACCCTCCGCCCTCATGACAGGCATCCACACATTCAAAAATGAACCCAGGATGTTCAGCCCAAAGGCTTCTATGGCAGCACATGAGGTGAATCCGGAAAGCAGAAGTCCCGCCTCCTTCACTCCTGTAGAGCCGCAGGGAAGCCGCATGTAACGTGGAGAAGGATAAACAGTGATTTGGGGGCAGTGCATTTCTTTGACACGTAATGACACGCTTGTGATCACTGCTTCAGCAGCTGATGGGCAGAGACTCTCTGTAAATTGACCAAGAAAATGATCACATAAACAGGGAGAATTCCTATGCTACACTTTAAAATCTGAGCAAATTGTAAGGCTTTTGTTTTCCTCCTCTTGGGTTTAGTTTTGCAAGATGAGTATGTAAAATTTCATCTTAATGGAAGACCGATGTAATGTGGGAAAACAAGTCACTATAGGAGGAAAAAAAAAAAACAATAGTGGGGCCGAGAGATAGTACAGGAGGTAAGGTGCTTGCCTTGTGCCTGGGACCTGTTTGATCCTGGCACCCCAAATGGTCTCCCAAGCACTGCCACAGCTGATCCCGAAACACAGAGTCAGGAGTAAGCCCTGAACTCCTCCAGTAGTGACCCTAAAGCAAAAACAACCAAAAAAGGGAGTAACACACTTTTTCTGTAAGGATCTTCAGCCATCTAGACGGTCTTACTGTTCTCTTTACATTGTCCCTCAGTCCTGGTGTCTCCCTGTGTTTGTGCCAGTGATCTTGGACCCATCCCTGAGTTATTCATCATTCTCCTTCAGTTTCAGTCAAGCAAGATGAGCCAAGGTTTCTAGAACAATTCTGTGTTGCAGTGTTTGCAGAGTGCTGTGCGTGCTGTTTCTAAATACTGCTACAGCGAAAAGGGGGAAAGAACAAGAAGAAAAATCTGAAAAGTAGTCTGGTACCATTATGCAGCTTCAAATTGGATCCAGATTTTATCCCCTTCAGTTTCTACTGGCTGTGCAAAACCAGCCTTATTTCCTTTAAAATGATCAGGCATTACGTGTCCTTTCCCACCTTCTTTCCGTCCTTTTCTTTCCTTACCAATTTTATTTCGTCTGACTTTGCCTTTTTATGGAAAGTCTGGACAAGAGAGAATGCTACAAAGAAAGTGTAGTTATATTATCAATAAAATTCAGTGCCAAAAAGAAAGAGCCATTATTATTAGTTGGATCGTTTCATCGTGTTCCTGATCGTACCCATTATATTTGTAGCCCCTTAAAGCCATCCCTGTAGATAGAACCTTCTAGCAGACCTTCAGACCTGTTCCCATCCTCCAGGTTCTGGAACTCTGAAATTCTCCTTTTTCTAGAACCAGGCCCTACCTTCTCCCTTCTGTTTTGCCCTTGTTTTGACCCATTTTTGAGGTGGCGTGAATCTGTTTGGGACCTTTTTATCATACCCAAACCCATATGAGCTAACAGCTAGATTATAAATTTGGGTATTTTGCAGCTCTTGCTTATGCTCTGAAAGTGCCCAAATAAAGACCTTGAGCCCCCCAGCTTCCAGATTCCATCATTTGTCGAAAATTCAGCTCTGAAAGAGTTAGACCTAATCGCCAGATTATTTTGTCAGCTCGAAATCCTTAGACCAGCCTGGAGGATACTTCCCTTGCATGGCCAGCTCAGGCTCCATCCCTCAAAGCATCGCCAGGCGTGACCCTTGAGCACAGAGCAGGAGGGAGCCTGAGCACCACAAGGCATCGACCAAAAATCCCCACGCACAAAAGAATGATACCCTCCTTTGAGGGTCTGAGAAGGATTGTGTGTTAGTTCCTTGATGGGTGGGTCGGGAATTCTTTACTGTCCTAAAAGTCGCACCCTGTGTTTCTGGAGAGGGTCCATGGGATCTACGGCTGGGGCTCAAGGACCCAAGTCCAGGCTTCACACGACCTGCCCCAGGCGCCCTGTGCCTGTGGGGGGCTGTGATTATATTTGGGGGGCCCACCTGTGCCCAGAGACGGCTCAGTGCTCCAGCTCGTGCTCTGGTGGTGCCCAAGGGACCACGCAGTGTGGGGGCTTCCAAGTGCAGGTCATGTGCTCTAGCCCTCGGAGCTGTCTCTCAAGCCCCCCAGCTCAGGGTTAAAGGAGGAGAGATGGGCGGGGGACGGGGAGCTGTCATACCTGGAGGTGCTCAGGGATCATTCCTGGCAGTGCTGGGGAAGGCTATATGGGATGCCGGGGATTGAGCCCAGCCTGGCCGGGTGCAAGGCCAGCTCCCTACTCACTGCACTATTGCTCTGGCCCTAGGTCAGAATTTTTTAAGCCTCGGGTCAACAAGCAGACCAGAGCAACTGTGTCATTGGCTGCTCGGTGACCAGATGGCAGTGCCTGTGGGTCATGGTTTGCTGACCCCTCAGCTCTGCTTTAAGCCATGACTCTCCAAATAGGCGTATGGCGACGCACTTATCATTTGAGAAAAAAGTTAAATATTTACTTTTTTCATATACAGGAAGTCATGTATCTGTTAATGGTTTAAACAAAAATGAAAACTGTAAAATCATTTGAGTAGTACAAAACTTGATCAGGAAAGAAAAAAACTGACAGCTTTGACTTCATAAAAATTAAGGTCTCAAGTATACTATAAATAAACATTGAAGATGAGGGACGTTTTGGGGGAGATTATGCTCTTAATGGCCAGCAGTTGGTGTGCTTTACAGGCACCAGTAAGATGAGTCATCCCCAAAGAAGAGAGGAAGAAAGACGTAAGTTTATGTCAACAGAAAGTGACACTAATTCTAACAGTGAAATGTCTTTCAGAAAGCGGCAGCGTTGACCTGCCAAAGTTAAAATGTGAATAATTAGTCATATTCAGACTGTTGGAGAATGTGGGGAAATAAACAACTGGAGGTGATTTTGATCACCTCAGATGAATTCTGTTTGGGGGTAATAGATCACCCCACCAATTGAGCAGTGAGAAGCAACAAGTACTTTGTTATTGCGTGCCGTCTGCTGGGTGGGGGTCCAGAGTGGCTGCACGTAGTGGTCGCAGTCCGGAGCTCGGAGGAGAACACTGTCGGGCTGGCAGCTGGGACCGCAGGCCAGGCCGAGGTCCCATGGCCTGCTCTGATCCCTTGGTGACCACCGGCAGCCCCTGCCCGTGCCATCTGCTGGGCGTTCAGAGACCGCGGTCCCTCCACCTCTGGTCCTTTGCTCTCAGCTGCCTGCGCATCCTTACAGCGTGGCGGCCAGGGGCGTTCTGTCATCTCCTCCAGTGACATGGCACCACTTTGGGGCTTAGCTGTTGTGGAGCCTGGTGATGGCACCGTGTGGGACGGATGACACGAAGGTGTGGCTGCTGGGAAGCCTGGCAGCCAGCTGGCTGCAGCGTGACCCTACACTGGCCCATTGCTCTCGGCCCCATGGCTGCCGAGCTGGGGGGCGTCTAGAAGAGCATTCGGTGATGTGTGGCCTCGGAGCCTGGCGAGCATCTCTCACTCACCTGGGGGCATACCAGCCGCCAGCCACTGTGCCCAGAGACCCAGTCAGGAGCTACAAAAGGTCCTTTGAAGTCATCTCGGAGTTTTTTCACTTTCTGTGGCCAAACGTGTATCTCAGGACCAGCCTAAATTTAAGGGCATTACTGAGCCCACTTGTCTCTGGAGTGGTCACACACAGGGTCACCCTTGGGTATCTTTCGAAGATAAAACTGAAAAAATGTACTTAGGCATCTGGGGGAGAGTAGTGAAGTCAAAGATGGACGAGATTTGTGAGCTGAGCAGTTTGAGGAACAGCAGTGATAGTGAGACGGCAAGATGGCCCGAGGCAGGTTCGGGACAGTTGGTGAAGGCCGGTTACGACAGTGGCCTCCGTATCGGGGGTGCTTCAAAGATGTGGCCAGTTAAGGGGAAATACTTGACAGGAGAGTATGTAGTAACGCAGATGCACTCGCCGTGATTTTAACTGCCAGATGAAATAAATAATGGTTTCTGCTAGGAAGAACTGTTTATTAATAAGTGCACTGTTCTGTGTAAATCTAACAAATTCTGGTCTGTCCTTCTAGGTCTGTAATATTATTTTTTTTTTGCTCTAATAGTTTTATTAATGACAGGTGAGACATGATTATTACCATAACAAGATCCAAGTATAAAATTAAATTTAATGTAATATACTTTCGAGTTCAGAGTTGAAAATGTACATGTGTATAAGAATAAGCATTTAAACTTTTTTTTTTTTAATTTTATAAAGTAGGGCTGGAGTGTTAGCACAGCAGGTAGGGTGTTTGCCTTGCACACGGCCGACCTGGGTTCTATTCCTCTGTCCCTCTCGGAGAGTCCGGCAAGCTACCGAGAGTATCTCACCTGCACGGCAGAGCTTGGCAAGCTCCTGGGCGAATTATTCAATATGCCAAAAACAGTAACAACAAGTCTCACAATGGAGACATTACCGGTACCCGCTTGAGCAAATCGATGAACAACGGGATGACAGTGACAGTTCACAATATTTGACTACATTTAATATTCAAACACCAATCCCCTCACCATTACACCTTTCCACCACCATATTTCAGATGTTCCCATCCCGAACCCCAATCCCTGCCCCAAAGCAGAACTGAAATATTGTATTTTGTATTGTTATGAAAAACTGCTGAGAATGCTAGAAAAAAGTATTCTTAGAGGAAAGAGTGTGAGGATTGCTGTATTTCATTTAGGTCTGTATTAAATGTTTGGATTTTATTCAATGGGCAGAGGGAAACTCTGAAAAAAATTGTCAGAGAGATCCGGTCATAGTTAATGCTTTGGAGAGGTGAGTTCAGCACTGTGAAGAATGAAGACCAACCGCCAACCCCGAAAGCATGCCACGTCGTGCTGAACTTCCTCAGAATAAGTCTCTGGCACGGCCTCTGCCCTCTCCTTGTTTGTTCACAGCTTCTAGATTCAGTAACTCAGATAGGGGCTGGAGCGATAGCACAGCGGGTAGGGCATTTGTTTGCCTTGCACGTGGCTGACTGGGGTTCGATTCCCAGCATCCCATATGGTCCCCAGAGCACCACCAGGAGTAATTCCTGAGTGCAGAACCAGGAGTAACTACCCCTGAGCATTGCCAGGTGTGACTCCCCCCCCCAAAAAAAAAAACCTCAAATAAAACAATGAATGTTTACCGCAGTGGTTAGCAGTTTATTTCTTTGTTTAGGAGAAAAGGCTATTCTGAATTGGCAAAATACCTTCGTGTCTCAAAGTTTGTTTGTTTAATTGTTCATGAATTATAGCATCGTGGGTAAAGCTCGTGCTTCCGTGGATAAAGGCCCTGGTTTTGCTGCGGAAATTCCCTGTGCAGCCCCTCCCCTCAGAAGTTAACAACTAGGGTAGCATTAAAAGGTAGTAAACCTTCAGAAATCTGACTGAGTCAGTAGACGAGAGATATATCAAGTATTTTATGTGTTATATTTGGCTTTTTTCAAGTTTATAACAATTAGGATTTTTTTTTTTTTCTCACCTTCTATTTTTCTTTAGGAACTTCATTTTCTGAATAGCAGAGGTCCTTTGGTCTAGAGAAAGATTCAAACCATACAGACAATGTTGTTCAAAAAAAGGTGAAAACTGCCAAATAGGAATTTCTAGAAATAGTCTTCCTAGGAAGGTGTTTTTGATTAAGTTGTCACTAGGCCAGCTTCCCTATGCTTGTGTGTAACTAGGTGTTTGCTTTGTTTTGAAAAATGACAAAATAGAGATAAAAGACAGGCAAATTGGGGGCAAAGCAGGGGGTGGGGAAATGGCATTTTAAACAGTGGCATACTTTCTAAGGAACATTTTTTGTCTCTCAATTTGGGGACCAGAATTTTAAAAAACAAGCATCGGCATCCTGAAGTGTAAGCTGCAGCAGAGGGGCGAGTTTCTGGCAGTGGGTTTCGTGATGGGTATGCTTCTCGGGGCGCGAGATGCTGACGCCGAATGTCTTGTTTTGTTGCAGGGGCTACACTGAGCATGAGGCCAGCCCCCATCCCAATCGAGGACCCCGAATGGAGACAAACGCCGCCCCCAGTCTCCGCCACCTCGGGCACTTTCCGCCTGCGACGGGGCAGTCGGTTCACCTGGAGGAAGGAGTGTCTGGCCGTCATGGAAAGGTACCACCCGCTCCCCTGAGCACACACTTGGGAGCGAGGTTCTGTCTTTGAACGTATTTTTGAGCTGTTATAAAAACGTATTGATAGGGTGTGCACTCACATTCAGGATCCATGAAACGGGGGCTTGGTGTCTACCGACAGAGATGAATAGTGTTCTGAGGAATTTCAGAAATGTTAAAGGATTTTTTTTTTTCTTCTATGCTGTGCTCCGGAGCCCAGGGTGGGTTCGAGTGCTCCTTGGTCAGAAGGCATCAGGCGGGCTGGTTAGGTTCTCGCTGCTGGCAGCCTGGCACTCCCCGCCAGGGAAGGATTGCATTCTTCATTTTCATTTTGGTTTGGTAATTCTTATTTTGGAAAAAGTCCTTGAAGTGTTATTTTTATCAAATATAAAGAGTGATTGCACAGATCTTTGATACGGAGTAAACTTGAACTTGTCCTTGGCTTCATTTTCCCCCATGTGAATGGTAGAAATTGATTCAGTACAATTATGAAATGTTGAATATACCTAGTGTCTCTTACTGTCATAGAATCCTCCTTTTGGCGTCTCCTACCCTTAGCTAATGTTTACAGGATCTTGTTTTGATGTAAAGACTTATGTGCACAAAGGTAGAACTTTTCCATTAGAAAAATATTTTTTTCCTGAGATTAAATGTTGAGGAGACGGCACTAAAGACCATCACAGTTGCATTTTCATGCTGAGATTCCTCGGCTAGAATGCCTACAGTGCGGTAGAGGTTCTCAGCTGATACAAAATGCGTATTTACAGTGAGCAACTTGCCTCATTCCTGGTCGCCTGATCTCACTGGCCGAGTGGCATATGCTGCACCGAGGTTTGGGCTTGTCTCGGAACAAGACTTGCAATGAACTCTCCTTTATAACCTTAAGCAACTGGGCCAAGGGGTCCAGGGACCCTAACCGGGGCCTCAAGGGAGAAGGGGGACCCTGGAGTTGCTTAAAGAAACGGGAACTGTGGGCGAGAGGCAGAGTGCACCTTTGTGTGACAATGGTGAGGAGGACCAGCTTTGGACTCACTTCTTTTTTTTTTTTTTTTTAATGAAACACCTTGAGATACAGTTACAGACTTACAGATTTTTGTGACTACATTTCAGTCACAGAATGATCAAATACTCATCCCTCCACCAGTGCCCATTCTCCACCACCAATTTTCCCAGTATCCCTCCCGCCACCCCCACCCCTTCCCAACTCCTGCCTCTGTGGTAGGCACATTCCCTCCTATTCTCTCTCTCCCTTTGGGTGTTATGGTTTGTAATACAGGTATTAAGTGGTCATCATGATTGGTCCATAGTATACTTTCAGCATGCATCTCCCATCCCAAGCGAACCCTCCAACTATTATTTACTTAGTGGACTCACTTATTCTTACTGTTTTTATCAGACTTTCCAAGTAACCACATAAATACCTGTGTATACCCTGAAAAATGAAGACAAATGAATACCTGTATTCGTCATTAAAACTACTGCATGTTAATATTGGCAAAGGAGGGGGGTGTAGGAAGGGGGGTGTTGGGGTGCCGCGTGTGGTGCTGGCTCGATCTGGGTTCGGCACATGAAGGCAAGTTCCTTAATTCTGTTTAATTCTGTTCTCTCTCTCTCTCTCTCTCTCTCTCTCTCTCTCTCTCTCTCTCTCTCTCTCTCTCTCTCTCTCCCCCCCCCCCCACCACTCCCTGGCCTCTTAATAATATTTTTATGCAAACAGTATCCCTGCAGTGTATACTTTGCTTCTCTTTAATTTGTTTTCATGTTCATCTTCAGTGAACAAGCAGTATAATACAAAATCATTTTACCAAAGCTCAGAGCCCTCTGAAATCATAAGAAAAACATCATTGTAATTTTTAGTCAATCTTTCAAACAGTTTTAAAATATTAACCCCAGGTATTTAAGGCATAGAATCGGCATTAAAATCTTCAGCTTGAAAGTGAGCTTTAGGCCAAAATTTAAGAGCCTAAAAATAGTGTCTTAGGATAAAAATGCCTCTTCCTGAACAAAAATAGCATCACCAGCCCAATACTCGAACAAATTAAATCATGGCTGTAAATCTGGTGGCGTTGCTGTTAATGTGCTGCTCTTCAGTCTGAATGTCTAATCAGAGCTGTAGGCGTGCGTGAGTTGACAAAGCCTTTCACGCCGGTGTGCGTGTTGTCCTGTGCGGGTCTGCGTAGAGAAGGCAGATGATCGTATAGGGTGTTTGTAGAACGTTGCTTGAGGTTTTGGTAATTGGATTCTCTCAGCATCCCTGGCGTTTCGGACAGTTCTCATCCCTATGGTTCCGTCTCCTTTCTCCTTTTGACTTCTACCATTCACAGCGACTGCCCGCGCTGTGAAGGTTAGAGAGACCAGTCCTTCCAGAAGCTGCCGTCTATATTTAGCCGCAGACGGGGCGTGGCGCAGACAGCTGCAGTGCCCGCTCCCCGGTGCTCTGCCCCCCGGGAGCCTGGCCTGGCCCGAAGGGAACGTCTCTGGGCCTCATCCACAGACTCAGAAACATGCCGATTCTGCTGTGACATGACGTGTGTGTGTGTGTGTGTGTGTGTGTGTGTGTGTGTGTGTGTGTGTGTGTGTGTGTGTGTGTGAGAGAGAGAGAGAGAGAGAGAGAGAGAGAGAGAGAGAGAGAGAATAAAGGCGAGGGAGTCACATAGGCTCACAGAGGCCCAGGATTCTGTGGATTTTGTTAAATCTCCAAATGACATTAACTTCTCCTGTTTTCGGATTGGCACTTCCCATTGTTCTTAAAGAATCTCTCTAAAGGCGACACTGTACATTGTGAAAGCTAAGCCAGGAAACCTTTTAGCTCCCAGCTGAACTCAACACTTGGGAGACTCACTTTGGGGCACCCCCAGGGCGCCCACCCACGGAGTTCTCTGCCCCTTGGAGGTACATTTTATAAGACAGAAGCAAATTCCTGTGAGCTGGCAGAAGGCTTTGGCTTTCTCGCTTTGTAAGGAAGGAGGGAACGGTCACAACTCTCTGTGCCCACAGACCCAGCGTACCCCTGGTCTTTGGTTTCTGGTTTTTGCGGGGGGTTGTGGGGGTCCCTCTGGTGATGCCTGGCAGCTGTCTGGGGGTGTAGGGCAAGGTGCCCCAGCAGCAGTGGAGTCGGGGGTAAGGGTAGGGGGCGAGGAACAGGGCACCATTGCCTTTCTGAGTTTCCTGTATGCTGAGTTGAGATGCAAAGGAGGGAGAGGCAGCCCTTGCTTTTCACTTCCCTTCTGTTTTTCTTCCATCTGGCTTGAGCCCTTTTACTCGTCCTCCCCCTGCTGAGCCCCTTTCTCTGCCTTTCCCCTCCTCACTTCCTGTTCTCCAGTTTGCCAGAGAAACTGCCATTGTTTCTTCCTCTTCCCCTTTGGTGCCCCCGCTGCTCTCCTCCCCTCCCACCCTCCACCATCCTTGGTCACTTCTAAGTTGCCCCTAATGTGAACTGAAGTGTATGCTTTTAAGTTTTGGTGTTTTTTTTTTCTTTAAATATACTTAGGGAATAGACTATGATGCCCCATTTCAGTTTATAAGGAACTTGGTCAACATAAACATTTCAGAGCTGTTAGCAAGTGTATAATTTCCAAGGGCCCATCAAGCTTCCAGAAGTGTGTTGCTCTGTTTTTAGCTAATCTCTTTCGTTTGGAGCCTCTGCTCCCTCTTAGGCTCAGCGGCTCGGTAGGAAAATGCCTCCATCCGCCCACTTCATCTGAGTCTTTGGAAATCCTTGTGCCTGCCGGGAGCAGGGCGGCCTGGGATCGAGTTCTGCCCCTCTCAGTCTTTCCTTCTCATTCCAGGCCCCCGAGAATGTTCCTGCCAGCAGGGTTGAGGATTAGAGTGCAGCGCCACTCTGAGGCCTCCTGAGTCGGGCCTGCGCTGGCTCCTTCGCTGGGCCTGTGCCTCTCACTGGTCTGTGCCCGTCTGGACTCTGGGGGCCAGTGCTCTCCCTTCTCCCCGCCCCCCGAGGGAGCAGTCCTGCTCCAACTGCTTCCCCCGCTCACAGTGGTGGGCTAATTCCTTATCCCTCCTCGCACAGGAGAGTGAGCATCCCCTGCGCCTAGGGGCCGGCTGTTCTATTTGCTTCTCATTTCCTCTCTAAGATGAAAGCTTTCTCCAGTGCTTTACAAAGAAACTTTGCATCTTGCTTGTTCTTCCTTGCGCTGCTGGCCAGTCTGGTGAAGCAGCTGAAGACAAGACGCTGGGTGGCAGGGTGGTCGCCCAACGAGGGGACACTGGGCAAGACCTTCACACTGGGTGGGAGTGTGGTCGCCTGCCGAGGGGGACGCGGAGGGACGGTGTTGCACGGGAAACACAGTGAATGTTTTCAACTTACACTTCACTACTCTTTAGCAGGCGCTAATTGATCAAACAGAATATCATGGTGGAATTAATGACGTGTGACATATGTAAACTCAGAGGAACCTGGTTAAGCCATGGGGCGGGGGGAAGTATATCCTTATAATGTTAAAACTAACAAATATACACATGGAGATTGGAAGAGGCAGTAAAGCTTCTGTATGAAAGATTTGCTCAGAATATTAGATGATTCGTACGATTTGTTTGGTAGGCCTCGACAGCTGGTTTGTATATTTTTTTACGTCACATTTGTATTTTGATAACATAGTAGTTGGAAACATTTTTCGGTTAGGAGTTCCAGCCCTCACTTTGGCCCAGCAGCCCTGGGTAAATAGTGCCATCGATGATGGGAGATTGGACCCCGCTGGGGCTGCAGAGAGAGCCCAAAGCTCTGGAGGCCAAGACTGGCCTGCAGAGCCCTGAGTTTCATCCCGGGACCACGTGGCCTGAGCAAAGGAAAAAAAAACAAACAAAAGCAAATCATAATGGGGCCAGAGCAATAGTACAGCAGGTAGGGTGCTTGCCTTGCATGCAGAAAACCTGGGTTCAATCCACAACACCCCATATGGTCCCCCCAGCCCCACCAGGCATGATCCCTGAGTGCAAAGGCAGGAGTCAGCCCTAAGTGCCACAGAATGTGGCCCAAAAACAAAAACAAAACAAAACAAAGAATCATAATGATCTTATAGGAGTTACCAAACACAATGCATGTAACAGTAAGCATGGTAGTTAGGTGTTTAATATCACGTCCCTTTCTTATTGCTCACTACAAGGGACTGTGAATAAGAACTTCGAAACTTCGGGCGTCTGCAGAGGGCTGCCCAGAGTGTTCTTTTGTTCTGACCCGCTCCTGCTTCCCAGCCAGTGGGTCTGCTTGACAATTCTTTCCTCAGGTAGTCATTCCTCACCTCTGCACCAGCACTTGACCTGGGCGGAAGCATCATCAAAGCTACCTGTTACCCCCATAGGCTCTGTCCAGTGCAGAGGTCAGATCTCAGAGGTCACTGGAGGGGCCTGGGAGATCCTGGCGCTACATATGGTCCCCAGAGTAGCCCCGGGGCACAGAGCCAGGAGCAGCCTGTGGGCACTGTTGACAGGTGTAGCCCAGACACACACACTCAGAGGGGTCAGGGCAGTGGTGCCAAGGACTGAGCACCTGCTTGGCATGTTGGCGTCTGGCCCCTTCTAGCGGTCAGGAGCAGCCCCTGAGCAAGGGACCCCAAAGCCTTCAGAACCAAAGAAGTGAGACTCAGAAGAAAAGGGCCGTGCGCAGGAGGCCGCAGGGATGGAGCCAGTGTGGACAGGGGAAGAGCTGAGCCATGCTCCGACCAGGGGCCGGAAGCTGCCTCTGCACTCATGTGATCCGGGTGTCTTTCTCGAACCCTTCAGGTCTACCTGCAGGCCCTAGTAGAGCCGGGAATCTTTCAGTGTTGTGGGCAGAGAGAGACTGGGGGTTAGGCACTGGCCTCATTCCTGACCTCGTTCCATTCACAGCGCCACAGTTAGCCCCTGGGCACCATCGGGTGTGACTCCTGAGCACTGCCAGGTGAGACCCCTGAGCACTGCCGGGTAAGACCCCTGAGCACCGCCAGGTTAGACACCTGGGCACCTCCGGGTGAAACCCCTGAGCACTGCAGGGTGTGACCCCTGAGCACCGCCAGGTGAGACCCCTGAGCACCTCCAGGTGAGACACCTGGGCACCTCCGGGTGAAACCCCTGAGCACTGCTGGGTGTGACCCCTGAGCACCGCCAGGTTGACCCCTGAGCACTGCCAGGTTCATCCCCAAGCTCCTATACTGAAAAGGTCTTGTGTCCTCTAACCTGGAGAAGAGAGACCACAGCGCTTATGACAGACGGACACCGTGCTGTAGGGCTGGATCTTGTGTCCCTGTCCATGTGGCGTACTCAGAATTACTTTGGGTGCGGTTTGAGGGGGAGAGCTGGGAGTGGTTCTCCCGTCTGCGAGGTGAGCTTGGTGGGAGCCTCAGCGCCCTGGGCCAGCCCTGTGGGCAAGGGCAGCGTTCCTGCCTGCTTGTGGGCCAGGGACTGCCCATGCCCTGCAGGACTGGCCCATTAGTGCCAACACACGTGCTTGGACGAGTTTTAGACCTTCCTACTCGAACAAAAGCAGCAAACGTCCCCCTGGTGTCCCTTGGCAGACGGGCTGCTGGGGGTGGGGGGGGCGGCAGATAAAGGAACACAGCGTTCTCTGATTTTGTTCAAGTCGTAAGGCCTTCTGTTCAATTACACGGTAAATAATAATTCACTGCTTCAGAATAATCCAGTCCAATAACTTTAAAAGAGCCCCAAAGTGACTTCCGGAGGCTCTGATGCAGTTTTCCCATAGCCTGATCACTCCCCTGCCCTCGCCTCCAGACTGGTGTGGGGTCCTTGTAAGCACGTTTGTCCGCCTGTCGTGAGGACAGAAGATTGAGCCTCGCCCGCCCTTGGCGGTGCCCTGCCGCAGCACTGCCAGGCTTGTCCTCCTTCCCCTCTCCTGGTGCCAGGCTGCGCTGGGGAGACAGTGCTGGAGGATACACTCTAACTTTCAGAGATGATGGATGCTGGAAGTTGAATGTTTAAAAGAGTTTATCCTCTTTCACAGTCCTTCTGGAGTGACTCTGGTGGAACGTAATGAACTCCGCCTCCTGGGCCTGCAAATAGAAGGAAGTTCTCAACACTGAGACCCGGTGGCTGGAGCCTGGGCATGACCTCATTTCAGTCCATTAGACTCTTTGAGGGAAAAAACAGCAAAACTTCCCCACTTATTGACAGGTAAAGTTATCCCAATCCATATCTCATAGCCAGTCAGAAGATGAACTGTCCCTAAATGCATTTTTAAATTGGCAAATTCTACTTCCTGGTTCCTTTCTGGTCAAACAGAAATAGCCAAAAGAGAAGTTAGGACAGTGTTTTTAAAGCAGATTAAAAATCTCCTCCGCACCCCCACCTCATATAGATCGCCAGCAGCTTCATTCTATACGGACAATAGACCTCTGTTTCTCTGGTCCCTGAGCCAATTAACCGGGACAAAAGACCCACGTTCCTCGCACCGTTCTATGGCCACAGTTTGCAGAGAAATGAAGGATCATTTGGTAAACATTGGGATTATAGGAGATGAGTCACCCACAAATATATGAATCATCCCAGAGGCAGAATTATAAGCATCATATTATAAATATTAATACCAGCAGAGACCAGAATTTATGGACTAAAATCTCCACGGAAAACTAATGAACCTTTGAACACAACCTGTGAGGCCCGGACGCTGTTTCTGGCTCTGTGCTGGAGGGGGGGACCCCGGGCAATGCCTGGGGAGCCCCAGGCAGGACAGGCACCTCCCTCTGGATGCCACTTATCACCCAAACCTGTCTTTTTTAAAACCTAAGAACTGTTTGTTTGTTTGTTTGGCGGGGGAGGGCTCAGGTGATGGTTCAAAGGCACTGATATGTATGAAGGAGGGGGTAGGGAGAGAAGGAAAGGAAAGCTTCTGGTTTGTACCAGGAATTCTGATGATGCAGTAGTTGGCAAGACAGATGTGGTCTGGCCCATCACTATAGTACTCGTAGGAAATCATTGGTAGACTGAGCATTTCAGAATTTTCCATGAACTATATTGCATTTACCAAGGTTCACATATGCTTCATTCCTTTGAAGATCTCAAATTGGTAGACCATGAACTTGTGGGTAAATATCCTCCTGTTTTAGTTGCCTTTGGTTGAGGTAGCTTGAGTGGACACTCTTTTTTTTACTTCTGATTAAGAGCATCTGAAAATGGTCTTTATACTTGGAAAATCTATTACTGTCGAAATCCCGATCATCATGGAACCTCTTGTAAACGTTCTGCCCTTGGAAACATTCTCCAAGTTTCCTCCTTTGACCTAACACTTAAACGATCGTTTTGGTTCTGGTTTTCAGGCCACTCCCGGCCATGCTCCCGAGCTCCTGTTGGCTGTGCTCTGGAGGGTCACCCCAGCGGTGCCCTGCAGCCCCTGAGGTGACTGGAGTCACATGTGAACTTCTTGTATGCCAACCTCCAGCCTTGGGTGGTTACTCCATTCCCGAAAGACAAGATGAACCGGACATTTTGATAATCTCAATGCTGAAAATGGAATCCTTCTATAAGTAGGGTTTTTTTTCTTTGGTCTGGCATTGTCAGATTTTGTTAGGCTTTTCAAAGGACCAGAGGCCCCAATTCAGTTGCCAGGGCCTCCCAGTCCCTAGGGCATCCCTAAAGTCATTCCTGAAACACTGCCTTTGCCAGAGTGATAGCACAGCAGGTAGGGCATTTGCCTTGCATGCAGCCGACCTGGGTTCGATCCCTGGCATTCCATATGGTTCCCCCAAGCACTGCCAGGAGAATTCCTGAGTGTAGAGCCAGGAGTTACCCCAGAGCACCACTGGGTATTACCCAGAAAGCAAAAATAAATAAAAATAAAAAATAAAACACTGGCTTTGCCCCATGCCTGTGTCTGGGAGAGGCAGGGGGCTTGCAGACCGCCCCCCCCCCCCCCCACATTCTGGCTCTCTTGAGCATCTCTGCTCTTGGCTGTGTTCGCCATTTGTTTTAGAGTTCTCCCTGCTAGAACCAGTTCTCATTTCAGAACTTGAAATGAGATAGCCAGAAGTCTCCTTTTTTGGTGAGAATTACAATGCAGAAACATAATTACTGACCATAAAAAAAACCCCTTCAGACATGGTTGTCTTAAGGACCCAGTTTATTACAGTACCCTGCTGATCAGCAGTGGCCGGCCTGTCGGTGGGCTGTTTAAAATGAAGAATCTTTTGTTTCTGGGTGGGCTTCCTGGCAGGGAGATGGCACAAAGGCTAGGGCACATGCATGAGCCTAGTTGGACCTGGGCACCACGAGGTCCTGAGTATCCCTGAGCAATGCTGAGGTTCTGACTCTTGCAGGCTTCTCCCCACTCCAAAAAAAAAGATAAAAGTATGCTCCCTGCCTCTGGACAACCTGTGCAGCAAATGTAAGAAGCCGAACAGTTCCGGGTCACCTTACAGATCTGTCTTACAAAGCAGCTGCCGGCAAAGGCAGCACCGTGCCAAGGACGCTGCAACTCTGTGCCCGGGAGGCGCCGCTCACCCCACTTCCCGTTCCCGAGTGTCTGAACCCACCTCATCCTCACACTTGGTGTGTCTGTTAGGAAACTGAGAAGACCCAAATGCTGCCCTCTGGTGCAGTTTCTCTTTCTTCCTTCAAATGGAGGCTTGAGCATATACATAGGAGCCAAGCTCGCTGGGGTTCAGTCAAGAAAAACACTGCTCCCTGGCTATTTTTCTTTCAGGGATCAGAATCAGACAGTGTTGACTTATAAACCATCTCCATTCTTCTCAGGGTCTTCACAGCAAGACGCAAGGACACAGCAGAAAACTGGCTCTCGACCACCCTCTCATCCCGTCTCTGTCCCCGTAGGCCTCCTTTAGGAATGCTTGTTAAGGGGCAGTGACACCGCAGCAGCCTTGGTGATGGGACAGAATGTCCTGACAGCTCTGCTCTTACTTTGGTGTTAACCATGAAACCTGTTCATCAGCTCTCAGGGATATTAGTGCACTGCAAGAAAAGCAAACATTTACACATTGAGTCTTCACAGGAGGGATTTTGGAGAAAATTTTGTTCGTGCTGGGATCTGCAGAGGCCCCGCAGACTGCGCTCTTTGATGACATGGATTTCAGCAAGTCCCGCTGTTCATTTGTCTTCTGTGGCTGGGCCAGTGTTGGGTGGTTTAGAACCAGCGTCTTCTCATGAGAGGCAGCTATGGCTCTGGGCCCATCGGGGTTCTGACGGGTGTGGCCACATCTTTGCTCCCCAGAACTAGTGAAATTTACAGAGCTTGATTTAGATGATCCAGTGCTGCCGAGATTTGTATCTTAAAGGAAGTCTGAAACAGTACTTCAGCCTGGCTGAGTAACAGCCCTTCTGATTAGGCCTTTTAGCCAGTGAGCTGAGGCAGGAAGCCCTACTGGGATGTGGGACTTTGCATAAGTCTGTTCTCTCTGGTTCCTCATCTGTAAAGTTCATCTCACCTGCAGAATGAAGGCGCTGACAGGCTCCTTCTAGCTGGAAAACTTTCTATTCACTCTGTAGATCTACTCTAATTCAAATACCTTTATTTTGATATACTGATCCATTTGTAATGAGCTGTGTTACAGGACTCCATTGCATTTATAAGTTAGAGTTCCCAAACCCAGCTACTTACATCTGAGACCTTTAATTTGTCCAAAGGACCTTACAAATTTTTGCACTGAAAAATCTTTTTTCAGATGCTTTTCTATATTAAAATTTTTAGCTGCAAAGCCATGAAATTGTATAGCTTCTCCTATAGAATTCATTACAAGGAACTCATATAGCCATACCTTTTATAAAGATTAATTTGGAAAAAGTCAATTTATAGGATGGCTCTATAAAATTAAAATTGAGTTCATATTTATTAAAAATGCATGCAAGAGAATAGAACATCTTTTCTTTGTTGTACTATAGTGTGTTTATAAAACAAACTTTGAAAGTATAAGTTTGCTTGTTGCCAGGAAGCATTAAGATAAATTAAGAAAATTATTAAGAATAATTTATGTGATTCTGTTTTGCTCGTGCTTTGAGACCACATACTTTCAGATGATGCTTTTTCACTGCAGGGTGTTGCCGGTACTCCTGGAGATTGTCTCTTGGGAGAGGTGACTGATCCTCCTGATGTGGTATTTGCCGTGATTTTTTTAAAAACATGTGTTTATTCAGTTACTGTGATCTGTAATGTTGTTCATAATATAGTTGTTTCAGGCATTCAAAGTTCTGACACCAATGTGACCTTCCCACCCCAATGTCCCCAATTTCCCTCCCTCCCCCAAGCCTGCCTCCTTAGCAGGCTCAAAACAAATCTACTTCATACCACTTGCTCCAAAAAAACCTGGAGGAAGAATTTGCAGTGAATTTCATGAGGATTTCTGCTTGTATGTTCATCAGAGATGTCAGTCTGTCGTTTCTGTTACTGCGTGCTGGCCTTTTCCTGTGTGGGGGTTACAGTGGCACTGTCCTGATGGGAGGTATTAAGTGTTTTTCCCATCTTCTGTTTTTTGGGGAAAAGTTTGAGCAGGCTGTGCATTAATACATAGTTAATATTATTATCTATAGGAATTTATGTCTTAATTTTCTGTTCTATATTTGCATCTAGTTACAATTTTTCTTTTTTTGGGGGGGGTTTCCACACCCAGCGATGCACAGGGGTCACTCCTGGCTCTGCACTCAGGAATTATCCCTGGCAGTGCTCAGGGGACCATATGGGATAATTGAAATTGAACCTTGGTTGGCCCCGTGCAAGGCAAACGCCCTACCCGCTGTACTGTCACTCCAGTCCACTAGTTAAAATTTTTATTTAGATAGAATAATCCAGTGCTTTATTCTTACAAATGTATGCTTCATTTTGAAGTATTATTCTAGTATGTTTATTCATTTTGAAGTATTATTCTAGTATGTTTAATGATCTCACTTTTACATTTATCCTTAATATACTGAGTTCATAAAGTAGGGACTTAAATCCATTTTTACTTCCCAAATTTCCCTCTTCTTCACCTCTAAGTTTCTTTTTTGCTTACAAAGTTCCATTGTTAGCTACAAGTTTATAATATTGACCAAATAGGGCCCATTCATTGCAGTTTACTTCCAAGTATTCTTAACCTTTCTCATCTGCTCTTTTCCTGAACATTAAAATCATATTGGCTTATACCACTTTCACAAAGAAGGAAAAGAGAAAAAATTAATTTACATTGGAATATTAAAATTAATTTGAGAAATGACATCATGTTTGTAATCAAGAGATGTGTTATGTGTTTCTCCATTTCTTAAATCTTTTTTACACCTATCAGTAAAGTGAGAAAAATCTAGTTATTTGTGTGGTTTCTATATTTTTCTTGTTAGGTATTTTCATTTTTTTATCTAAACTTTTTTATTCCTTTAAATAGATGTCTTGTTTTTAGTAACATGTCCAGCTGACTCCCATTGACTCTTACAAGTAGAAAGGTTTTGATATTCTTATTTATTTACTACCCAACCATTTGATAATGTCCAAGACATTTTTGTTGTTGTTTGTTTTGTTTTGATTTATTTGTTTTGTTTGGGGCCACACCTGGCAGTGCTGAGGGCTCACTCCTGGCCGTGCAGTTAGGGATCAATCCTGGGGGGGGCTCCGGGGGACTTGTGGGGTGCTGGGAATAGAACCCAGGTCGGCCATGTGCAAGCCAAGCGCTACCAACCACTGAACTACTGCTCTGCCCCTTCTAAGATATTTCTCATTTATTTCTCTCTCTCTTTTTTTTTAAATGTGCACATGATAATTGTATGCTTACTTCTCAGTTTGTTTCTTAATTCCTTTTTAAGGGTTGTGTAATTAGAACTTTCAATGGTAAACTGTAGAAAGAGGAAAAAATGCATTTGGGATGGTGGCTTTGCTGCCTGGTTTCTGATTTAATGGCGATAGTACTCAAATTTTACCCTTACTATCAGTTTTATTATTGCTACCAATTGCTCAGTTTCACAATATTTTATTGTAAAAGTTCTCAGGTATACAACAAAGTTAAAAGAATTTTAACCTTCACATGCCAGCCAGCTAGAGTCTACCTAGAGAATTATTTATTTTCCATCTCATTTTCATAGCAGTAATGTGTGCTGCACTAAATGAAATCCTCATCTGTACTCAGTGTTCCGATTCTAGAAAATTACCATCACTGGTTGCTGAAGATGCAGGCCCTGTTGGCAGGGCCGGGGCGGTGCTTGCCTTGCATGTTTACAATGCAAGGTTTCATCCCCTGCACTACTTCTTGCTTTTTGGATCACACCCAGCAATGCACAGGGATTACTCCTGCTTTGCACTCAGGAATTACTCCTGATGGTGCTTGGGGGACCATGTGGGATGCTGGGAATTGAACTGCGTTGGCCGCATGCAAGGCAAACACCCTATCCGCTGTCGCTACAGCCCCTCCTGCACTACTTTTGAAAGAAAGAATTATATATAATATATATATTTACATATATATATTAATCACTAGAACTTTGAAGTGGGAGCTTATTAGAATTTTTCCAGTGAAGGATAGTGGTAGGCTTTACTTATTTATTTTTACGAGATGACAGTCAGCGCCAGAGAGACCATCCAGCAGGCCGAGTGCTTGCCTTACACACAGCTGACCCAGGTCCTGTCCCCGCCGCCACATCTGGTCAGAGCCAGGAGTAAGTAAGTCCTGAGTGCAGCTGGGTGTGGCCCAAAACAAGAAAAGGAAAAATGATTTCCAGTTCATTTTGTAGTGGAGACGGAAGAATCGAAGTTGGAATTTCTTGTTTTTCGGCCAGACCAGAGCGCGACCAGCTTATTCAGCTCAGCTGTCGGCTCCCAATGCTGTGCCCGGCGTTCTCCCACTGAGCTGCACTGTCCGTTAGTGCCGCCCGGGCCTTCCTGTGCTGTGTTGGCACCGTGGGTGCGTTCAGCTGACCACAGCAGCGGTGGCTCGAGCTGGGCATGGGCAGGATGTGTCAGCCCCCTGCAGGTCAGCAATGCTTCCAGCGTCTGCTTCCGTCTGCATGTTGCGTTTCTGGGCTCTCCTCTATTTCTGTCTTTCCACTTCTTAAGTTTAGGGTCCAGTGTGACCTCAGCTCCGTCCTTCCAAAACCCCGTCTCCCTCCCGGCGAGGCCATGTTCTGCAGTTCCAAGTTGATGTGCAGGTCCAGGAGCGCCCACACAGGGCCTGCCTTACTGGCCGCAGCAGAGCGAAGATGCGCCTCCAGAGTCTAGGTAGCGGCCAAGAGTAGCCAGCTCTGCCTCCTGTGCCCATTGCTCAGATGCCTGCCAGGCTCTCCATGTTCAGTGGGAAAGAGTCACATGCCCTCTGGCCTGCACTGCCCACCCCCCCCCGCCCCCGGCCGGGTCGCTACAGGGTGCTTTAGGCAATGGTTTGTACAAAGTCTTGGCATGGCGCGTCAAACTGAGAGCCCAGGTCTGCGGGCTATAGATGCCTTCAGATATCGGCTGGGAGAAGCAGGTTCTAACCCTGGGGGTTTTCTCTGTGGTATTCACAGCGTTCCGTTAGAGCGTGTCTTCCCCTTCCCTGCAGTGCCATCGGCTTCCTCTTAGCTCCCATATAGCCAGTCGCCTCATATAAACCAGACTTACATTTTGGGATGACTTGGTCGATTCATTTCCCAGCCTCATTGGTGGTCTTTGGTTTTTAAAAAAAATAGGGGCTAGGAAAATTCCTCAGTCCAGAGCCAGGAGAGACCCCTGAGCATCACTGGGTGTACCTCCCCCGCCCCCCCCAAAAAAAATCCTATACTGATGTAATTGTACTCAATTCTTAGTCCCAAACCTGTGGCAACAGCTGGAGAGTGTGGGGAGATGCGTGCTGGCTTTCTCCTGAGACGCTCCGCAGCTTCCCCAGATGCCTTCACTGAAACCAGTTTCTAGCTTTGCCTGTTTCTTTAGTCACACCCTCGTAGTCATTCACTCGCTCCCCTGCCGACCACACAGCTGCTGTCAGATCCCCGGGCGTCCAGCACCGCTGTCAGTGGCTAACGGAAATGTCCTTGTCGTCTCGGATTCTCTCTGTTCTCCGCGCAGTCACTTAGCCTTTTTCTTTTTTCTTTTTGGGCCACACCCAGCGATGCTCAGGGGTTCCTCCTGGCTCTGTACTCAGGAATCACTCCTGGCGGTGCTGGGGGACCCATAAGAGATGCCGGGGATCGAACCCAAGTCGGCTGCGTGCATAGCAAGCAAATGCCTTCCCTGCTGTCCTGTTGCTCTGGCCCCACCGCATCCTCTTATGGGAAAGACAATTCAGGAGATTGTCGTTACTATTAATTGAGACACATCAATAATGTGATGTGGTACTAGGGTGACCACGTAATTCATCATTGAAAATACGATACTTGGGGAGAGAGCTGAGCCTTACGTCTGTGTGCCTCCTCGCTCCGTCTTGACCATTAGCTTTGCCTCTGCCTCCAGTGCCTGGAGCCAGTGATCCTTACGGATCTGCTCGCTCCGAGCCTTGTCTGGCAGGTGGCCGCTGGGGGATGGCCACTATGGGGGATGGTCACTGGGGGATGGCCACCTGGGGGCTGGTCACTGTGGGGGATGGTAACTGGGGGATGGCCACTGGGGAGATAGTAACTGGGGGATGGCCACTGGGGGGATGGTCACTGAGGTGAATGGCCACTAAGAGGAATGATTACTAGGGGGGGATGGCCACTGGAGGATGGTAACTGGGGGAATGGTCACTGGGGGATGGCCACTGGGGGATCCTTGACAGGACAGCCCTGTGCCTTAGGCCTTTGAAAGGTTTGGCTGTTGGGTGACAGCCACTGCTGAGAACTGGGACTGCAGGCAGGGGTGGCCTCCATAGAGAGGCCACTGGGACAGCCCCCCAGACCCCCCATCTTCCCAGGGAAGCAGTTTCCTCCAGCACAGACAAGAGAGACAGTGGATAGACAGGAGGTAGTACTAGAGTTTGGAAGGGACCATTTTCTCGACTTTCCAGGTTTAAAGCACAAAACTAGCCTGTGTAAACTGCCCCTGACAGAGGGGACCGAGGGTTAGTGGGCTCTAAAGAATGTCTGAAGAAATATCTGCTCTTTTAACACATGGACAAAGATAGAGGGAGTGTTTGAATCTTCTTCCTCTCATCCCTGTCCCTCACACTAAGCCTTCAGTATTTACATCCCAGCGTGACTCTGCCAGCGCTGACAGGTACAGATTGGTCAGGCGGGAGTTCCGTGCTCATGCTGACCCTTTCACACGCTCGTTGTTCCGAGGTGGTTTCCCCCATAGGAATATGGCATGGACATGTCCCCAGCCCAGCAGGCAGAGCTCTGACATTGTTAAAAGCTGTGTGTAAATATAGATGTCCCTTGTCTGCTCTCTCGGTTCTCCACTGGGCCATCGGGCAGGTTCTGCTGCTGTGAATGACAGCGCCCAGTGGCTGGACGCTGTGCTGTTGGTCGCCGTGCCGCAGGAATTCACCTGCCCAGCAGTGGGACAGGCCTGCCCAGCCCAGTGCCGTGGCCACTGAACACGTGTGGCTGTTGTAACTTGCATTTTCCCAAATTAAGTCCCCTAATAACTCCGTTCCTGCTCCCGGGACGTAGCTCAGCTCTTGAGCACTTGCCTCGCACGTGTGAGGCCATGGGTCTGCTCCCTAGCCCCGCACAAGAACAGAGGAAGGAGTCAGCTTCCTACCACAGCACCCTCAGCACCACGCAGAGCTGCCGTTTCCACCCTGGCAGGGCCCAGACTCGAGGCTGTAGTGAGGAGCATAAGGAGGACATATTTTTTTCTTGGGGATGTACATTAGCACATTTTTAAAACTTCATGTTTATGTCTTAATTGGTTGCCTCCGCAGCTACTTCAATGAGAATCAATATCCAGATGAAGCAAAGAGAGAAGAAATTGCAAATGCTTGCAATGCCGTCATACAGAAGCCAGGTAAGGAGTCAGCTTCCCCCATACTCAAACTTCCCAAGGGAGACCAGAATCCTGGCCAGTGCAGCACCCGTCCCTCCTCCCAGTTTCACCCCCGCCACATTCAGCCGGGGACAAGACAAGCACATGCAGAGTGCTTAGGGATGGAGCACGGGCTGGGGAGAGCAGCCTGGAAGGCCTGCCTTCACCCCCACCTCATATGCCCCCCACACACACACCTGGCCCTGCACCAGGGGAGGGGGAACCCTGGAGCACAGCTGGACATGGCCCCCCAAAACAAAAATAACCTAGAAAAATTGGGGGAGGGGTAGAAATTAAAGATAGGAGGCTTTGAAACTTGTTCTTTTTTTTTTTTTTTTTTTGTGCTTTTTTTTGGGTCGCACCCGGCAATGCACAGGGGTTACCTCCTGGCTTTGCACTCAGGAATTACTCCTGGCGGTGCTCAGGGGACCATATGGGATGCTGGGAATCGAATCCAGGTCAGCCTCGTGCAAGGCAAACTCCCTACTTGCTGTGCTATTGCTCCAGCCCCGAAACTTCTTTTTTTTTTTAAGGTTATAATTTTTTTTTTTAATCCAGCATTTTAGTATCAACCAAAAACCATTGGACTGAACACAGAGTGTCCAGTGCAGCCAGCCTGGGTTTGATCCCTGGCAGCACATAGGGTTCCCCTGAGTATAGTCAGGGACCCCCACCCTACCCCCAAGTCATATTTGAGAGGTCAGAGCCATGGCTGCAAGGCTGGAGCCCCACCAAGAGTGTACAACCACCACCATGGAGAGGTCACATGACAGCAGAGAACGACTCTAAAATGCAGCCTGCACCCAGATGTACGTTCCAGCATGGTTAAAATAACGGGAGGGTAGGATCTCCTTCAGACTGCCCGGAAGCTCAGGGACTGTCCTCTGTCTTAAGAGAACAGGATCCAAATAGAGCATCTTCAGGCCATCAGTAACTGCAGCTGCCCAGAGATTCAATGAAGGTAGCCTTCATCTGTTGTGCTGATTAAATGCAGCCTCCATGCACGGCTGGTAAACTTGGCGCCCTCAATGACCGAGTCTTCAGGCACTGGAGTATTTAGACACTGTGCGGCTCTCCGAATCGAAGCACGCATGCAGTTGCTGTTTTGTGCTTTTATTTATATGGTTATTTGCTCAATAATATTTGAGTGTGTGCAGAATGCTAGATAATGCTTTAAAAATCCCCAGGGGTGGGGAATGTGGTCAGATGAACTTTAATAAAGAAGAGTATCTCCCTTTAAACTAGTCCGATACAAATGATCTCAATTTTATCGCATGCTTTCACAGGCAAAAAACTCTCAGATCTGGAACGAGTAACCTCCCTGAAAGTCTATAATTGGTTTGCTAACAGACGGAAGGAGATCAAGAGAAGAGCCAATATCGGTAATGTACCCAGAGGCTGCTGCCTGTCTGAGATGGCGGGGCACGCTGGAGGGGGCTTCACTTCAGAACTGCAGGTCTGAATGCTGCTGACTCTCACCCCTGGCAGGAACTGCCCTGTGCTTCCCTTCACTGTGACTTGAAGAACCCAGAGTTAGTGTTAGGCTGTTTATAAGGCAGTAGTGCTTATACCTGAAGCTCATTGTTTTCATGCTTTAGGATGTTCGATTAGATGTGACTCCCACCTCCTAGTGGGGGCCTCCAGAGGGTGGGTTGGTGCTCTGGGTTGTATTATTACTGGACTGTGACTGAGATGGTAACAAACATCTGATTAATAGAATTGGAATGAAATGATCTTTCAATCAGAAGTAGAGCAAATAAGGAAAAACTTTTTACTTTGAAAAAGCTTTTTAAGAAATGTGAATTGATGAGATTGAGGTGGGGGGCTAGTTTGAAGCTTCTGACATTGTACTTTATTCATAAATCATATTTGTAGTTCATTGGAATTCTCAACTCTGTACAGAGCCCCTCTGTACCCGGAGGATGCGTTAGTTGGTTGCTAAGTGTTCATGAACCATCACCCGCTCCACAGTGGCTCCTGGCTGGACAGGCTTGAGGCGGACAGTGTTGCTTCCCCAGCTCTGTGTACTTGAAGCCCACCGTCAGCATTTAAAAGAAAGAGAATGCATTGGTGGTGTTTGGGGTGGGCAGTGCAGTGGTCAGGGCGAGCACCTGGGTTAGTTTCCCACGAAGCATCGCCCAGTGCCACCCTGCGGGCCCCGGAGCACAGCAGTGCTTCACGTCGAGCCGCTCCTGCGTGAATTCCCAGACTTGCTGCTGGGCCCCACCGCCCTGAGCACTCCTTGAGAGGCCCTGAAAAAGAAAATGTGGTTCCAGTTTCCTCAGCACTGACTTGAGTGTGTGTTTGGGCTGGGTGACGGGTGATTTAGGGTTATCTGTGTGACAGTGACCGGTGATTTAGGGGTTATCCGTGTGACAGTTGCAGTGGCAGCGTGATGGGTGATTCAGGGATTATCTGTGTGACAGTCGCGCTGCAGTGTGATGGGTGACTTAGGGATTGTCAGTGTGACAGGCTGCCGTGACAGTGTGACAAGTGATTTAGGGATTCTTGGTGACAGTTACCCTCCAGTGTGACAAGTGATTCAGGGATTGTTGGTGACAGTTTCCCTACAGTATGACAGGTGATTCAGGGATTGTCAGTATGACAGGCTGCCATGACAACATGACGGGTGACTTAGGGATTGTCAGTATGACAGACTGTCGTGGCAATGTGACAGGTGACCCAGGGATTGTCGGTGACAGTCGCCTTCCAGTGTGAGGGGTGATTTGGGGACTGTCGGTGACAGCCACCCTCCAGTGTGACAGGTGATTCGGGGACTGTCGGTGACAGCCACCCTCCAGTGTGACGGGTGATTTAGGGACCCATGTGCTTTTTCGAAGAAGCAGCAATCCTGGAGAGCCATGGCATAGACGTGCAGAGTCCGGGCGGCCACTCGAACAGCGACGACGTGGACGGCAATGACTACTCAGAGCAGGTGAGCAGCCGGGCGGCGCCTGGGGACAGTGGGGAACCCTGCGAGAGGCCGGTTCTGCGCCCTGTGTCATGGGGTGGGGGCGGGAGCTGGTCCAATGTCCCCGCGCTCTGCTCCTGTGGCGAGGAAGAGGGTCGCGGGATGTGAGAGGCACGCGGTAAGGCCAAGGGGCCGTTACTCACCCACGCGGATTTGTTGTCATACAACAGGACACTTGGCAAGTACGCAATGGGGAGGAGGAGGAGGGAAGAAATTCAGAGGGAGGCAGAGAAGCAGAGAAGGTAGAAGAAGAGAGAAGGATCTGACCCAAACAAGCAAGTTACATCATTCACCACACACACACAGACACACATACACACAGACACACATACACACACCCCACTGCCCGCTGAGAAGTGCCAGGGGCTGTCTGTGGGCGTGGCCCTGTCTCCATGGCCCTCACTGCCATGCCTGGAGGCCACCCCCCCGCCACGGGCACACAGCCTCTCCTCAGTGCATGTCTTCTCGCCCTCTGGGACTCACTCTTCACTGCTTGGGGGGAAGAGACATTGAGCTGTAGCCACTGGATGGAGTAACTCCACAGCTGGGAACATGGGGCTGCCCCGGGGCTGCTGCGGACCCCGTTCTCATCCCCCGCAACACCAGCCCATTGCCCTAGTGCACTGTGGCTGTTCTCCTGCCGGGTCCGGTGGCATTTCTCAGGCCCCCGTGCTGACCCCGGAGACGGCTCACCCCATCGGGGCGGGGCGGTGCTGCCCGCTGGGAAGGCAGCCTGCAGGCTGCGAGCCAGCTCCACATTTGACCCACTGGGCCCTTCTGGGGATCTTTCTGATTGGAAACATTCCTGGTTTTTCTCCCTCTTTGGGGGTGTGGGTAGGGTGCCACCTAGCAGTGGTCCTTGGGGAGCCGCACAGTGCCAGGGAGCAAACCCAAGACTCCTCCACTCCCAGGCGGGGTCCGTGAGAAGCTGTGAACCTTCCGCCTGTGGTTCAGTCCCTCCTGGGATGGAGCATTTCCCACTGTTTCCCCAGATGCCTCCAGGGTATCACATTTCCTGCTTTTTTCACTTTGGAAGGGACTCACCCGCCCCTGCCAAAGAGTTTTGGTTCAGCGTTGCCCTGAGGCTGAGACATTTCGCTGTTTGTGACACCTGCTTGGGGCCTGCTGAGCCTGGCAGTACCAGGCCCTTCGCAGCTTTATCGTCAACCCCCCAAGCTGTGCCAGGGGAGCCCCACACTGAGCTGGGCAGGCCCGTGCATGCCTTTGCACTGTGGGCACCATTTCTGCCAGTTCGCTTCCCTCCTGTTTGGAACAAGAGTTCTTTTTCTGACTCTAAGCATTACATTCTGTTGTGTGTAGTTTTGTCTTGTTTTCTTTTTTAGTTTTGTTTTGATGTTGCCCTTGAGACATCTGCTTGTAAGTGTGAATTCAGAAAATTCTTTTAAGTGCCAAAAAAAGAAAGACCCGGGTTAATGGAAAGACCCAGGTTAATCGTCCTTGTCGGCCATCTTTCAAATAGAAGGGTTAAAATTCTCAACAGAAAAAAAATTTTTTTAGGGGCCAGTGAGATACACAGGATTAAGGTCCTTTCCTTGCACAGGGCTCAACCCAGTTTGCTCCCTGGCACCACAAGTGCTCCCTGAGCACCTTTGGGAATGGTTCCTGAGCTCAGAGCCAGGAGCCAGCCCTGCGCACCACCCGGTGTAGCTCAGTCTCTCCCGCACACCCCAATTTTTATTTTAATAAAACTGTTTTGGTGCTTTTTGTTGAATCATAAAAATGCCAATGGAAGTCTCTGGACTTATCTCCATTCAGTGTCTATTTAAATACATGTCCCCTCTCCCTTGTTGTGAGCCCGTGCCCACCGTTTGCCCCGTCTAATGCTCTGCCTCCTCTTGACCTCCCTGCATGCTTCTCCTTGAGCTGGAGCAAAACGTTTCACCAGCATGCTAACGCCATGTGTTTCTGTCCCCGTGCGTCTAGGATGACAGCACTAGCCATAGTGACCACCAAGACCCCATCTCATTAGCTGTGGAAATGGCAGCGGTCAACCACACGATCTTGGCCTTGGCCCGACAAGGAGCCAACGAAATCAAGACAGAGGCCCTGGACGACGACTGAGGAGGGGGCCGAGCCGGGGAGCCGCCTAGTGTAGACGTAGCACCTTAGCAGACTCCTCCGGTCCGTGGCGTGTGTTCTTCCAGTATAACTTGCAGTCCCTTGTATGTCAGTTAGCCGTTAGGGTCTTGTTCTGTGAAGATGGCATGGTGCCCTCAGCCTCTGCATATACTCAGTATTAACTCCCAGTACGTAATAGCCGACCGACCGACCCACCGACCCCCTTCGCCCAGCCCCCGAGGCTAGACAATGTTGCTGCTCTGTCTTAGCACCCCGAGAAAGTGCTTCCAGGTATTTAGGTCACCTCCGTCCTCAGATATTAGGCTCCGTGTACAACCTTGGGTACCCGTAGATTACCGTAACACTAGTCAGAACCTCTTTCCTCCCCCGAGACTGAAGGCTGCGAGCTGAGGCATGGCCCGGGGTCGGCGGACACCCCCGGGGCCAGGAGCACTAGGAGCCCCATGTGGGGAGAGTCAGCCCCGGCCGCCGTCTCCGTGCCTCTCCAGTCCCTGGGCCCGACCCTGTGCTCTGGGTGCTGCACTCAGATGCCCACGGACGGACCCTGCCTCAGACCTCGGACGGCCGCCTCCTCTCGCGAGCTGTGTGACTGAGTAGATACAATACTGCCTTTTGTCGATGGGACCACGATGAAAAGAAAACAGAAGAGACAAAAGAAAGCCAACAAAATCCACGAAACAAACAAAACCCAGCTTGAGAGCGTGAGGGAAATCAGAAGCTGAGTGTGTGATGGGTGTGAAGGCCAGTTCTCAGACGCCTGTCCGTGGCGCGCGTGCCGGAGCCCTGCGCGGGAAATGCTTTGCCTCCTGTCTCTGTCCCGCTCCCCTGCTACCAAAAGAGTCTGTCCAGGACAGAGCCGAGGTCCGGAGGAGCCAACTTGCAGCTCTGGAGCCCTGATGTGAAGACGGGCCTCACGAGAGCAGGAAGGGCGGTGGGTCTGCGAGCGGCCACGCGATGGGACTGTTTGGTGTTCTCTTTACTCTGTCCGTTAGGTCTGGAACGTTCTATCGCTACAGGCAATTTATTTAATAATTGGAAGCCATATTGATAATGGATGTGGTAATATTTGTAAAGTTTAATCTATACTTTAAGCGGCAGTAACTAACGGAATTTTTTTCCTTGATCACATATGTAGCACTTTTGTTACTTTTTAAAGATATTTATATTTGATAAACCTTTTTTTTTTTTTCATTTTGAGAACTCAAAATACCAAACAGTGAACTTGCGTTATAAAGTCACCCTGTGATCACCTTGTCATAGTAGCAAAACGACCGTTCATCCGTGCATCAGAGAAAACTCCATCCGCTGGCCTTGTGTGGCGGGCACTGGGCTTGCAGACGCGCCGTCCCCACGGGGGTGATGGCCAGCTGCGGTCAGCTCTCCACCTGGCTCCGTCTCTCCTCCCCCCGTGGCCCGGAGCCTAGTGTAAAGGGGACCATGGGGCTGGCCACGGGCCAGGCCTCCATCCAGAGTCCAATACCCGGATGCGGCTCAAAGCTGGAAGGACGGTGCCATTTCCTTACCTCTCCCCCTCCCCTGTCCCAGACGTGAAATCATCAAGGAAGGGAGGCTTCATCTCGGGGCATCTCCCCTCGAGAGTGAGCCCTGAGCCCTACGGGCGCTTCCTGCCGTGGTCTCGGGCTTCAGGGGTGTCCCGGCCTGACCCGCCCCCGTGGAGGCCTCCTTTCTGTCCTGCTGTATTACTTGAACCAACAAATTCAAGAGGAGCATTTGTTATTCTCAGGAATGATCCCCTGCTCATTCCCTTTCTCGGTGTGTTTGACTTTTTATTTCAATTTTTATTTCAATTAGGAGATTGTGTTATCTCCCTTTCCTTTTATAATGCTCAGAAGAAATGTAACGTTGTATCTTTCCACTGCGGTGGAATTTTATCTGCTTATTCTCTGTGGAATCAAAAGGAGAAAGAGAAAAAAAACACACAGTGTGACAAGCCACATCCATGATTTATTGTGAGGAGATTATTATAATTGATAGCTTCTTTATGGCGGGATTGCAGCTCTCATTTGTTCGGGCTGGTCTTTTTAAAGAAACAGATTCAGCCTGGTAAAGACAGCTGCAGTTTCTAAAGGGGTAGAGCGACTGCCAGAGAAGAGCTAAAAGGTTCCATTGTTTTGAGGACCTTTAAGGAAGGGGAGGCAGCGTCAGCGAACAGAGGGGCGTGGGGGAAGTACCAGGCAGCGGGGTGCCGCGTTTAGCGGGAACAGGGGGAGGGGACGTTCCCCCGGAGCCCAGGGCCTGCCCGCTAGGTACCACTGCCTTATGTCGCGCTCTTGCTTTCCCACGGGCTCGGGGCCAGGAGTCCCAAGCGCTGTTGGCTTTCCTTGCCAGGTGCATCTCAGTTGTCACCGTCTGCTCGAGTGTCTCTGGATGGTGGCGCTCAGCGTTGTCACCGCCCAAGTTTCTAGGCTGACGCTAACTGGACCCCCTGTGCACCCCCTGTTGGAGAGAAACGGCCGGACTCGGCCTCTCTGGTTCTCGGGTGTTTGCGCCCCTTTTCTCCGCCTGTTCTTGCTTCGGGGTCCCAGATCCTTCTTGGGCGGACAGCCCCGGGGTGGCCTCGGGGAAGCTGCCAGCGGCTGATCTCATCCTTGGGTTAATTTTCAAAGACCTGCTCGGAGAGGTGGACGCCACCTTCCCTAGGACACGGCCTTCACCGTGGGCCATGCAGTGGGGATTTCTACTCCCTTGCCCCTGCCCTGTTTTTGGATCTGGTGCCTCTGGGGCCGTCCACTACCCGGCTTGGGCACCTGCCTGAAGGACGAAGCAGACGTTTCTGTATTCCTTCATATGGGACATGCCCTGGGCCTGGCGGACCCATCAGCGCTGCCTTCCACCCCTGCTTGGCTGAGGCAAGCACCCGAAAGTTTTGACCACTGGGGGCAGGAGCAGGTGACCCAGGGCCAGACCCCTGTGTCTCTCCTCGTCTCAGAGAACAGAGGGGGTGTTCAGGCTTCATGCAGTGGAGCGTCATGGACTGTGAGGTTTACCAGGGGTGGGGTGGGGCCCATCTGTGGAAACAGGCGCCTGGACAGCAGTTGACCCCTGGGACGCCCACACCCACCCTGCTCCCAGCGTCTCCCTCTGGGCTCCAGCCTGACAGTCTTGGGGCGCAGGGCTCTGAGGGGCCACGGTGCCGGCCACTCTCACCCCCGCAGCCCAGCTGCCCGCCCTCCCGCCGGCCCCCTCCTGGAAATGTGAACTTCAAGCCCGACTCTTCCTTCCAAGAGGGTGCGGGGGGCCTGCCCCGCACCCTGCCTTCTGCCGTTGCTTTGTCTGTGTGTGTGTGCAGAGAACCACGGGGGCCTCCCCGGCTGCGTTGCAACAGATTCTTAGGCAATAACTGATCCGTGCCGTGCGCGTGTCCTCCGTCCGCCTCCGTGTCCGCAGTGCGAGGCCAGTGTGGTCGCTTTCGCTGTTGTGTTGTTGTGACGATGGGTGACGTGTTACTACTGTACTCTCTGGGGCCACCTCATACCAGCCGAGCCCGTCCCTCGCTTTTTCTGAGCCGGACTTTCCTTTGTCAGGACCTCCCCGGTGCGGGCTGGTCACAGTGACCAGCTGCCACTGAGGTTGGGGGCGAAGTGGGCCGCGAGGGGCTTCTGCCCATCCAACATTCTCTCCCGTGTGTGCGCTCGGGAGCGAGGGGGGTCTCTCAGGATCTGGAGTGCAGTTGTCAACTGTGTGAAGCCCGCTAGGGTAAGACGCAGGAGCCTGCGCACTGCGTCTTCATTCCCACTTCACCCCGCGCCCGAGTCACCGTGCCCAAAGCCTCCAGCGGGAGATGCCAGGCTCTGTGGCAGAGGCCATGGGGCCTTTCGTTCAAGGGCGGGCGAAGGGCCAGCAAGGCCCCTCACACACACGTCCCGTGAGCTGCTTCCTCCTAGAAGCTGAGCTTTGCGGGCTTGCTGCTCTGCTTTCTCGCTGGGAATGAGAAACGGCCGTGAGACGGGCCCCGGGAGTCTGCGACCCCGAGGCCCCACCCCAAGCCGACCCCCTTGACCCTGCAAGAAAGAAGCGAGCCAGCGAGGGAGTCTTGGCTCCTGGGCCTCCCGTTCTGCCTCCACAACCCTGGTGGGTGCGAAGGTGACAGGTCAGGTTGCAGACCCCCATGGTCTTCTCTTTCGTCTTCATTCAGCCCTCGGGCCTCTGGGCTCCCCAGCCGGATCCTCCCAGGGACGTGGCTGGCTCGCCATAGAAAGTGCTGAGAGACGAGCACTGGCCGCAGACCACGCCCTTCGCACCTCTCCCATTCCCAGAGCCCTGACCACGTGGTCCCTCTCTGTGGCCTGTTTTCCAGTCTCTGCCCGAGTTTGGATGGAGCTTCATGTCGTGCCATGGTTTCTGGGCCCCTCGAGGTGCTGCCCCGAGGTGCGCACTGCCACACAGCTGCCACAGCCCCTGGACACAGGGACCAAGGACATGGCCCAGCCCCATCTACACGAGACCTCCCGGGGCTTCTGTTCTCATGTCTCCCCAGCCACAATTAACTTCCCCTTTCCTTTGGCCGGCTGAGCCAGGGTGGGCCCAGATCTTTCACTGAGAGCCATGTAATTGAGGGGGTGGCCCCAAGTGAATGCAGGAAACTAATGACCACTGTTCCAAGGGGCTGAGTGGCCTCCCGACGTGTAATTAGCCATTTGAGCGCGATTCCATGGTGGGAAGGAGTTCTGTCCTCTCTGTGATGGATGGTGGCAAAGCTCCCGGCACTGCGTCCCTGGAACATCAGGACCCGCCCCTTGGTAACATCCATGAAGACCATGTCCTCCCCTCCTGGCCGAAGGAAGGGGCCAGAACGATGCCAGCTGCAGAGCAGAGACCCGGCACTTGCTCCCCACCCCACCTGGGAAGGTCCCCAGCCTGTCCCACCTTGGACCAAACTGTGCCCCTCTGCCTCGCCTGCCCTGCTCCGAGAGGCTCTTGGAACTTTCTGCCATGCTGGGGCTGCTCATTTTCATGGCCATCTCTCTCTCTCTCTCTCTCTCTCTCTCTCTCTCTCTCTCTCTTTCTTTCCCTCTTTCTCTTTTTCTCTCTCTCCTCCTTTCTCTCTAACTCTCTCTGTCCTTCTCTCTCCTCTTTCTCCCTCTCTCTCCTCCCTCTCTCCTTTCTCTCTCTCCTTCTCCCCCTCGCTCATACTGTGGCCCTGGCAGCTGTGGTCTCCTGCGTGACCCACATGTGCACTGTCCCTCCACTCCACTCATCTGTCCCCACCCACTAGAGACCTCTCTGGAGAGAGCTGCTGTGCTCTGGCCTCCTTCCGGAATCTTCTCTGGTACTTCCCAGCAACCGAGAGCTAACCCCAGCCAGCATTGCTACCACTAGGAACCACTGGACACACAGCACCAACTCCAGGCCATCGTTTGCTGCCTCCTGGCACACACCCCTGCTCTTCGCCACTTCCCAAAGGGATCGTACCCAGTGGGCAGCGGTGAGCCCCAAGTCAAGAGAATGCTTCCCGGTGTGTACCCTCCGGGTGCCCTCAGAACAGTTGGCCGACCTGGGTCAGTCCCACACCGCCACGGTTTCCCCAGGCTCTGCTGGTTTTGGACAGTTGGAATGACAGGATTTCCGACCCCAAAGAGGGCACTACTTCCCTCCCGAGAACTGTCTCCGTGAGCCTTGATGTGGCCAGACCTGCAGCCCGGATGGTGAGTGGGGCATTGGAAGCCCCTGAGAGCCTTCTGCTTATCTGATCAAGTGCGGGGGGGGCGGGGGGGGAAGCCGGTGACAGACAGAATGCCAGAGCCAGTCACACCCAGTGGCCCTGTGGCCAGGCTGCTCCTGGGGGTCAGGGCTGCTGACGGGAACCAGGCCCAGCTGGCATTGTCCTCCCACGGATGAACCCCTCACGACCCGGCCCACGCCAGGACGGTAGAACACTGGGAGTTACTCCTGCCAAAAACCAGAGCAAATAGGCTGCCCGCATGTCCTGCCACAGAGTCAGCTGTGTCGGGGATCCGCTGCCCCTGCCCCCCCGCCCCCCCCCCCCGCCATCCCCACTGGGGTGGTGCCGCCAAGCTGGCAGCACCTCATGTGGCTCTGCCATCTGCATGGTTACAGAACCAAGCTGGAGGCCTCAGCTTCGAGGTGTACCGATGGGTCCTGGGGTCTGGGGGCACTCCTGCGGGAGGTGGGGTGGGGGCTAGCTAGTGCGGGCCCACAGGTCACAGTGCTCATGCGGCCGAGCCTCAGAACCTTCTAGAGACTGTGGCTTTCAGACCTGCTTTGGCTCAGCTGTCCATTTCCTCCCGCTGCCTCAGCGCAGTCTGGGCTCATGCACCCGACCCAGGGGCTTGGCTCAGAACGCTCCCAGCTTCCCCCACTCCGTCCCCGGGCCCCTTCCTGGTCCATCACACATCTTGGGTGCTGAGCGCTGGAGGCATCTCACAGGAGCCAGTTCCTCAACTTGGGGGTGGTGGGTTTGCCCCCTGACGTGACGGGGAGCAGAAGGAGCGTCTTCCCTGGGAACAGAGATGGGTGTCTCTGTGTGACCAGACTCGCCTCATCAGCGTGAACCGCCAGGGGTGGGGAGGGGGGGCGGCATCGCTCTGAGGCTCATTTGCCTCAGAAATACTCGCCGTGACTGTCTTCATACCCTTGATCACATCTGGAACCGACTTCTTGAACCCCAGACCAAAGTTCAGGGGCCTCGGCTGCTCCGAAAGGCTCGCTCTTTGGTTGGGCCGGACCCCCTTTCCGGCAGGGAGGCCCCGGCCCATGCAGAAGTTTGTCCCACACTGAGGACAGAGTATGTGTGCCGTCCCTGTCCTGTGGCCCCGACGCCCCCACCCCACCCCCTGCCTCCGTGGGGCCGCGGGCACATGAGTGCCCCCCAGAAGCGCCCGCCGCCTTCTGCCGCCCCAGGGCCCCCGAGGGCCACGTTTCTCTTTGTGTTTTAAGTGCCTAAGCAAGTTTCAGACCTCGGGGACCCGGGGCTGCCCAGGGCCGCCTGGCGCCCCACGCCTTCCTGTCGGGGTGTGCCTGCCTGTGCTGCTTCTGCTCCCGCTCACAGCACGTCGGGAGCTCGGCCGGGCTGCGGCCGCCCAGAGCAGAGGGAGCAGAAGCCAGCGGGAGGGAGCGTGGGGTGTCCTGTGGCGCCGGACAGAGCGGGGCACGTCTGAGGGTGCAGGGGGGCAGTTTCAGCGTCTCTTCCAAAGTCCTGGCATCGGGGCAGGGCCCAGGGCCTTTGTGACGTGCTGCCCGGCGCCGCGTGTGTTAGAAGGTTTGCAAAGTGGAACAATCCATTCCCAGGCACTTTATTTTCATTAGAATCCAGCATTTTCGTTCAGGCAGTGCGATGACCCCAAAGTTGAGCTGCGGGGGTAGGGCGCAGGTGGTGATCGTCCATGGAGAGGGGTTGGGAGGGGGCAGCGCAGGCCGCACCTGCTCTGTCCGAGGGAGCAGCAGGAGGGACACTCGGCGCCCTGGCCTTGGGAACTTGCCCATGTGGGTGACCCCGAAGGGCAGTGTGGGGGGCTGGCCCAGAGGTGCAGGCTGTTCGGTGGTGGACAGTGAGCCAGGGACCAGGGGGAGCCCCCGAGTTCCTGGTCTCTGAGAGTGGGGGGTGGGCATCGCTGCCGTGGCTCTTGTGTGTCTTGTCTCCGTGTGTCCCGTGGGCGTCTCCGAGCCGCCATCCCCGCCCCATGCACCGTGTCTGAGTCTGCTGTGAGGTTGTTCAGTCTACCTCAAGGGGTCCCCGTGGCCAGCGCTGCCCCGTCACCGCCACCGCATCGCGCACACTGGAATGTACGTCCGCCCGCCCTGTCCCTCCCGTAATCACGACTCCTAGTGCAAATTGGATGCTGCTTTAAATGTGAAAACAATTGTTCAAAAGCTATAAAACCTGAATGAAAGCTAAAGCTGAATTTATAAGCCTTGTTGCATATGAGCCAAAAGTGCAAAAAGCTCTATATAATGACTAACCTGCCACTCGTATAAATATAAATATATATAAATATATTAAAATCAGACTGTTCTACAAAATTGTGTATTTGTATTTTTGTGTACGTACAATTTTCTGCTAAGCAGAAGGAGGATGTAGTATAGGATGGTGTGAGAAGAGATTTGGTTGAACCCTATTTCTTTGTTCCTTATTTTTGTTAACATCAGATGCCGTCTTCGTCTTCTGCGTGTGACACTGTCTGGAAAGCTGCAGTATCTCTCTTCCTCGGGTCCAGAGTCCCCACCTCACCCCCCCGTCCCCGGGTGTGGAGGCTGGGGGCTGGGAGGCGACTGGAGCCTAGGCAGGACCGAGGGGCGGGCCTGGCCTCCCGGAAACCCAGTCCCTCCTAAAGTCACTAGAAATCCCCCCCACACCCCCAAAGCCAGTGGGGTGCCAGAAGGGAGGGCCCCTGGGAGCAGCTGCTGCCTTCACCCATCTGGTCTCCGAGGCCCGCCCCCCCCCAGGCCTCCCTCCCCCCATCCGGCTCCCTGGAGCATCTGCAAACCCACTTTCCCGGTGCTAACACACACGAGGGGGTGAGTGGCTGCAGGGAGGCCCCGACCCTCCCTGTGAGGAGCGGGATACTGCACCTTCTGGGGACTCCTATTTATGACGCTGTGTAATGACTGTAGCAAACGCCCTTGTTTCTCGATGTAAATGGTCCAAGAAACAAGTGCGCTGTCCTATTGATGAGCTAGTTCAACGAGTCCTGTATCACTGTATCTCCTATTCTGGATTAGTGCCTTTTGGACAGTAGACTGTTCTGTAATTACGATGTAGTATACTGCTTTTTTGTACAGTTTTGTTTTAATAAAACTTTTTTTTAATTTGTGTTTATTTTAGTATTGTACCTATTAGAGAATAAAATGTATAACTGAACCAAGACTGGCGGGATTTCTTTGGCTAATTAGCACACTCCTGGGGCCGTGCCTGGGGGTGGGGCCCCGGGGGTACCACCAAGCACTCAGGCCAGTCATGCCCAGCACCTCAACCCAAACCCTCCTGGTACTGGGCCAGACCCCTTCTCTCCCCACCCTGCTTTCCTCCACACTCGGGCATCTGCAGATCGCTGCGGACTTGCTGTGCCCATGTCAAGACACAGACACCTTTGCACCCTCACCCCAGGCCTTACCCTGCTCCCAAGGAAGTCCCTCTTAAAGCTTCCCCCGTAGCCATGAAGCCAAATAGGGTCACTAGGGTGGCGGCTTACAGGGCTGGATGCAACCTGGGCGTACCTGAAGCCGAAGCTCAGTCCCCAGCACCAGTGACCCCCCAGGACCACCGTGTGGCCCTGGAATCTTCCCAGTACTGTCTGCTTGGCGCAGCCCTGACCGTCAGCCCTGCCCACTGGGCCAGGGGGCCAAGGAAAGCCTCTCTCCACAGTTAGGCTCAGAGACATGGGCTCCTTGCCCCCCACACTACTGGAGCCCCCTTCTCAGGCGAGCACGAAGGTCTGCGTTCCTGCTCCTCACAAAGCTCAGAGTCGGGTGGGAGGGTGGGAGACAGGGCCATTCCCACCCTGTGGGATCAACTGGGGCCAGTAACAGTCATTCTGGGTCCTTCGTGACCCGCACACTCCTCCATCTCTGAGCTGGAGATGTCAGAGATGAGTGCTCTTAGAGATGAGTGCTCTGGGCCTTGGAGATGACCTCCATCCATCTGGGCTCCTCCTGGCCACTGTCACAGCACCTGCCCATGAATGAGACCCAAACTTGGCCCTCACGGCAGGTCCACAAACGCCCACTTGACTCACACCTTAAGACTCCTGATGGGGGTCTGACCACTGCCAGAGTCTTCCCCGCACTGGAAAATCCGATGGACCCTAGGGGCCAGGTGGGTTTCCACTCTGGGCAGTGCCTACTGCCACCTTCCAGGGCGCTCAGGTGCTCTCAATATAAACAAGTTCCGCTCCCTGCCCACGGCTCCCGTGGCTCAACCCATAGGTCAGGATTTCGGGGCCTCAGCCAGGCCACCTGGGGGTCTGCATGGCTGTGTCCTTTTGCCAGAACTGGGCTGAGTCCTGAGACCACAGTGGGACCCAGAGGCGGTGGGGGGCGGTGGGTAACCCCATCATTGCAGTGCTGGGCGGGCGACCCCAAGACGCCAACAGTTTACTGCAGAGCCACCCCAGGGTCACCTGGGCCTGTCCTGACGGGCTGCAGGCGGCAAGCCCGAGACCTCCAGGAAGCTTCCATCCTGGCCAGAGCACGCCGAGCACAGGAGGTGGGACCCTGTTCCTGGCCCCGACCTTGAATCCTCCCCCCACACCAGGATCACTCAGCAGCAGACCACAGCCTGCCCCACATCAGTCCGAGGGGCCTGGGGAGGGGTGTTGAAGCAGAGGACGTGAGATGGAGGCAAAGAAACATCTGCTTTATTGAGCAGCTGCTGGCCACCGGGAGGAAAGGCAGATGCGGCCGGGCAGCACGCACCCATCTGGGCTGGCCCGGCTCTTTGGATATCCCGGGACCCCCACAGGAACCCCCACACCATGTGCTGCAAAGCGCTGTGCCCCCGCCAGAGCCCCTCCCTCACAGACGGACTCTCGGGTTCATACCCCTGCTCCCAGCCCCGCGGCAGTGGGTGACCGAAGGCACAGTGGGGCCCTGCCTGTAGTGGGTCCCCAGAAGTAAGGCACGGCAGACAGGCCTCACCCGGCCTCCCTGAGGGCTTCACTAGGGGTCCAAGTGCAAAATGGGGAGTGGGAGGGGCGGCGTCGGCCCTAGGACACTCAGGGCCCTCCTGCTCGCTCTCGCCGGGCTCCTGCTTCCGGCCAGGGGTCAGAGGAAGGCGGCAGCCAGGCCGACGGGGCTGAGGAGCCAGGAACCTCACTCCTGCTGCAGTCCCCTCACTCCACAAGGCTGGGGAGATCCCTACCTGCCCACAGGCTGTGTCTGGGCATCCTGGGGACACCCCTGAGGCACTGCTGCCTCCAACCAACCAGTCAGCCTGGAGGCCGAGAAGGTGACAGGGGTGACCCCACTGAGCCAATACTGAACAGACACCTACCTCCAAGCCAGAGCTGCCGAGAGGCTCTGGGCCACGGGCCGAGGGACCACCCTGGGCTGTGGCCTGGTCCTCTGCTGTGCCCCCCTCACTCGCACTTTATCCCGTGGGGAGGCTGGCTGGAGGGGGTGGGGCCTCACCAGGCGCTGACTGATGCCAAGTGCATGAACCTGGGCAGCTGCTGCGCGCCCCGCCCACACCATGGTACCTGCAGGTCCTAGTCCCCTCCTGGAGGAGAATGAAAGGAGGGGGGGACAGCAGGGGGTGCCCAGCCATTGCTTGGGCCTGGAAGGAGGCTCTGGATATGCTGACTGCTGGCTCTGGGCCCCGCAAGGGTCTGGAGGGGCAGTGGGGCATAGGGCACCCTGCCCGGAGGGATGCACAAGTTCACGGGGAAAGGCACTTTCCAACACAGGCGGGCCCAGAGCCCGGTTCCCCACACCAGTGGGATCCCCCCCTCCCGGGCAGATTGTGGCTCGCGCATGATTGGGGCGTTGACAAAATAAATATCAATAAATACGTCCGAGGTTCTGGGCACGGTGGGCAGGGAGGTGGCGCAGGGCTGGGAGGCACTCGGGGACCAGGCGGCAGCGGGGGCTTCCTCCGGCTGGGCTAGCTCTGGAACCTTCCACAGTCCCCGCCGCTCTCCTGCAGACAGGCAGTGGGCAGCGTCATGGGCGCGGGCTGGGTGGCCAGCTCTACTCGGCGGTGTCTGGTGCCAAACCTCCAGGCCGGCCCCCGGGAGGGCGCGCGACGGGAACACTCAGCTGGCCCAGGACTTGCGGTTCTCCGGCACGCGCTGGCCCCGCTCAGCCCGCAGCGCCGCGGGAGCGTCGGCCTTGGCCAGGGCGGCGGTCAGCGAGGCCAGGCTGCCCGCCGAACCCGAGAGGGTGCTGCTGCGGCGCGGCTCGGGGCCCCCCTGCGGCCGGAGCCCAGTGCTGCGCCGCCGGCCGGCGCCCGCTGCCCTGCGCACCCGGCCCGGCCGCACCAGCAGCCCATGGCCCGGCCGGCAGCGGAAATACTGGCGACCCCCGATGCAGCCGTCGTTCTTGCCTGCGTGGGGGAGGAGAAAGGAGGTCGTGAGCGGCCACCACCCCCGCAAACCCGTCAGCGCCCACCCCTGGGCCCCCAGACCCCCAGGCCCCCATTCACCCGAGGTCTAGGCAGGGAGGGGTGGGAGCGCCCGAAGATCCACCCTTATCCCCAAATGTCAACATCTGCCCTAGCAGAGGACAGGGAGGGTCCCTGGGGAGGTTTTCCTGGGGTCCTGAGCGACCAGCCCTGGGTTGGGGTGCAAACTGCCTCAGCGAAGCTGGTTTCTCTAAAAGGGGCTGCTCTTCCCCGAATCCTCAGCTGAGACCCCATGTTCTGCAGGAACTGCCCGAGCCGGGGCGGGGGAGGGGGGCGCAGTCACCCCGAAATGAGCATCCACACAGGCCCTGGCTGTGACCTCAGCAGGGAATTCCAAGTGCGAAGGCTGGGGGGGAGGGGAGGGGCCGTGAGGGGTGGGGATGGGGCTGGTTACCCAACGGGACAGGCGGGACAGGCGCAAGGAGCCTCTTCAGCACTCCCACACCCCTGGGTGGACATTTGTCGGGGGGCAGCAGGGCCGCGCGGAGCCCGCAGCTCACCTGAGGGGGAGTCCAGCTCCACGCCGACCCACATGCCCTCCTGGAAGTCCGTGGGACCCACATATCTGACGATGCCCGTTTTGTGGGCACCCACGGTCACGTGCTCTCCTTCTCGGAGCCACTCGGGGACCTCGCTGGCCTCCTCGGAATCGGAGGACACGTCCAGCTTGCCCGGCGCGGGGGTCCCCGGGTCCGGGCCCGGTTCGGTGCTGAGCATGCGCGAGAAGGACTGCAGCTCCGACGTGCGCACCTTGCGGATGCGGAACGGGGAGGCGGGCAGGTCCGTGGGCACTGGGGGCTTGGGGCAGGCCTCGCCCCCGCTCTGCTGGGCCACCGGGTCCTTCTGGGGGGCTGCAGGGGTGCTGGGAAGAGCCGGGCCCTGGTTCAGAGTCCCCGGGGACACGGCCTGCTTCGGGCATTCAGGGGGAGCCAGGGGACCCCCGCCGGCGGGCAGGGGCTCCGCAGCCAGGCAGAGGGTGGCCGGGGGCGAGCCGGGAGCGGGGGCCGCAGCTTCCAGGCCGGGGGCGTCAGAGAGCGTGGCGCTGGACACACTGTGGGAGAAGTAGCCGCTGGACGCCTCGCTCACGGGGCTGGGGGGCCCGTCCAGGGTCTCGGGGCCGTCTGCGCCCTTGGGAGGTCGCTCGCAGACCCTCGGCGTGGGGACGGTCCCCTCCGGCGCTGACCCCACACTCTCTCGGAGTACCTGCAGCAACAAGGGAGCACGTGGGTTAGATCCATGGTTCACCTCGGGGACCAGGCTGAGGGGGACGCCCTGTCATTTGCAGACTGGAGGTTCCCCCAGCTGCGGGACTGGGTCTCAGGCAAAGAAAACTGGTCTCAGGCCTCCGTGGCAAGGGCCGGCAGCAGCAGCAGCCCAACACCTGTGCCACCCGCTGCTTCCCACCTCTGAGGGTTTCTCAATCAGGGGTCTCTGAGAAGCAGCCAGGAGCAGGCTGGAACTTTCTGGAATATTCTACTGCTCTTGCTCTCGTGGAGGAGGGGGGGTTAGAAATGGAGTCCCTTCACAATCGGTTATGGATTTGTCCGGCTTGCCCCTCCATGAAGCCCTATTAATACCAAAAGGGGGGAACATAGGAGATTGGGGTGAGAGCAGCTAGACCCGGCCCAGGCACTGCCCCACCCATGCCCAGAGGTGCAGTTTTTCATGAAACTATAGATTCACAGTGACCCCAGCACGACTGTGAGTCCTGTGAGCCCCACCAGGAGTGAGCCCTGAGCACAGAGCCAAGAGTCAGCCCTGATCACAATCAGGAGTCAGCCTGAGCACAGAGCCAGGAGTTAGCCCTGAGCACAGTCAGGAGTCAGCCCTGAGCACAGAGCCAGGAGTCAGCCCTGAGCACCGCTAGGTGTGGCCCCCAAACTCAATTCAACAACAACCACCCAGCGCTTTACTGAGGGAGCGTCTCTGAGTTCTGTGTGTGTTCACAAACTGACCCGACCTGAGGAAGGGGTGCTGGGTCCCTCCTACCACCAGCGCCCAGAGACACCCTGCACTCCTGGGCTGGCATGAGGGCGGGGGTGGCCAGGGCTGTTGGCTCCGTGACCCTGGAAGGACCCCCATCTCTGGGCCCTTTGCCCTGGCACTGAGCTTCCAAGAGACCTGCAGAGGGGCACAGTGTAGGGCAGGGAGAGGGAGGGTTGGAAGGCGGGGTGCCACATGAGGAGAGCATGGGTTTAGGGAACGTGGGTGAGGAGGGATATGGTGAGGAGGAGCACAGTGAGAGGGGCAGTGAGAAGGGGCCCGTGAGGGAGGGTTTTGGTGAGGAGGAGGCACAGTGGGGAGGGGGCACAGTTGAGGTGCATGGTGAGGAGGAGGGTGGTGAAGAGGTGTGTTGAGTAGGGGCATGGCTGAGGGGCACACTGAGGAGGGGCACAGTGAGGAGGGGCGCGCTGAGGAGGGGTGCGCTGAGGAGGGGTGCGCTGAGGAGGGGTGCGCTGAGGAGGGGTGCGCTGAGGAGGGGTGTGGTGAGGAGGGGTGCACTGAGGAGGTATGGTGAGGAAGGGCACAGTGAGGGAGCACTTTCTGCTCTCCAGAGCAGGCCCTGCCAGGAGCCCGGCGCTGGCACTCCCATGCCTCATGTCACTAGGTCTGAGTCACCCTGGCAGACACACGGGCTGCCCAGGAGCATGACGGCAGCGTCCCTGTCCCAGTCACTGCTCCAGGGCACTGGCCAGGGTTGACACATCAGCCCGGAAGAGGTGGCGGAGGATCTTGGCCTCGCCCCTGCACTCACCGGAGCAGGAAGGTGGCCGGGCAGTGGGGGTTGTGCCGGGGAGAAATGTGCTTCCCGATATTTACGGAAAGATTATTTATATTACAGGAATGGCCATTTCCATGTGAAATGCAGGATTTATTTGAACTGGGAAACAGCTGAGATCTATAAGTCTCTTCCAGTCCCCTGGCTTAACTCAGCAGTCTGATAAATCATGTGTGCCCACGTGCCCGTCATTTCCCTCCCGCCCCGGCTCCTCCCCGCCAGGCGCGTCCAGGAGCGACACTCCTGCACCTCTGGGGATTAACAGCCCATTTTTTGTGATGGATCTCTAGGCTGCAAAATTTACTAAACCCAATAGATCAATAACTGCCACTGACATAAATGCTCTAGAAGATTAGGCATCCCTCAATCATTTTTCTTTGCCACTGGTACCTGGTTTATTTGTCCTTTTATTTCCAGTCTCACTGACCGGGTGGGGAGGCTTCCCAAGGCACAAGCCCCTGGTGAGAGCAGCCCCCTGGGGGTGGTGGCCAGGCCCAACGCTGGAGCCCGGGACGGTGTTTCCCCCTGAACACGAGCACTTGTGCAAAGGGCAGCAACCACGAGACAGAGCGCAGAGCTGGCAACAGAGCCTGTCCCCTCCCTGTCCCCACCGCGGGGGCGTCCAGGCAGCGCCCCACCTGCCCTGTCTAGCTCATGCCCTCCCTGGGGACGTTTCCAGACACTTCCACACACTCTCCAGACTTGAGGCCATGAGGCCAGGCTCGGGCCTCATTCCCCACCAGCAGCCCCCCACACCGCCCGCATCCTGAACGGCCAGGATGATCTCCCCGATGATGTGGCCCTTTTCTGTCTTAAGGGGAGGAGCGGTCCTGGCCGGCGCCGCGAGCAGGCAGCCGCAGTGGGAGAGGCGGCCGAGCTGCTGGGAGCAGGGGAGCGGCGGCGCTGCGGGGGATCATAAGAGACTATTTTCTCCCAGGCTCAGCATTAGCCTTTTCACGCTGATATCATGAATCAGAATGAAATGTAAAACCGAGAATTAGGCAAACACTCCGAAGGAGGGGACTGTTCTGTTTATAGAAATCGCCGGGCCTAGCAGTGGGGCCATTAAAGCAGCAGACGACATTAGCAGTCAAGCACCTAGAAGTTTAGCAATCATATGATTAACAAGTTGAAAATAGAAAAGTGTCAAAGGAAAACAGGGAGAAACGACGACCTGTATTAGAGCCCGTTATCCAAAGGGGAAGACTGGAATTAAAACTGTGGGCATGGATGCGACTAGCAGGGCTCGGGGGCAGCCACGGGCATGGTGCCAGGGCATGCCGCACACTCACCTGCACCATCCTGGGGGCACCGGCGTCTGGCAGTGCAGGCTGCACCAGGATCCGGGGCACTGGCTGAGAAAACAGGAAACGGGCAGTGAGCGGGGCCGGAGCAGTGGAATGGAGCTGAGGGGGACAGGGCGACAGGGCAAGCTGGGGGGCCGTGAGGAGGGCCCTCGAGCATGGCTCCCATACACAGGAGCCCCAGCGAGTCCTGCCCATGGGCCTATAGCACACGAGCCCGGGCCCAAGTGTCTGGAGAAGACCGTGGCACTTGGTTCAAAATCTGATGAGCAAAAAACCCAACCTATTCCATCGAGACCAGTGCCTGCAGCAGGCACATCCTCCTCAAACCAGATGGGCGTGGGGGTCACTGCGTATCTCGGGGGGGGGGGTCCCTGTCTGAGTGTGTGTGACATGATGTGAGCAGCTGGGAAGCTCTCCATGCTCACCTTCAGAGTCCCTGAACTGAATAAGCAGTTGAGGGACAGAGGGAAGGACCACAATGAGGTGTGAGTGTATGGATGCAGGGATGGATTATGGATGGATGATGGAGGGATGGAGGGATGGATGGAGGGATGGATGATGGATGGATGACAGGTGATAGATGGATGGGTGGGGAGGTGAGTGGTTGGGTGGTTGAATGGCTGGATGGATGATGGATGGATGGGTGATCAATATGGATGGATGGGTGGGTGACTGGATGGATGGGGAGGGTACAAGGATGGATGGATAGATGGGTGGGTGGGTGGGTAGATGGATGGTGGATGGGTAGATGGGTAGATATATGGGTTGATGGACGGATGGGTGGGACAGTGGATGGATGGATGGATGGATGGATGGATGGATGGATGGTGAATAGATGGATGGGTAGATGTGCTGGTCGATGGATGGGTGGGTAGATGGATGGTCTGATGGGTGAATGGTTGAATGAGTAGGTGGATAAGTAGGCAGATAGATGAATGAATGGATGGATGGACGTGGGTGGGTGTTAAACAGCCTAAATGTCTGGATCTTCACTTAAAAGGGTGGTGATGTTTATACAACCTGAAATAGGGCACAGGAACTTAGTTCTTATTTCTACCAGTTCTGCGGTGACAATGGTTTTCTTGTACGTCACTAAAATTCCAGGTGCCAAGAATCTCCTCAGAACATGAGGACTCACATGCTGATAAACAAGGAGCATAGAATCAATTCTCCCAGTGAGCAATATGCCCACATGTGTTGCCTCTCTCATGCACTCCTTTCACCGGGGGCATTAGGGCTGTGGGGACATGAGTCATGGTTAAAGTGTGACAGAGATGTGATCCGATGCTTTCAAGCAGGCAGAGTGCAGGCCAAACCTTGTGGGCTTGAGGAGACTGGTGAGGGAGGACACAGGAAGGCATGAGGAAGCCAGTTGGGTGGGACACAGGACAGAACCCCACACGGTCCTCAGCAAAGACGGGGAAGGAAGATTTGACATACTGGGCGGGGCATGGGTGGGGCACATTGGGATGAAGGACAGAGACCCATGCAGCAATGAGACAGTGGCACCAGAGTCGGGGAGAACAGGAATATGAATATGAGGATCTGCCACACCAGAGGGAGTGGAAGAATGAACACACACGTGCACGTAAAAAAGCACACCCACCTGTCCTCACACACAGAGTAAAAACCTCACTCACAGTAGATACCACATCGACACACTTTCTCAAACACACATAGCGCTGTAGCACTGTCGTCCTGTTGTTCATCGATTTGCTCGAGCGGGCACCAGTAATGTCTCATTGTGAGACTTGTTGTAACTGTTTTTGGCATATCAAATATGCCACAGGAGGCTTGCCGGGCTCTCTGAGAAAGGCGGAGGTACTGAACCTGGGTCAGCCGTGTGCAAGGCAAACGCCCTACCTGCTGTGCTAGAGGGCTGGAGGGCTCAAACACACATATAGAGTAAAAACCACACCTAAACGTCTCTCACACACAGTAAAAACCACCACACCCACACTGCTGCTCACATAGTAAAAATCACACCTACACCATCTCTCTCACATACAAATACCTCACACACAATGTCTCACACACTAAAAAAACCACACCCATACTATCACTCTCACACACACAAATACCACACCTACACTGTATCTCTCTCACACACACAAATGCCACATCCACAGTGTCTCTCTCTAACACAGTAAAAGCCACACCCACTCGCTCTCTCTCTCTTCATACACACACATCTTTCACACACAGTAAAAACCACACCCACACTCTCACAGTAAATACCATACCTACATTCTCTCACATACACACATACACACACGTCTTTCACACTCAGTAAAAACTGCACCCATACTGTCTCTCACACACAGTAAATATCACACTCATATTCTCTCTTTCTCTCTCTTTCTCTCTCACACAGTCTTTTACACAGTAAAAACCACAACCAGTCTCTCTCACACTCAATAAGTACCACACCCACATTCTCTCTTTCTCTCTCTCACACAATGTCTTTCACACACAGTAAAAACTGCACACAGTCTCTCATAGGATAAAAACCATACCCACACTCCCACACTCTCTCCCACACATAGTAAAATCCATACCCAGATTCACAGTAAAAACCACATCCACAGTGTCTCTCTCACGCATAGTAAATAACAAATCAACAGTCTCTCTCTCTCTGTCTCTCTCTCTCTCTCTCACACACACACACAAGAACCCCCATACTCTTTCTCATACACAGTAAAAACCACACTCACACTGTCTCACGCATGGTAAAAACCACACACACAATAAAATCCACACCCAGACACATACAATAAAACTACACCCACTGTCTCTCACACACATACTCACCCACACTCTCACACATATTCTCACTCTTATACACATGCTCTGTCACACTGTCACACACACACAGTCTCATACTCACACATTCATATACAGTTGCACTCACTGACACACACACACACACTCACAGTTTCACAGTCACACACTGTCCTCTATATACACAACTGTCACAAACTCACACACTCTTTCGCACACTGTCACACATACTCCCTCACATAGTTCCCTAGGCCCCGTGCACAGCTGCAGCCATCAGAGCCCCAAAGTTCCCACAGCAGAGAGGATAGGAGCCAGGGTGCTCCAGGGTGCAACTGGTAGCTGCCCGCCCGGCATGAGGCCGTGGCGAGATTCCTGGCACAGTCCCATCAATTCTGCATGTGCGACTGTCACACGTGGGCAAGGTGATGACGAGGTGGCGTGAGCTCGGGGACAACATTCACAGGCTACAAAGAGCTCTGGGGACACTCCCACAATGTGTGAGACTCTGCCACTGAAGAGGATCCACATGGGACAGTGAAAGGTGCTTGGGTGGTTTGGTGGTGAGAGGAAAAGGCAGAGAAGTGGAAAAGGAACCAGAACCTTCAGAACCGGTGAAGAGGGTGCGGCCACAGGGGTCAGCTGTGTGGTACCAGGGGACCTGGGTCTGCTTCCCTGGGAGCCAAGAGTGGGGGTGGGGTGCGGGGTATGTGGCACCGCTTGTGCGTGGGGAGACATGTGGGTGGTAAGGGGGATGGGCGGAAGGTCCCCAGCTTTCTCTGCTTGGCGCTGGCCTGTGACAAACCCGGCTCCCTGATGAAGGGGCACAAATCCGACGAAGTTCACAGGCCCCGAGCGTGCACTGTGTGCCTCTAACGTACGTTCCCATATGCCCCGTGCAAACAGAGGCCCCTATTTCAGGAACTCAAAACATTTCAGATCCTAAGTTCATTAATCCTTATGACACATCTGGTAACTATTAATAAAAATGACTGCAAAGTATTTTGCAGCTATAAATATTAAGGAGCAGTCCCACGAGACAAGTGAATCTAAGTATAATTATCTGCATTTCACACCACAGAAGCCGAGACATTTCCCGGACGGAGAGACGCGCTCGGGGTGCTGCTGAGCTGGAGCCCCTCGGATGAGCCGTGTGCCGCCTCGAGGCTGCTTCTCCCCACTGGACACCGTGATCCACCGCTGGACTTTTGAGGCGACTCAAGCCCCACAGACTCTTTGGAACCGCGGGTGGAAATGGCCCCGCCCCTAAGTAACCAGCACACACCCATCCCGGCACCAGTGTGCACGCCAGCCCGCCAGCGCGTCTCCACTGGGACAGGGGACAGGGGCGGGGGGGGGGGGTGAGCAGAGGCAGGGGCAGGGACAGGGGCGGGTCATGGGCCAAACAGAGAACGTGGCTGCCCGGGCACATGTAAACGAGCAGAGAGAGGTCACACTCAACAAGCGCCACAGTGAAAGGTGAAGCGGTACAAGGATCCCAAGGGTGCAGGAATGAACGTCCCAACATCTGGGCAGAGAGGGAGGTGATGGAGAGGAGATACTGGGTAAAACAACCTAGGGTAACTCGGGTCAAAAATGTAGATGTTTTAAACTTTATTCTAAAACCCTGAGTTTCCTGATGCACCTTTTGTTTAAAAACAGACCTTGGGACTGGGTAGGGATTAAAAGCATTCAAAAACTTAAAAAAAAAAAACAAAACCTCTCCCAATAACTGTCACTGTCATCCCATTGCTCATCGATTTGTTCGAGTGGGCACCAGTAACATCTCTCATTGTGAGACTTGTTGTTACTGTTTTTGGCATATCCAATATGCCACGGGTAGCTTGCCAGGCTCTGCCATGTGGGCTCGATATTCTTGGTAGCTTGCCGGGCTCTCCGAGAGGGGCGGAGGAATCGAACACAGGTCGGCTACGTGAAAGGCGAACTCGTTACCGCTGTGCTACAGCTCCAGCCCCTCCCAATAACTACCAACTTAAAATTTTTGAATTCACAGGTCATTTTCTAAAGGATTCTAAATTAATCTGATACCCACACATCTCCCCTCCAAATCCTCTTTTTTAATTCTAATAACTTGAAGTTGGGCTTAGGAATACATAATACTTGTAAGATTTACTTATTTCTATATAATTAGTAGCCAACCTCTACTATTTATACTGATAAAGAAAAACAGTCCAAAAAAAAAAAGGCCCAGCAAATACAGTACCCAAAAGTACCCCTAACTTCTTAGCTTTTTGTTCTGATAAAAGTGATAAAGCAGGAGGGGTGAAAAGATCAGTACAACAGGTAGAGAATTTGCATGGCGAGAGGCTGCCCAGGTCTGATTTTCAGTACCTCATATGGGCCCCGAGCTTGCCGGCAGTGATGCATGAGTGCAGAGCCAGGACTCAGCACCTGAGCACGGCCAGGAGTCAGCCCTGAGCACACAGTCAGAAGTCAGCCTTGAGCACGGCCAGGACTCAGCCGTGAGCACAGAGCCAGGAGTCAGCCCTGAGCATGGCCAGGAGTCAGCTCTGAGCACAGAGTCAGGACTCAGCCCTGAGCATCGCCAGGAGTCGGCCCTGAGCATGGCCAGGAGTCAGCTCTGAGCACAGAGTCAGGACTCAGCCCTGAGCATGGCCAGGAGTCGGCCCTGAGCATGGCCAGGAGTCAGCTCTGAGCACAGAGCCAGCAGTGAGCCCTGAGCACGGCCAGGAATCAGCCCTGAGCAAGGCCAAGAATGGCCCCAACCCAAGAGAGTGACCAAAAGGGCAGGAGACGGCTCCAGGGGCTGAAAGGCATGTAAGCAGCCAGGGCTCCACTCCCACACTGCATGATCCTCCAGAACTGCCAGGAAAGACCCTGAACCAGAATATGGACGCAGACAGTTCACTGAACAGCAAGACTTGGAACTGTCCCAGTGGGGAGAGCCGGCTTTCAAAGGCCATGTTCTGAGCGGCAGGTGGGGAGTGGGGAGTGACGAGCTGGGCTGCCAGGTGGCAGCCAGCCCTTACCCTGTGGCTCGGCTCCCGGCCAGCCCTCTGCCCCCAGGCCCCAAGTTCCCCCCTGGCCTCCCACAGTGGCCTAACGCTGCCCGCACTCCCGTCCATCTGCAGGTGCGTGTGCAGGAGATGGAGCCTGGACCGAGCCCCCTCCCGCGTGGGAACGCCTTCACCTTTGGGCGCTCATCTGGAAGCCGCACCAACTCTCCAGCAGCCAGCAGCTCCTCCCCAGAGACACTGCCACATGGCCCTTCCTGCCGGCCTGTGACCTGAGTGTCACCCCCAGGGCCTCACACAGGCCTGCGAGGAGCTGCAGGAGCTGCAGGATGCCCAGTCTCTACAGAGAGGAGCACGCAGGCAGTGCGGAGCCTTCTCAGAGAGGAGCAGAATGGCTGCATGTCCTGGCACTGCCACACCCCAAGAACACAGACACGCTTGTCTGAAGAGACGCAGGCCCAGCATGTTCACTGCCGTATCACGGGCAATGGCCAACATCAATCTGGAAACATCCCAAGTGGCCCAAGGCAGACGGAGGCACTCAAGATGCTCCAACCATGGTGGAACATGCAGCAGGAAGAGGGGATCTTGCCTTTTGCTACAGCACAGGTAGAGTGTGTGTGTGTGTGTGTGTGTGTGTGTGTGTGTGTGTGTGTGTGTGTGTGTGTGTAGGGAGGAGTGTGGTGAAAGGAGAAAGACAAACACTGGGTACTCTCATTCACATGTGGGATATAATGAAATTAGGCAAGGGACAGACACTGTCCTGTCAAAATTAATGCTTATTGTAAACCACAGTATTTATATAAAGTATCGGGGGGGGATTCTTAGACTCTGACCACAGAATTGGGGTCACCGAAGGTAACCTCACATTTCAATGTTGTAGAAAGGGTCAATGGACAGTAGTTGAGGGGTATTGGCACTGTGGTCGAGGGGGTGCTGATGCTGCACTTCTAAGACATACAAGCACGGGGGCTGGAGCAATAGTGCAGTGGGGAGGGTGCAGGCCTTTGGTCTTATACGTGGCTGGCCCAGGTTTGGCCGGCCCAGGTTTGATCCCCGGCATCCCATATGGTCCCCCGAGCACCACCTGGAGTAATCCCTGAGCACAGATCCAGGAGTATGCCCTGAGCAACATCACGTGTGGCCCAAAAAACAGACAAAACACAGAAGTATTTAAAAGCATATAAAGCGATGTTCCCTCAGCTTTTAGAAGGCCAGGGCTCACCCCTGGGCCCACCTTCTGCCTGCATCTCCATGGGGACAGCGCCTGAGCTGTCCTGTGACCCTGAAACCCATCACCAATCTCCACCAAAAAAGGAAGATTATTGAAAAGAAAACATGGGGGAGGAGCTGGGGAGAAAGCGTGGTGGGGAGGGTGCTTGTCTTGCAGGTGGCTGACCTGGATTCCATCCCTGGCATCCCAGATGGTCCCCCAAGTACAGCCAGGGTCCCCCAAGTACAGCCAGGCACAGATTCCTGAGCATAGCGCCAGGAGTAAACCCTGAACATCACCGGTGTGGTCCCAAAACAAAACAAGCAAGCAAGCAAAAAAAAAAAACAACCTTGGGTGGGTCCCACCCATCAGCTCCTGCAACTGGTCCTTTCTTCAAACACTGTGACTCATTCACTCTCCAGATTGTATCCCTTAATATTTGTCTTCAAGTCCGATGAGATCCCCAAGATCCCAGCTGTACACTGAATATTGCTGCTTGAAGAGAAACCTCCATTCTGCACTCGTGAGTTTCTTTAATCTCAGACAGGTGCTGAGTCCCTTCTTCCCAGGGTCCAGAGCTAGCCCCTAACTCTGCACTGTCTGACACAGAGGCCACCAGCCCTGTCACACCCTCCACGGACACCCCTGAACACCAGCTGGAGCTGGAAGGGAGTTTCCCATTCAGATTCCACGTGCATTTAGGATATAAAGTACGTTTAGAACAAACCGGGCGTGACTGTCCCTTTTCATCTGGAGATGTTATCAACTCCAAATGCAGATCAAGCATTTCCAGTGAAAATCTAACTTCACTAGATTTTGAGATATGCTAGAAATGTGCTAGAAATACACCTGATTTCAAGGACTTTGTGCAGGGGGGAGGGGAAGATGAAAAATACCTCAGTAAGTTTTAAAATGTTGATCATGGGTTGAATTGATGTAGTAGATAAAATAAATCATGCTATCAAATTGAATTTGACATGTAGAATTCCGGTTTTTAAACGTGGCTACTAGAACGCTGACCTGCCCCCTGGACCCGCAGTGCCCGCCCCAGTAAGCCTGGGAACATTAACTCTCAGGCTTCTGCTCCATTCTGGAGAGCTCATTCTGTGTTCTCCCTCCAAGACAGTTGGCTTTGCTAGAAGCACCTGAGGCACGGGGAGTGAGCGAGAGACCACCAGCCAGCACCCAGAACACAGGAGTCAGGCAGGTCTGCGGCCAGCACCTGCCTCCAGCCTTCCTGTTTCACATGTCCCCGATGATGACGGGGAACACACAAGCATCTTTCCTCTCAGCCCAGGGGGTGTGGGTTCCTGGTCTCTACTTGGGCTCCTCCGAAGTGGGACCTGTGGAAACTGGAACGGGTGACCCTCAACTCCTTAATTCCTGCATGACCCAAAATCAGCTTCAGAGACACCCCCGCCCCCACCCGAAGTTCTCGGTGCATACAGAGCTCTGGCTGAACACAAACTTCTAGATACACGAGAAAGGCTATTATGCTAAATTAATCCAATCTAACTAATTAGAGAGCAGGAAGTTCTTTCAATTATTTCATGTGCTGTCTGAGAAACACACTTGAGCATGAGTACAGATCCCATTAATTGCGGTTCATTATTCCCCAGATTAGTCACTAAGCTGGCATCAGAAGGTCACAGACTGCAGCCCTGTCAGCTGCCACCTCTCGCAATGCGGCATCCCAGTGCCGCTGGGCTCAGACAGAGACTGTCGTGCACCAAGACAAGCGTCCAGGAAAGCCGGAAGCTAAGTCCTCACAAATATGCTCAAAGCCAAAAAGTCTGTAAAGTGGAAGAATATGTGTTTCCAGCCTTCAGAATAGGCTGTTCTGTGAAAGACCCCAGCACACTTTAATCTCGTCACCAAGGTTTCTAACCGTGTGTGTGTGTGTGTGTGAATGCACACATGTGTGTGCTTGAGGGAGAGAACTGAGCATTCCTGTCTGAAAATGTCAAGAACACTTTGATTAATAAAATCCTTTTTGGTTTTTTCCCCCAATCATTATCATTCCTTCACAACACATTTGCCACCTCCCTCCCACCCAGTAGCGAGACTCAGAGCCACGAGGACCCAGCACCCTGCTGCGTCCCTCAGTTCGCGTCTGGGGCACGTTGCATCCCCAAACCCTCCAGTTCCAAAAGGAACTGCAGGAGTCAGTGGATGTTTGAGAGACACCGCATGCCTGTGGGTCCCCGCTGACCCAGCTGCCCAGGGGGGTCGTCCCTAGAGCCCCTCCCCACCTCTGCTCTGATACCCCTGGAATGCTCAGTCAGCTCAGCGGATGCCCCTGTGCTCAGTCTAGAAACACCAACCAGTCTTTCCTCAGAAATCGTTTCTGATGCTCTTCTCGCCGACAATCCCAGCTGGTCGATGGGTTCCTAGCAGCATCTCACCCAGACAGTTCAAGTGTGGCCCAGCAGTGCTGAGGGGACCGGATGCACCCAGCGGGTGAGTCCAGTGTCCTGGTGACTGTTCTGTGACACAGGGAGCCTGACGCCTCCAGAATAAACAGGGAAAGAGACATGAGGAGGAGGACGTCTGAGCTGCTGGCGTCACTGGCATGCGGACAGGACCTAGTCAGGGAGGGACTGGGCACAGGGCCCAAGACACCATAGCAAGCTCACAGCAGGCTGCGCCAGCGGAGTCCCATGTTTCATCTGTGGCACCACATGGTCCCCCAAGGACCACTAGGAGCAACCCCCAAACACAGAGCTAAAGTAACCTCTGAGCTCTGCTGGGTGTGCCCCCCCCAAAAAAATTAATAAATAAGTGAATAAAATGGAAGCAAGAAATGGGCAGGCCGGCGTAGGCACGTGCCCCATGCTCCCGCCCACTCCGCCTGGCATCTGTGGGCTCCTGTTGCATCTGAGGCTGTTTCACGATGGGTCCCGAGCAAGGTCCCCATCGAATGCTCTCCTGTAAACCTTATGAAACGGTAACACCCATACCTCCTCCTTCCTGGGCTGCGGACTGCTGCCTGACATGGGCCCCAATTTCTTGGCTTCTGGGCTCTCGCTTCACTCATTATCTAGGCACCTCTCAAGTCTGTGTGCTTTTTGGTCTGACACTGCTTGGGATGTAACAGTTACTTCTACGGGCCAGTGGGAGTGGGCACTAGCAGCCCATTCAAAGGTGCCCAGTGGCGAGCCAGGGTGGGGCCACCCAGCGCCTCTGGCCAGCTGTGATGTGGCTACTACACAGCGTGTGGGCAGGCAATGGTACTGGGGCACACAGATGCAGCCTGTCACATGAGAAAGGCTCTCAGAAGCCCCACAGTGCTCAAGGCCCCATGGACGCTGCAAATGTAGGAGCCGAAGGCAGTGTGGGCCCAGAAATGAGCGTGGCTGGAAACTCAAAACTCTCCAACACCGAGGCAGCCCGTGGAGGTGCAGACCACCCAAGCATTTTAGAAAGCACCTCATTTGTTGCTTTTAAAAATGATGAATTAAATAACACAACAGTTGAAAAACTGCATCAAAAGCTGGAGAGATAGGACAGTGTGGAGGGCACTGGCCTTGCACGTGGCTGACCCAGGTTCAATCCCCGGCATCCATATGGTCCTCTGAGCATCGTCAGGAGTGATCCCTGAGTGCAGAGCAGGACGAGCCCCTGAGCACTGCAGGGCGGGGGGGGGGGCCCCAAACAAATGAACAATAGCAAACAAACTGCATTGAGAGTGTGAAAGGTAACGAAAAGCAGGGTCAGGGCCGTGCCTTGGAGCCAGGATACACCTCGTGTGTGGGAGACCCAAGGCTTGGCTTCTGGTGCCAACGGAAAACGCAGCAGTGCTGGGCTTTGAAAAAAGGAAGTTGCTGAAAAAAGGAGGGCACCGGCTGTGCCATTTTTTTGTTTGTTTTGGCACAGCCAGAGACTACTCCTGGCTGTGCTTTGAGGACCATATGCAGAGCTGGGTATTGAACCCGGACCTGCTGCAAGCTGTATCCTCTCTGATGGCTATACTGTTGCCTTGGCCTGGCTCCCCATCCTCTCTGATGGCTACACTGTCGCCCTGGCATGGCTCTCCATCCTCTCTGATGGCTACACTATCACTTCTGGGGTCTTCACTTTCAGTAGGACCCTGGCTAGAACAGAGGACAGAGCACTCTGAGGCATTTGCTACAAGAGAAACTTTATTTATTTTTATTTTATTTTATTTTTGCTTTTTTGGGTCACACCTGGAGATGCACAGGGGTTATTCCTGACTCAGCACTCAGGATTTACTCCAGGCAGTGCTCAGGGGACCATATGGGATGCTGGGAATCAGCCGAGTGCAAGGCAAACGCCCTACCCACTATGCTATTGCTCCAGCCCCCACAAGAGAAACTTTAAACTCATCTGTATATAGAGTCTCTTTTTGTTTGTGGGTCATGCCCAGCAGTTCTCAGGGGCTGTTCCAGTTCAGTGCTTGGGGGAGTTGCACCCAGCAGTGCTCAGGGGACCAGGAGGTACCAGGGACCAAACCTGGGCCTCCTCACACAGACCTCCCATAGCTCTTCAGTGTGAAGAAAGCTAACCTGAAACTCCTCCTCTCCTCCCTCGAGCTCCAAAGAACAGAGAAAAGTCTGATGCAAAAACTAGTTGAAATAACAGATCTTTGCCATAATGACTTGGAGGTCCTATTTTAAAAAGGCAGGTTATTATTTTTTTAAAAAGAATATCAACTTTTAGGTAGCAAATTTGATTTTCAAAGGAATGGGACACCACTACAATAACTATTAATATCTCAAATACCAGGCGCCGACCAGGGAAAGGGCTCACAGCATCACGATTCGAAGCCTTGGCACTTCGCAGTCCCCCAGCGACTCCTGAGCACCAAAACCAGAGCGCTAAGAAAACATGACAGTCAAGCACTGGGAACACGGCACGGCCAACACCCTCTGACCCCTCAATGGTGCTGGGGATCACACGAACAGCCTCAGCCATATAAGAGATGGGCTGCATCCCTAGTCCCAGGGTGTCCCCTTGAAATTCCACTGGCACCCAGAGTCCTCCAGCATCAGAGGGAGACAAAAGCCCCACTTGAGGGATAACAGCTCAAAGTGATCCAATGGGGCTGGAGCGAGAACACAGCGGGAAGGGCGTTTGCCTTGCCTGTGACTGACCGGGGTTCATCCCTGGCATCCCATAGGGTCCCTGAGCACCGCCAGGAATGAGCACTGAGCACAGAGCCAGGAGTAAGCCCAAGCACCACTGGGGAGACCCAAAAATCAAACACAAATGAAGTGATCCAAGGAGGGGGAGTCCCTCTACTGAGATGTCCTCACAGACACGCTACTTCTCCGAGACCCCAAGCTGAGGCGACCACGAGCATCTTTGATTACCTGAATCCAAACTAATTAGCTCGAGTTTTTCCTTCCTTTAGGAATAGTTCTTGAGAGCGCCTGCCTTGGAATGGAGTGCCCCTCAGGCTCCCCGGCACCAGAGGCCCCCCTCTCAGCACCAGCACCATTGGCCCTTGTGCGAGAGTGGCCTCGGGCACCAACTGACCACCAAGTCCCACTGCTGCATGTCTGAGCTGCTCAGACAATCCCAGCTTGCACCAACTTGGCCCTCACGGCCTCCATTCCAGCGGGGGTCCCCGGTCAACAAGCCAAGAGGATAACTGCCCAGAGAGGACCAGACACGGCGGTCACGCGGCTGAGTAGTGGTGGCCAGTGTGGGTCTGGGAAGAGACGCTGAGAGGCTAGGCAAGGCCCTGAGAGAGAAACTTGCCACGTAGGATCTGCAGGCGCAAGACTGTTCATCTGTGCTGCGGCTCACAGCAGTGCCTGGGGACCATGTGGCATCAGGGCTTGCACTGCTCGAAACTTCTCAGGGTGAATCAGGCCCCAGTCCTTACAGATATTTCCTGGGCCTGCAACAGCTCTTAGGACCAAAATGAATTTCGTGTATTAGCGAGATTTAGGGTGGGAAAATAAAATTTTTTTAAGGTCAATATGGTTTAGTGTGGTGAAACAAGAAGAGAATAAAGGGAGCAGAAGGGAAAGGAAGGGGCACCCACAAACATTTACGGCTGGGCTGCAAGGATGGGGGCAGAGCCATGCGGTGCATGCTGGTGTATCTAACGAGGCGGGCATGTATTTTTGTAAGTGTTTTGTGTGCTGGGAGTCTACAGACTTATGAGCTGAGACAAACAGTAATGTTCTGCACGCCTAATTGATGTGGAAGTGGATTGGTCGAATGGGCCATTAGATTCGCCAGGCCAGACTGAGGGGAATATCTGGGTGAAGGCAGAAATGTAAAAGCTGCCCATACTTCAGGCCGTGACCGAGCGGCATTACCGGTGGCAAGAATCAAGTTTCAAAAGATAGGAAATACACGGCCCTGAAAAGGCCGCCAAGGGTCGAGCCGGAGAAGGGAGGCGTGGGCTGGAATCGGGGAGTGCGTGGCAGGCTCTGACACAGCCGGCTCTGTTTCCATCTCAATCTATCTCTGATGTAGGAAATATTCTGGACCACCCTCCCAACATCTCTCCTTTTTTTATTCTTTGGTTTTTTTGGGTCACACCCAGCAATGCACAGGGGTTACTCCTGGCTCTGCACGCAGAAATCACTCCTAGCGGTGCTTGGGGGACCCTATGGGATGCTGGGAATCAAACCTGGGTTGGCCACGTGCAAAGCAAATGCCCTACCCGCTGTGCTATGGCTCCAGCCCCAACACCTCTGCTTTTAAACATGCATAAACATTAACGGAGTGAACGAGCAGACAGCGCTCAAGCGATCTTCAAAATACTTCAACAAACAATGGAAGAGCCAGGGAGGCCCAGAGGACTGAAGCATGTGCGTCTCAGAAGGGGGAGTCAGGTTGTAGCCAGCAACTCGGGCGGCCCTGCCCCTGCCCCTGCACCCCCTGCGCCCCCCCCCCCCACCGTACACACACACTTGTCTGCTGCCGTCAGAGGACACTGAGCACTTCTAGGTGTGCCCAACGATCAAAAAAAAAAAAAGAAAAAAAAAATCGAGATTATGGCTCTGAAACAGGATATTAGGCATCATCTGTATGCCAGACTGGTTTCTAGTGCTTTCTTTTTCTTTTATCCTGAAGAACAATAATCGAGCACCACCAGGAGTGATTCCTGAGTGCAGAGCCAGGAGTAACTCCTGAGCATCACTGAGTCTAACCCCAGAAGAAAAAAAATTAATAATAAAAGAGAACTATAATCCCTTACTGGCTTAAGATTAAAAATAATTTCAGACTAAAGCAGCAATTTGACTTCTTTACATCAAAAGCTCAAAGTACCTTTGAAAAAATAATTCTACGCTGATTCACTGACTTTTAATGCCACTGCAATTTCACCATTTAGGCAGCTATCGCCACTGAAGAAGCAACTGTGGCGGTGCTTAGCAAACCCCGATGCCACAGGGAATGCCCCAGCAATAGGGGGACGCAGGTCCTCTGCGCCCTGGGGACCCAGGCAGGCTGGAGTTGGTGTCTGTCACCGTTTTTCCCCTGAAAGCTACCATGTAGGGGCCAGAGAGATACAGCACACAAGTCAAACGCCCAACCTGCTTCGAAGCCTCGCCCACACGGACACGGTCCCCTGGGCACTGCCAGGTGTGGTCTGGAGGCTGAGCATCCCTGGAAGTGGACCCTAAGCCTCCTCAGGCCTGGGGGGTTGGGGGAGGAAAGCAACCATGGAAATTCTGAACGAGACAATCCATAAGTCAGACAGTACAGCAACCCTCTGAGAAATTGCTTCCATGTTCTTCCCCCGAGCCTCCCCCCCCCCCCCGCCCCCGTTTGTGTGTGCGTGTGCTTCTTCTGTTTCTGCACGGCAGCCTTACAAAGCCATCCATCACCCCTGGGTGTGCATCCACAGGCCTGAAAAATTCTCTCGGTTCCGATCTCAGACAAGGACTCACAGGCAGCTCTGCCACTGGATGCTGAAGTGACTCCGGAGAAGCTGCTGAAGGCCTATTCCAACAATCGGACCCGCGCTCTACGTGGTTTTGGAGTATAAATAAATCCTCATTTATCATTTTCTGCTGAATTCACACTTAAAGAAGGCTGCATTGCATTTTCAATGGACTTTCCATTGACCATCACGTGAGCCCTTGAAAATTTTCTCTAAAACTGATTCTAAAGTCAAGGAGAGAGTTCCATGGGAAAAAGGGGAATAAGACAAGTGATCAACTTCTAATATTTCTGGTGAAAGAACAAGTAAACCACTGAAGGGGAAAAAAGCAGTTGAAAGGGAAGGACGGAGATGATAAAATTTTTGAAGTAAGAAATGAAATCAAGAATTAAAAATAGAATTACATTTGCTGTTTGGCAATACACAAACAACGGTAAGTGCACTTCATAAATTTTACTATTGTTGCTCTAAGTGATATTACCATAAATCACATTAGCAGTGTGCTTGGTGTTTTTCAAAAGCAAAAAGGACTGGGGAGTGTCAGTAAGCCTCAGCAGTTCTGTTATCTCTGCCGGAGTGGAAGGGCGGCCATCGGGAGCTCTCACGAGGCCCGAAGGCCTGCCTCTCCCCCACCCCATCCCTGCTCCCCCTCACACTCAAGTGCAGTGCAGGCCAGGGCTTCACGCTACCAGCCTGTGAGGAGATCATCCCTCGGCCCGTGCCTTTACCTGATGTGTGAGGGGAGACAGCTGCTTGCCCCGCTTCTCATCGCGGACGGGGAACAGCGACTTCAGGAGCTTTGGCATCTGTGGCACGAATGACTTCACAGGATTCAAGTAGGACGTCGCTAGGTTCCCCAGCCCTGAGAGAGAACAGGAGCGGTTACAGGAGCATCTTCCTTGCCAGGGTGCCGGGGTGGGAGGGGGGCTCTTTGTGAGCGACTGATTGATACCAAGCAGACACTCCAGAAAGCACAGGATTAGGACAATCACCCTCAGACCCAGTGATGCTTCCTCTCCAACAGCAGGATAGAGCACCTGTGGAAAGGTCCAATGCCCAGGGCTCCAGCAGTACCCGGAGGAGAACCCAGCTCTAGCCCTGGTGGCCAAGTGGTTCAAGTACTAACTTTAGTCCTACAATAAGGTGAAGTTCTCGTTGTCAGGAGAACCTCTGGAGTTGCGGGCCACAAGGGTCACGCAGGCAGTGCCAGGGCTCGAACCCGGGGCCTGTGCCTGCCAGGCCTGCGCTCCAGCTTTCTGAGCCAAGCCTCTCTGGCCCAAACTTGTTTTGAAAACACAACCAGTGTGACTCATGGAGAATTCTCCATCTAGGCTTAGACTCTTCGCTATGCCTCAGTCCATGTTAGTTATCCACACCAATTACTGAAGGAAGATGATGAGACAGGCCCTGAAGAATGAGTTTTGTTTTTTTTTTTACCAGAGCTGGAGAAATGCCCTAAGCTCTCCCTGTGAGTGGTATTCCCTGAAGAGAAGCACACCATTAGCCCCTGCCCCCAGCCCTGCCCCGTCCATGTGCACCCCTAAATGACTTCACGCTGACCCATGAACCTGCACAGCTGCCAGGTTCCTGCACTGAGTGATAGGTCAGTGCCCAGCAGGCTTTAAGAAAGGCCAGGCTGGGTATCTGGTAATTATGAGGGCAATCACTGGAAAGTAAAGTGAAGAGAGCTCAGCTATGATAGCAAGCAATAGCTTATATGTGAGTGCAACAAAATAAAAATAATTTACAATAAAGAAAAGAAAGCTCAAAAGCCTAAACCAAAATAAGAAAAACAGGAAACAAGTTTTAACTGAATAAAGAGCCAGAAGAACACAATCATTTAGATAACCAGGAGGGGAAAAAAAGAAAAACCGCCGAGCCCTATACCCAGCTAAACTAACATTCTAGATGAAGATTTTTCATTCAAAAAAGATCTGGCCAAGGACCAGCCATGGGCTACATTTTCACAAATGTCCTAACAGCAACATGTTATCTGAGAAGTACACAAGCTTCTCAGTACTTATTCCTCCCCCACCCATTTTCTCCTCGGCCTCAGTGTGATGGAAGCTCTCAGCCTAACTACCAAAGCACAGGTAATACAGCACCTCGCTCTTGAAACTGTGGATCAAGACCCTAAAGGGGGTCAGAAACTGAATGCCAGGGTGCTGAAAACTCTGACAATACTAGAAGGTTTCTGGAGGGTTCACGGCTGAAAATGAATGCAAAACCAACCCCATAATCAATTTGAGGTGTCTGTGACAGTGTTTGGCCCTGGGACACTTCTCAGGTGACCAGGGGTGGAGAGTGGAAGAAGTTTAAGAAGGGGGCAGAGAATCATGGTTAAAAATGACCCCAGCAAAGCAAGAATGCAAACTCTATACTGACCTGGTCTCAGCGAGTACAGTGCGACAGGGAAAGAAGGCAGAGGACCGCGTGGATGAGACAGACTCGAGAGACATCCACTAATCACACTACATAAGCCCCACTGGATCTTCCTTCAAAAAGAACTGCAAGACATTTTTATTCAATGGGGGAGATCTAAACAGTGACCTGATATTTGAGGGGATTTAGAAACCATTCCAGTGTTTGCTCAGGAGCAAACTATCACTAAATGTCCCTCTCTGGAGAGACGTGGACGCGTGCTGACAGACGAGGCTCCACCTGGGCCGTGTGCCAGAGGAGCCATGGGGAGCATGGGGTGGGGTGGGGGGAGCAGAGATGTGCCCCAGAAGTGATTCCTCAAGGGTGTGGGACTCCGTCTACTTTTTACAGGGTTTGGCGTGTTCCACAGTTGGAGGATTTTCCAAAGTGAGAGCTGACTACGAACACAAATGCACAGAAGACAATGAGCTTCTCACATGAAGGGCAATCACGCAGGCCAGTGTGAAAAGCACAAGTGACAGAGACAGTCACAAAACCAGAAGACACACTCGAAAGAGTGGAGGGGGGCTCCGGGAGCTCAGGCGAGCATGGACAGTGAGGGCCAGAAAGACAGTCCAAGGGGGCATGCATGGTCCTTGCATGCGGCTGACCCCAGTTCAATCCCCGACATCACCAAATGCCACCAATTTGCCCCAAACGCCCCTCACACAGACACACACAGAAAGCCCACATGTGTACAGGGGCTGGCACGTGGCTCGGTAGACTGGAGCTGTGCAGTGCACACAGGAGTCACCAGGTTCGGTCCCCAGAATTACATAAGTCCCCAGAGCACAATCTGGCGTCACCCACTCCCCTGACCAGAGTCGGGAATGGCCCTGGGGTCTCACTGGGTGTGGTCCAAATCACCCCCCACCACACACACACAAAATACAGAATTAATTAAAAAGCAAAACAAGCTTTGCTCATGGTTAAGTAAAAAATTGGAAACAAGCCAAATGTGCCTAAAAGAGCTGATGAAAAATTGTGAAAACTTCCATTGAGATAGTGAACTATGTCCTACAACTAAAAAGGATGGGATTCCCAGCACTGCTTATGGCCCCCTGAGCACGGGCAGGAGTCAGTAACCCAAAAACAGAAACCAAAAAGCAGGACGTGGGGGATGGGGCCGAGAGGGAACTCAGGCGAGGGAACGGCTAGGCATGAGGGCTCTGTGTTTGATCCCAGGCACTGCACAGCCCTGAAAGCATCTAACTGGGAGTAGCCCCAGGGCCCTGCCAGGTACAGCCCCCAAACAAACATAGAATGCCACCACAAACCTGATAATCATTAGAAAAACAAGAGGGAACATGATCAAATTGAAGAAAAAGAAAAAATGTGGTTTATCTGAAATTTAAAAATACCCAACCCAAACAAAACTTTTGAAACACTGACTCATAAAAATAAAGTTCCATATTAAAAAAGAAAAAAGGGGGCCGGAGCGATAGCACAGCGGGTAGGGCGTTTGCTTTGCACACGGTCGACCCGGGTTCGATCACCGGCACCCCATATGGTCCCCCAAGCACTGCCAGGAGTAATTCCTGAGTGCAAAGCCAGGAGTAACCCCTGAGCATCTCTGGGTGTGACCCAAAAAGGAAAAAAAAAAGAAAAGAAAAGAAAAAAAAAAAGCTGGAGCAATAGCACATCGGGTAGGGCGTTTGCCTTGCACGCGCCTGACTCGGGTTCGATTTCTGGCATCCCATATGGTCCCCTGAGCACCGCCAGGGGTGATTCCTGAGTGCAGAGCCAGGAGTAACCCCTGTGCATCACTGGGTGTGACCCAAAAAGCAAAAAAAAAAAAAAAAATAGGGCCAGAGAAATGTTAGAACAGGGAGGGCGCTTGCCTGGCACACAGCCAATCTGGGTTGGATCTCTGGCACCACCTAGGGTCCCCTGAGCCCCACAAAGAGTAGACCTGAACACAAAGTCAGGAGTAAGCCCTGAGCACTGATGGGTGTGGCCCCCAAAATAATTAAAAATAAAAATTAAAGTCATAGTTTAAAATCTTCCCACAGAGAAAATTCAAGGCCCAGATGACATCATTGGTAGATTCTATAAAATATTTTAAAAGAAAGTGGTGCCAAGCTTACATCAATAATTGCAGGGAAATGCTTCCTGGTCACCCATGAGGTCGAGAGAAGTCTGGCCCTATGCTTACCCGAGGAGAGACCAGGAGTCAAAGCAGGGACAGAAGCTCATTGTCACAGGCTAGCACATGCTCTTCGATCAGACACTGGCAAGCAGAACCCAACAGGACAAACGGAGCACCGTGACCAAGTGGCATTTATCAGAAATCTTTTAATTTATGGAGGTTTCTTTTTTCTTTTTTTTTTTTAAGTAGTAATGCAAGGTAGACTTAATTCTCCTAACTCAAGGTGGGGTTCCGTACAACAAAACACGGGGAGTGAACTCGGGGGCTGGAGTGAACCCACGGAAACTGCCTCTGGGTTTTCCAGCCCAGGAAAGCGGGGGCGCCCCAATGTCGGAGCAGCGAGGGCGGACATGTTGGAACGTCACTTGCCTGGATCAGGACTGTGGTGATTTGGGGAACAAGCGGGGAGGGATGGGGCGGCCGGAGCTGCGCCTCTGGAAGCCGCCATCTGCGACAGGTCCTGCTGACTCTCCCACCGGCCCTGTGAGGGGAGAAGAAGGTCACTGTGAGGCAGGTCTGCAGAGCGCCCAGCCCCGTCCTGCTTCCCTCTCTCCATCTCAGCCCCCTCGGATAACACTTGACTCTCCTGGATTGCTTTCCCTGAAAGAACATTTTAGAACCTTCTTTTGAAATCCTCCCTCTTCAATCCTGCTTCCGAGCTGACTTCTGCTCTCCCCTTCCCATCCCCCCACCCCCACCCAGGACACTGTTTTGCTGCAGATGTTCCCGTCTGACACCCAGAATCTCATGTCTCCTCTCTTCCCTCCTGCCCTGCACATGTGCTTCCATCCATTCCCAGACAATCCACGGAAGCAAAGATTCTGGAAGGAGAGGCGGCCAAGGGGCTTGCTCTTTAATCAATAGTAAAGGTAAGTTCCACTTGAACCCCAGTTGAATAATCAGAAGTCCCTAATAATGGCAGTCTGAATTTTTGAGCTTTTTTTTGTCCATGTCCCATTATAAAGATGCTGGGGATGGAGCCCTGGTACAGCAGGGAGGGCATCTGCCTTGTATGCACTGACCTGGGTAAGATTCCCAGCACATAATACGGTCCCTGAGCACCTCCAGGAGTGATCCTTGAGCACTGCCGGGTGTGCCTCTACCCCCACCCCCAATGCACACTGCTGGTCAGGCAACAAACTCTGGGTTTCCAAGCCAGGGGGAACTGACAGCATCGAAGCCTCCCATCTAGTGAATCGGGAACCACAAGCAGGTTGGAGCAGCAGAACAGCGGCCGTGGCAGGAAGCAGAGCCCGGCCCAGCCAGCGCCTCCGACCTCCCCCTGAGCCTCAGCCACTCCACGCTCTTCCTGTCAGTCCGTGAGATAAGGGCAGTGGGCGTTAGCAGATGCCACTGTTCCACAGACGAATGACCCTGGCAATAAACCTGAGATCCCTTCAGCAGCCGCCTGTAAAGCTCCTCTCTGGGGCAGGGAGGCCTCCCAGGGTTCGGCTGTGTATTGGAAACCTATCCGCTCTCCGCAGCAACCTAAGTGCTGATCAGAAAATCCATAAGCCCTAAGTGATCTGGATCCTGTTTACCTCAGAGAAGGATGCCACTTTCCCCGGGAACCCTCTCAGCACTGGAGACTCTAAACCACAGGCTGATGCCTGGCATTAGGAAGGCAGGAAAACTGGGCCTGGAGAGCTGGCTGGGGCCACTCTGCCAAAGGGAGGGTGGGGGCCAGAGCGATAGAACAGCAGGGAGGGTGTTTGCCCACCCGGACTCAATCCCTGGCATCCCATAAGGTTCCTTGCCGGGAGTAATTCCTGAATGTAGAGCATGCTGGGTGTGGTGCCCCAGAGGAGAGATCTGGGGTGCTGGATCTGACAGGAAGCCACTGTCCAGTGGCCACCAACAGCAGGTGGCTCGGAGGAAGGACCACGCGCTCATGCATAGCCTCGAGCTCACGCCGGGCTGTTTGCAAGAGAAGCCCCTCACAGGAAGAGACAACCGTTTGCTTCCTGTCCTCTTTCTTCTCCGTCGGGCAGCTGACACGGCGGCCAGCGTCCCTCAGGAAAACTAAGGAGCTGACCTGGACTCAAGACCTTGGCTTCGGGGGCACAGCGGGTCATTTCCCCAGCCGGCACAACCCTGCCAGCAGACGGGGATGGAGGCGATGACTCGACAGTGTACTCAGAATCTTGGGTGAGAACATCTGCAGAAAAGCCGCCACCCTTACCCCGCCCCAACTGGACTGCCAGCCCCTTCAGGGGACAAAAAGCAGGGACCAGCCCTCCTCCCATCGCCACCACTGTCCCCTCAACCCCACACTGCCCAGGCTGCCTGCAGACACTGACACATGGTCACCTCCAATGGCTCCGATGCAGAGCTACAGATTTCCAGGACCAACAAGCTGCCACACTGCCTGCTGCCACGGAGCCGCACACATTCTCCTGGCATCACTCGCCTTCTACGGAAAACATCCCACTGAAATTACTATTTTTTCCTCCTGCAGTGCACGGCCATCTTCTCGCCAGCAGTGAAACCTGCATTCCGGAACTCAGTACCCAATTCCCACCTCCCATCCCCCACCAGGCACCAGCCAATGAGAATCTTCCTGAAAGATGCTACAAGCTTGACCAATCCTGAGGAGTTTTCCTTTACCAGAAAATTGGTAAATTTTAAAAAATTTTTCTCTCTGAGGAATTTTCCTTTGTCAGAAATTTGGTAAAATTAAAAAATAAAATTTTTTTAGGGGTTGGAGCGATAGCACAGGGTAGGGTATTTGCCTTGCACACAGCCGACCTGGGTTTGATTCCCAGCATCCTATATGGTCCCCTGAGCACCCCCGGGAGTAATTCCTGAGTGCAGAGCCAGGAGGAACCCCTGAGCATCTCTGGCTATGACCCCAAAAGCAATAAATTTTTTTAAAATTTTTTCTCTCTTCTCCCCCTCACTGGGGAAGAAGAGAGAGAAGGTGGGCTAGGTTGATAGCTCAAAGGCAGGAGACCAGGCATTGGGAGGAGCTCAGGGTTTACTGTTCCAGCACCACGTAGTTCCCTGAGCCCCAAAATCAAAATGAAAAGAAAAAAGAAGGTGTGAGTGCAGAGGAAGCCAGGGCAATGGTTTAGAAGACCTAGCTCTGCAGACATGGGGCCCAGCTCTCAGCGTCCCAGAGAGAGGCACAAACCTGGTTTTTAAGTTTTCTATCATACTGTTCTCTACCGTACTGTCAGGAATCCAAGTGGGTGGATCTGTCCTCTGCTTCTAACTCTGAGTGCGCGACAAACAGCAGACTCTACCCGGAGGACGGCAGACAAGGGGAAGCTCTGGCCTTGCTCTAGACCCCTCACCAGCTTCATGTTTGTTAGGAGTCGCTTGTGCCAACAGGCTGAATTCAAAGAACTCAAACCCAAGAACAGATGACTGGTTAAAGGAACTATGATACATCTACACAGTGAAATAGTACTCAGCTGTTAGAAAAAAATACAGTCACGAAATTCGCTTATAAATGGATGGACATGAAGAGTGTCATGCTAAGTGAAATGAGCCAGAAGGAGAGGGACAGACATAGAACAACTGCACTCACTTGTGGGATGTAACATAGTATGAGACTAACACCCCAGGACAGTAGAGGCAAAGGCCAGGAGGATTGCTCCATGGTTGGCAGCCTGCCTCATGTGCTGTGGAGAAGGCAGCTGGGATAGAGAAGGGACCACAAAGACAATGATGGCTGGAGGGACCGCTCGGGATGGGAGAGGTGTGCTGAAAGTAGACAAAGGACCAAATACAATGACCTTTCAGTCTCTGTTCTGCAAACCATGTTGTCCAAAAGGGGAGAGAGAGAGTAAGAAGGAAAGTGTCTGCCAGAGAGGCAGGGGGTGGGATGGGGGTGACGGGAGGGATACAGGGGATATTGGTGGTGGGAAATGTGCACTGGTGGAGGGATGGGTGTTGCAACACTGTATGACTGAAACTTAATCATGAAAGCTTTGTAACTGTATCTTATGGTGATTCAATAAAAACGTTAAATTTAAAAACCAACAACATCAACAACTCAAACCCTCTGGGCGAGCACTTGTCCCGGCGGTTCTATGCTCTACGGGAGCAGTGCCAGCCATGCAAGGCTGGCGAGGAAGGCCACGAGCTGCTCCATGAACCTGCCGCCTTCCTGCAGCCAGACATAAAAGCTTTGGCTTTCCCACCATCAAGAGTCTGTGTTTATCTGGACGGCGACACAGGCAGGTAGAGAGAAGTGCTGGTGACATTTCACCAGGCTGGGAGTGCACGAGCTCCGGGGAAGAGGCCGTGCCTCACGCAAGGCCCTGCTGAGAGGCCGTCATAAGCTTGTTGCTAAAGTTTTGTGAGACCTGCTTAAAAACAAGAGTCTGATGATAATGGTGAAATGCTGAGTAAGAGTAAAGAGCAAGATCAGTGCAACGAGGGCTATTTTATACTTTTAATTAAAAAGCCTATCTTCTCAAGAGTGATTTCTTATTTAGGCCTTAAGGTTAATTTGAAAGTTGGGGAAAGAGTGACAAAATAGCGGGTAGGGCACTTGCCTTGCAACTGGTTTGATTCCAGCATCCTGTATGGTCTCCAAGACTACCAAAAGTGATCCCTGTGCTCTACTGGGTGTGGCCAAGTACCCCCATCACCCCCCAGCCTAACCCCTACAAGCACTACTCTGCTCCAGCTATGGGCCTTGCAAAGATTTTAGCTGAAAACCAGGACAGGGCAGGTGGGGGGAGAGGGGGGGACGCAGTATAGCCACTTCTGTCATCTGCAATTCTGATCTTGCAATCAAGACTGGAGAAATGGAAATAAAGAGAGAAACACAGAAATAGGCCCACACAGCTCACAAGGTAAATGTCACTAAATGTAATTACAGTTTTCTATTATTGCAAAACCCATTTTCAACATCAGCCAGCCCCAGCTGAAATTGTATTTCTGACTAGACTCTCTTCTGCACACAGAGAAACCAACTCAGATGGTCTGGAGCCCAAGGAACGCCTGGTGCCCCTTCTCTCTCCCACGTGTCTGCCCTAGAGGGCACAGTCACCTCATCTCTGACGTTTATCTGTATCCTCTGCTCGCCCTGAGTTCAGCCCCATGCCCCACACTCCCGAGTCTTCTACAGTTAGCAAACACCTTCATTCCTGGCCTCATCTGATCAAACACCTTACAGTCTTCATGCTGGGCGACAAGAACACTGGAAAGGAATTATATACACTGACTATCACAGATCAGAGCAAGAAATGACGTGGTATCAGGTTTAGTCATCTTGTAAAAATGACATTCCGGGGCCTGAGCAACAGGACAGCAGGTGGGGCGCTTGCCTTGCATGTGGCCCTCAAACTTACTTATCTTTACAGACTTAGGAACTGTAATTGCACTAGAATGCAAAATTACAGTATTGGTGAGAGAGATCCATGGATGACCGTTGAGGGACACCGAGACAGAGGGACAGGCATCCTTGTCAAGGCTGCTGAGAGCAGGCAAGAGTTTGGGTAGTAGGATAGCACTTGTATCCCACTCATTAGGAAAACCTAATGGAGTAATTACCTCTCCCTGGGTCTCTGAGAACTGAAGAATGCAGGAAATCACCAAAAGAAAAGAAAAAAAAACAAACAACAACATAAGTCTTTGCAATTCCTAAAACAATTTCTTGGGTACTTTCCCCTTGGGACTTGGGGACGACAAGGGATGGGTAAAGCAACTAGAAAGTGTCTCAAATCACCCCATCCCACAGAGCAAAAGCCTCCAACCAGGCAGAGGGGTAAGAATAAGAGTTGAACACTTTAACATACTTCCCTTTTAAGAAGATGATTTGTTCATATGATCCCAAGCAGAATACCTGGGCAAGGGGCGCAGTGGGAAGTCTCGCCCACTGTCCCCCCCAGCAGAGGCCATGCCAATTTGCCTCTGGGCACCAACCTTGGTGCAGCCCTGCAGCCCCGCAGCTCACAGGCCCCTGTTTCTCCAGCCGTGTCTAGAGTGGTGGGTCCATGCCGACAGCATGTGCCTGTATGCCTGTGTTTAACCAGACCAGATTCCAACACTGCAAACTCTGGGCTGCTGAGTGCCTGCTCCGGGCTGGGAGCTCGCTGCTGGGCGTGGGTGCTGAACGGGATGTTGACCCGACCCCCCAAACCTGAGGAACTCTTTGTGTGAGGGAGTGCGAATTAAAGGCAATGCCACAATTAAGATGCTTTTTGTTGAATCACTGGAAAGGCCTCCAGTAGGCAAGTGTTTCTTCTCTTGAAAGTAAAAAAAAACACTTAATATTAAGAATAGCGACTTTCCCCTGGTAAGAGGTTCTGCTTTAAGATAGCAGACCCGCTGAAGGGGACTTCTTTGGAAGCGGGGAGCCCCTGGTCTCCCCACTACTGAGGCAAGACGGGCAGCCTGGAGTTCCCTGCACCCTGTCTTCTGATGTCCCCTGAATTTCCACCCACCCACGTGTCACTGCTCCCTGAGCATGTCCTCACGGCTGTTCAAGGATGTTCCCTAAGAGCCCTGCTCCAGGGAAACTGGGGGCTTGGGTCTCCACAGAGGGACACTTAGTCTACCTACTGGTCCAAACATAAGAGCTGTCCATGGAACTGAGACACTGATGACAGGCAGACAGGTCAAATACCAGGCTGAGGGTGCTCAAAGGAAGCCAGAAAGGGAGCACCACCAGGGAGCACCACCAGGAAGCAAGCACAGACTGGCACTTCGGTGACAGCCGGCATCTTAGGGACAGGGAGGGGGCTGTTCTACAGGCCACAGCCACACGGACAAGGCACAGGGTCTCTCTAAGGCCCTGTGTGTATGAAAACAGACACACTCACCACGCAGGGAGACCGAGGCCCGCAGAGCAGTCTTAGGGAGTGACCCAAGAGTGGTCGCTGGGTGTCACCCAAAAAATCAAAGACTTTTAAAACTGATCTTCTAAAACCCCGGCCCTGAGCAGGTCACCTTCAGTCATGCTCTGGGCATGGGTCTGAGGGATCAGCGGAGCCTGGGCAGAATCACACACAAGGTCAGGCCAGCAACTAACCACCTGGGTCTTAGAAATGAATCGGATGGATTTATCAACTTAAATGTTTTTTCTTAACTTTTAAAAGGATAAACTTCATGGGGGCTGGAGCAATAGCACAGTGGGTAGGGCGTTTGCCTTGCACGAGGCCGACCCGGGTTCGAATCCCAGCATCCCATATGGTCCCCTGAGCATGGCCAGGGGTAATTCCTGAGTGCAGAGCCAAGAGTAACCCCTGTGCATCGCCAGGTGTGACCCAAAAAGAAAAAAAAAAGATAAACTTCAAACATATGCAAAATGGACTGCAGGATAATTAATAATAATAAAACAATAAACCTCACTCAGCTTTTCTGATTAAATAGCCTCTCTTATTTTAAAAATCTATACCCCGATTCCTCTCTCGCCCTCTCCTAGGGGGTCATTTTATAGGGAGAAGTTGACCTCCTTCAGGCAAAGACTCATAAAGATTCTTTATTCAGGGTATTATCAGGTTCACCAACCAATAAGGAAGCTGCTCTCTCCGTGATGGAGGCTGAACAATACCACGTGACATCTAGTCATGACAATTTTAAAGGAACTGGATTCCTTCATGTGAATGCATGCTTGATACTTGGTTAAACATTTACTATACAATCAAATAATTAATCATAGGTACAAATTTTCCGTTCCTAGTTTTCTTTCTTTTGACAAATAACATTGACTTATTGGTGTAACTGTACATCCTTTTTCCATCATTCCATCAGCATCAGGCTCATCCAATTAACACTTACCTTGTAGCTCCCGAGACTATAGGTGGGAATAAGGTCCTGGCGGCTGCCGGAGAGCTGGAGAAGAGACAGGGAGGGGTTAGCCGTTAAGCAGTAGCCGAGAGGCCGGGGTCCCAGAATGCTGGAGTGGCATGGAGGTGGAGACGCTAGACATTAACCCTAACCAATATGTGGCTGGGGAGATCATTTTTAAACAGGATTAATTCTCCACAATGTGAAGGTGGGAGGTTCGAGGGAGACCAGATGCTGTTTGTTCCTGGAAACAGCTGGCAGGAGTGTGTGTGGGGTGGGGGCAGGAGAGAGGCGAAGCATTTGTGCAGGCCCCACCCTGAGGCCCCGGGCTGCTTCTGAGCTTCTTTCTGCATCACCGACTGCTGGCGGAAACCCTGGGTCCTCAACACTGCATCTGCAGACCCCACCAAGCCGGGCCTCTCGCAAGCTGAAGGACAGAGAGGACATTTCTCTGGAGGCTCCCACATGGCATCAGGGGCCCAGGACAAGCGCTGGGGCTCAGGGAAGCTGCTGGGGAATGACTTGGTGAACAACGCAAAAGCCTAAGATTTCTCAGAGCCACATCTTTATAAAAAGTAAAGGAAAACTTTCTTTGTAAATATTGTTTATATGATCAGTATGCACTTAAACTTTGTCTCTGGGGCCAGAGCGATAGCACAGCGGGTAGGGCGTTTGCCTTGCACGCGGCCGACCCGGGTTCGATCCCCGGCATCCCATATGGTCCCCCAAGCACCGCCGGGAGTAGTTCCTGAGTGCAAAGCCAGGAGTAACCCCTGAGCATCGCTGGGTGTGACCCAAAAAGCAAAAAAAAAAAAAAATAAACTTTGTCTCTTTTCTAAAAAAAAAAAACAACGACAACAACAAAACCACAAACGTAACACACTGTTATGAAACAAACCTCATTACTTTTACTCATTTAGAGTCTGCAGGGCCAGTGAGCAATTGAGTTTGTAACCCTAGTTCAGACTTCTCCTCAATTTACAAGTAATGGAGTTAAGCTTTTCACTGGCTTGCCCTGGGCACTCGGCGAGCCTTGCTAGAGTCCAAGACACTGCTGCCATGTCTACTGGAGGTGCCGGTAAGAAGAGAAGCTTCTGTGGGGACCTGCCCCGTGACAGAGGGCCAGCAGGTGCCACTGGGAGCTGAGCAGGGGCTCTCGGACAGCGCAGGCCAGGAGGACGTGTGTGGGCTGAGAGCGTGGGGCTGCGGGCTGGTACTCACGCGGTTCACGCTGGGTGAGCTGATACTCCTCCTGCCCAGTTTCCCCTTGCCCGTCAACTGCTCCTTCACAGCCACTTCCTGCCGCCCGCAAACACACGGGGAAGAGGAGGTTAGCACCCAGAAGCACTGCCCAGCCTCCACGTCCCCACACTCTTCCTACCCAGGCCTCTTCTCCGGTGGCAAAGATCCACCTGCCATCACTCTGGAAGAGCCCGAGTGAGTCATGCTGCACGGCGTCACCACCTCCTTCTCCTGGTCGGCTGCTGGCGGCCCCAGTGACTCCCAGAGCAAGAGCACGGGAATCAGAGCACCCCACGTTCTTCTTAGCACACCCGGGCTTCAGAAACTGAGCTCCCAGTGTGGCAAGGCCACGTGAGGCGTAGTGTTCGTGAAGGATCACAACCTGTCTCCTCCCCCTCCCAGGGACCCGCTCAGGCTGTGGCAGCCGTGCTGAGCTGAACAGAGGGTCTGTCCTGTCTCAGCGCGCAGGTCACTGTTAGTGTGCTTTACTGCACAGGGACTTGGGGCAACAACATTGCCCAATATCAGGGAATTCTGAAATATTGAAAAATCTTGTCAATTCTTGAACCAACAAGAACATGCTCCATTCCCGCCCCACTGGCATTCGAAGCATCTAGATCCCGTTGGTGTCGGGAAAAATTAATTCTCCTCGGGGAGGACCGGCAGGTGTGTGAGATCTGCAGGTGCCACCCATCGCCTGGAGGGGACGCAGGAGCGAGGCCCACCCGGGCTCACCTGGCGGAGCCGGTCCAGCGTGAGGAGGTTCTCCACGGCCAGCACGCTCCGCAAGTACTTCTCGATGTACGCTTCCGAGTCGGCAGACGCGGTGCTGCCAACGTTCGCTGCCATTCTTGCTAAGGTCTCTCGTTCCTCCACACCCTGGGCATCCTGGAGGAGACAGGGAGTTATTATTTCTTTGGCAAGCAGGTGGCCAAAGAAAACACGATCAAAGCTTCTTGATCTGCAGGGACGTCAGCCGGAATGCCATGCACCAGGAAACATACCTCCCCATAGAAATCATGGGCTACACGGCGCTCAGGCTAACGGGAGGCCAGCTAAATAAACAGGGTGGAGTGACCATGAAGCACATGCTCAGCCACAGGTGCTCAGCATCTTTTCACTGTAACAGAACCATGATGGGTTAGAAGGGGCTCAGAGTGAGGGCTGGAAATGCACCTGGGGGCAGACAGCCTGAGAAGCAAGAGGCAGGAAGAAAAGGAGGGGCAGGCCACCCCCCAGAAGGGGCAGACACAGGCAGAGAGGCCGAGGGGGAGGAGGGCGAGGTTTCTCCTCCCTTCCAAGCCGCGCCCCCATGACCACAACTGAACATGGAGGCAGTCTGATCTCGACCCCCAGCTGGGCTGCAGCAGAGACCCACTGGGCGGAGCAGAGAATCTAAGAGGTAAATCCTTGCTCTGCCTGCAGGGGGAGCTGCGCCCACCTGGCCCCCAGGGCAAGGCCTATTTCCCCATGAAGAATAATGACAAGAGCCGCCCCCTGAATACCTCCTTAGGTGGCGCAAACTGGACCCCTCACAAATTCCCCTTCTCAGGGAAAGTCAGATTCTTTACCTATAAATTTGTTACAATTCTGTCAGACATGAAAAAAATATACATCCATATGCCCCTTCATCTTAAAGTGCCAACCATAAGGAAAAAACATTATTTTATATACCACTGCAGAGAAAAACAACTCTGCCAAGTAATTTTAGGCTATTATTAATGACAGGACACAGTCCAACCTCAGGCTTATTTTTGAAATTTTATGTAAGTCTCAAAGCAGATAAAATATGGAAGAACTTGGAGGGCAGTTGAAGCTCCAAAGACTATTGTTTCCTACAGTAATTCATTTGATTCGTGAGCCTGGAAAAAGAAGGATCCTTGATTTCCTAGAGGGAGAAAAAGGAAAGCCACATGATTGGCCAGAGAGTGCCCAGAACGGGGACATCTTGACTCTGGATACAGTGCTCTTTACATGGCTCTACATTCCAGGGTCCGAAAGAAACATGCACTGAAGAGGGGGAAATGAGGTGCTTCCAACAGGAGCTCAGGGAGTCACATCCTGGGTTCCCAGCTGATTGCGCTGGCAGCTGGTGCTAAGGCATGAGGGCACAGGGACCACCCAGCAGTGCTAGGGGGCTTCCAAACATACACCTAGGGGTGCTTGGGGGGCCACTTGGCTCCAGGAATTGGACCCAGGTCGGAAGCAAGCAAGGCCTGTGTCCTGGGCCCAGGGAAGTGAGCACTGCTGGGTCCAAGATGGGGAGCATCCCCCTCAGCTCAGGAACTGCCTCTGGGCCTTCGGGTCAGTCTCCAGCCTCCCCTTATGCAGTGTCCTCCACACACACCCTGATTCAGAACTGTGCAGTGTCTAGCTTCCTGAGCTGAGTGGACAGTGAGACCCTTTCAGAGACCCTTTCTCGCCTGTGTGCCTCGGCAGTGTGACGCCGTGTGGATGAGCCTCCGTGTGTTCAGCCTCGCATCTACTGGGAGGTGTCTGGATTGATGTCTAAGGTCATTCTGGGCTAAGCAGTTCTGTGTTTTCTTGTTGACGTCTTTGTGGGAATATGCTCTCATTCTCCTTGGGAGACGGTCTCCTCTCTTCTCTCTCTCTCCTCTTTCTCTCTCTTCTCTTTCTCTCTCTCTCCCTCTCTCTCCCCTCTCTCTCTCGCTCTCCTCTCTGTCTCCTCTCTCCCCCTCTCTCTCCCTCCTCTGTCTCTGTCTCTGTCTCTCTCTCCTCCATCTCCCCCACCCCTGCCCCTATGGCCACTTCTTACTATTAAGTCTGCCCAGTGCCTATAAATTGGGGAGACTTTTGTTTTGGTTTGGTTTGGGTGGCCACACCCCATAGTGCTTAGACCTTACTGCTGGCCCCCTGCCAGAAACTCCAGCGCACCAGAGGCAATGCCAGGGACTGAACGTGGGTGAACAGGGTCCAAGGCCGACACCCTTTCTGAGGGCCGTGGGGAAGCTTATTTCATAAGGAAAAATTATTGAAAGGGGCTGGAGTGATAGTACAGCAGGTAGGGCGTTTGCCTTGCACGCAGCTGACTGGGTTCAATCCCTGCCATCCCATATGGTCCCGAAAGCACCACCAGGAGTGATTCCTGAGTGCAGAGCCAGGAGTAACCCCTGAGCATTGCTGGGTGTGACCCCCCAAAAAGCCCCCTTCCACAAAAAGCCCTTCTGGAGAAGACAAGGGAAGGACAAGTGAGGGAAGGCTGATGAAGAAAGAAAAGGAAGCCAAGGACAGGGCCCTGGGTTTATGATGTTCTCCTCCACCTTCTATGAACGAGGTGTTGGTGTTGCTTTTCCTCAAAAAACTGTCCTTTAATAAAACAGTGAAAACCAGAACTTTCCCAGTCACAAGGGCATTTACTCTGAATCAAGTTAAGATTAGGAAATTCTTCTACAAACACAGAGATACTATTTCTCTCGATAGGCTTTCTCATAGAATGTGTTTCTTGAGTTGTGTGACTTATGAGAGGGAGGGTTGGCTCTTTTTACCTGTTTATTTTATTATTATTATATATTTTTTTGCTTTTTTGGGGTCACACCTGGCGATGCACAGGGGTCACTCCTGGCTCTGCACTCAGGAATGACTCCTGGCAGTGCTCAGGGGACCATATGGGATGCTGGGATTCGAACCCGGGTCGGCTGCATGCAAGGCAAATGCCCTACCTGCTGTGCTATCGCTCCAGCCCCTTACCTGTTTATTTTAAGCAAATTCAAGTTTCATATGATCCTTTACCTCTGGAATATTGGAGACAATTTCAAAAGTCACTCCGCAGCCAGGAATAGAACTTCGATGAGACATCTTTTTTAGGAGACTTTGAGCAAAACCCTAGAGAAAAACAAAATAGAAGACACGGTTTCCCACCTCCAAAAAAAAAAAAAAGTTTACATTAACAGGGAAACAGCATAAAGGAAATGGCATTCGCTTGAACCAAAAATAACCAGGACCAATTTCCAGTACCAGCAAGCTGGAAGCCACACCATGAAGGTGGGTTCCTCCACCCATCTATGGTGCACAAAACTGATGTACTGGGCATGTACCGTGTGGCAGGGCCCTGGCTGGGTCCACGAGAGGCAAGCACAGAGACAGTCTGAGCTGGTCAGTCAGAAACTGAAGCCCAACATTGGCCCAGCTACCGACTGCTGACTCTACACTCAAATGACCTGACAGCGGGTGGGCAGGGGCCGTGCGGACTCTTCTCTTTTGTTCTTCTCTCTCTCTCTCTCTCTCTCTCTCTCTCTCTCTCTCTCTCTCTCTCTCTCTCTCTCTCTCTCTCTCTCTCTCTCTCGCTCTCTTTCTCTCGCTCTCTCTCTCAGCACGATGGACATCTTGTACCATGAATATTGACAAGTTCAGGCATTAAATTCTCGACCAAAGCAGGATCGTTATGAAGGATGATTTAAGAGTGCCTGGTCATTGTTTATGCTGACCGCGCGCTCTGCACGGTTAGGAACTGAACTGTTGAATCAATGCATAGATGACTCATTTGAAGATGCTGCTACGACTGAGCGGCCTGCAGAGGCCAGAGAGAGCAGGGCGAGGGCGGAAGACGATCGGCGAATAAAGATAAGGAGGGGGACTATTAATCTCACACAGAACCTTTTCTCCATGCAAAAGAAGTATCCGACATATGCAAAATTACCCCAAAGAGTGGAGCAAAATCAAGTCGTCTGGTCTTAGAATTCCATAATCCCAACCCTGATTAAAAATTATTTCTTCTCCATTCGCCGACCTTCAGTTCATTTGTAAAAAGATTTTAGCCTCTCTGAACACAAAGACCGTTTTCATTTTTTTAATCCCTCTGTGCTCGCCCCTTCAGCCTTGGACACTGAGCCATTTGCAGATCACACTGGTCACGGCACAGCAGCAGCTGCGGGGGGCTGGGGGGTCTCAGCGAAGCTAGGGTACTTGTCTTCTATTTGTACAGATGACTCTGATTGTCTTAGGATCTGAGGTCATCTGGGCTGCAGGCATGAACTCTTGGGAAGTGGGAGGGAAAACCCTTAAACTACCACAGCCAGGGGAGATGGATGCAGCCAAGTGCGGTCACCTCCTGCACCAACAATGAAAGTCTGAATAAAAACCAAATGAAACCCTGGGGGAGACCCAGTGACCCCACGAGGCCTCCTGCCCATCAGGAGTGTGTGGGGCTAGCTGTGGGAATACCATAGCCCCGGAGCCGGCCCTAGAACCTCAAGCCCGGACACACTCCCCCTGCACCTGTGTCCCCACCCCTCAGCCTCTGAGAAGGGGGACGAGGAAGGCGAGAGAGGCAGAGGCGGCAAAACCGTCAGGCGCTAGCCCGCCGGCCTGGGTTTTATTGATGTCAGATCACCAAGCCGCAGAGCTGCAATCCTACCAGCATTAGCGCCAGTCTTCATTTCCAAGATTGATATCGGTGTGACATTTGGAACTAAAGATTAATTTTTAGGGGTGGAGATTACATCTAGGACTCTGCCAGCCATGACTGTGCTCTTTTACAATAAAAAGATTTATTTTTCTCTATCCTGTTTTGGTCGGTAAATTGAGAAGGCCTCAGAGAAGTGAGTTGGGGCGGGTCAGGGGAAGGCGCGGGTTCCCTCGCCCTCCCTCCACGACTCTCCGCCTTGCCCGTGGCCACCTGGGACACCCCGTCTGGCCACATCTGCCCACCCGTCCTGTCCCTTCCACGGCACTTCCTCGAGTCCTCTGCCACTGGCCTGGGAGATCCGGTGTGCGTGTCCCTGCCACAACAGAGAGACGCCGGGCTCACCCCTGCTTGGGTTTCACTCTAAAGTGTTTTTTACTGCGTGTTTTTAACTCCAAAGCCTGGCAGAGTCGCTCTCCGAACTCACAAGCTGACATAGGAGGCAGTGAAGGGGACGGCACGGGCGCCACAGTCTGGCGGTGAGACTCCGCGTCCCGGGGGACCCTAGACCAACAGGCAAGGCCAACAGGGCCCTCCCGCCTGGCACAGCTTGCGGCACCCAGAGTACAGGGAGTCTGGACACAGGGGGCCGGGGGGGTTAGCCCTGCCGGTCTCCCTGAATGAACGGCTGGGGGCGGGCAGGGCAGAGACAAATGAGGGGCGGAGCTGCGTGTTGCCTGCAGGCCAAGCTTCAACAGGGGGGCAAACGTGCTTTCACCCCAAAGTATGGCCCACATCACCTCAATTTAAAATTAACATGGCCCGAGAGGAGGTCAAGGCCGCAGAGTTCAGGCCTGGGGAGTGGCTACAGGCCAGAGCACCCCAGGGCGCCTGGCTGCAGTCCGGCCTCACCTGCCGGCCGTGAACGTGCACACAGATGCGTTTGCGCAGCACCAGCTGCATGTTGGCCGGGTGGCTCAGCTGCACTGTCACCCGCACGATGAGGAACACGCGCTCGTCGGCCGGCGTCCCTCTGCTGAGCTGCGGGCAGCCGTGCACCGCCGAGTCCCACGACGCCTCCACCTTCGCCTGTGGGCAGGACAGAGGACCTGAGGGCCTGCTCTTCCCCGGGCGCCCCCAAGAAACCCACACAGGGCATGTCCGGGCACATACACGGGTCTGCCCCCGACCCTCCCAGAGGCCTCGGGGAGGAGGGGCAGCCTCGGACCCAAGCTGGGGGGCACGGAATGCTCTTGGCTGGCTGGCGCTCTCTCATTTTGTCAAAAGCCCTCCCAGCACAGAGAAAAGCGGCAGATTCAGTGTGGCGGATGTCGATCTCTCATCTCCTGTGAACATCCTGTCGCTTTTCCTGCCTTGCTCATAGCACACACACAGAATTAATTTCCTTGCGGAGTCAATCAAGAGGAAGCAAGAGCAGGGGCTGTGGCTTCAGTCAGGGGCGCCGAAGCCACCTCCCTCTAGCCCAGGGCCCCGGCAAGCTGCAAGGTTGGGAGCGTGGGTCTGTCTGTGGATTCCTCAATTTATTTTATTATTAATTTTTTTGCTTTTTGGGTCACAGCCGGTGATGCACAGGGGTTACTCCTGGCTTGTGCACTCAGGAATTATTCCTGGCAGTGCTCGGGGGACCCTATGGGATGCTGGAAATCAAATCCGACTTGGCCGCATGCAAGGCAAACGCCCTACCCACTGTGCTATGGCTCCAGCTCGGATTCCTCACTTTAGACCTCACTTCTGCACCACTGTCAGGAACACCCCCAAGGAAGGCGTCTCTGAAGTTGTCACACCTAATTTCACTTCTCAAAACCAAAGCTTACACCCTCACTCTACGTGCCCAAATGTCAGAGCAAATGCCGGGAGCTGTGGGAGCGCCTCCTGCTGGTCCCGAGTGAGACACGGACGCACCGAAGCCGGCACCATGCTGGGAAGTCAGGGACACGTGACTGGACTGCGCTTACCTCTCCGTCCAGCTCCTTCACAATCTGCAGCTCAAAGAACTCGTCCTCTTCCTCCCCAGTGAGGGTCGCATCCCACCCTCCAGCTTCCGGGTCATCGAGGTTATCCTGGGAGCTAAAATCATCGGCTAAGAGGGAGGAAGGGCCATTAAGTACGGAGCAGGGCCAGGGTCACCTCTGCCTGCTGAATGTCAATATGCCCTGGATCAAAATTCTTCTGCCTCCAATTTCATTTGCTTTTGGCGCTGAAATCTTACATGCCTCGGATGATGACCATTAAACCGTTCACAGATGTTAGAGACGGGAAGTGCCGCCAAAATGAACGGGTCCAATCTCCTACCTTTAGGCCTTACTTTACGTGAAAGCCAAGATACCCCAGAGGTCACCCAAGGTCAGCTCTCAATGTCAGCAAAAGGACTCACACCCAAATCCCCTCCTTTTTAGCACCCTAAAGAACAAAAAGCAAGAATGATTCCTGTGATCCGTTTGTTCAGTACGAGAATCAAGCGGCCATACAAGCCAGCGACGGGAGGGCTGCCCCGCGCTCTCTGGGCAGTTAGGCCCAACCAGGGCCCCAACTCCCAATTCAGCTAAAATGTCTTACCTGGAGGCAAGGGAGAGGGAGAAAGCCAGAAACAAAACAAAACAAAAAACAAAAACCGAAACCCCTACTACAAACAGGAGCACGGAAGGGAGCACCAGCAGGAGGAAGAGCTGGCAGAAGAGAACTCCTGAAGCAGGGCTAAGCAAACAGGCTTTGGGCACTGCTGTTGGTGAGTCCCCGGGAGGCAGCTGCCACCCTGAGATTCTGGGGAGGCGGGGACCCCCCCACCGCCCCGGGAGCAGAGTGAAGGCCCGCCCCGGGAGCAGAGTGAAGGATGAGGCCACGTGCCCAGAGACGGACCCACTGTGGGGGCCCAGAGAAGGTTCTCGCACAGTGTTGGCCCATGTCTCGCATCAGAGCTCTCTGGCGCTCCCTCAGTGTCACGCCTGGAGGCAGGCTAGGTCAGAAGCCCATGACACGGGGCACTCGGCGCCCGGGGTGACTCTTGAGAAAGCACCTCTGCGCTTACCGTTTAAGTCCAGGAAGATGACCGGGATGTGCGTCTCCATGCCAGGCACCGGGGTCCTGCAATGTAAGGGACAAAGACACCTCAGGGCAGACCTCTCCCATGCCCAGGGGGCTTCCAGAGCCCACCCCCCAAACACCACCCGCTGGCCTCTCCTGGGAGCCCTCGGTGGGATTCCCACAGGACACCAGGGCGTTGCCTGACGGGACATTTGCACGTGCCCTTACTTAAACATGGGATCTCGTAGAAGCAGCTTCATTTCCTGCTTTCCATTTCCCTCAATTGCCCAGGACATCTGCTGACAGTCAAGTCAGCACCGAAACCAAAACCCCTGGACAGGCAGTTTCATGACGACCAAATGGGCCTGAAGGGAATGACCCGAGTGATTAACATGCGCGCTTTCCCGATGCTAAGTGCGGCGGTACTAAATATTGATTTAGATTCTCAGAAATCTTAATTACTTGGGCCAATAACAATTATTTGATAAAATACGATTTTAGGCCACAGTAGCTCCAACTTATGAAAATAATTGAACACTTCAGCCAATTCACACCCTGCTTCCCCCGGGGCTGTGCCGAGTCTCCCCCTCAGTGTGGTGGAGGCCAGGCCGCCCCCACACACCCACCATTCCGCGGGGGCCCCCGGGATCCCGCTGCCGGCTGAGGGCACCATGACAGCGTTCCTCTCCTCCGTCAGGGTCAGCCTCATCTCCAGAAGCTGCGCCTCCCGGTCCGCATCGTCCTCGGATTTATCTAGAACATCAGGAGGGAATATCAGAAACGAGTTTGAGACGAGTCTGGGGTGGGGGAGGGGGGCGATGGAACACAACTATTTTTGTTTTGTTTTGTTTTGTTTTCTCTTTTGACTTGAAATGTTCAGAGAGTGGGTGAGAACCAAGTGGGTTCTTGCAGCTTGGGGCTAGCTTTATTTCCTTGGTGCTGCTTTAAAAATTTTTTAAATTAAAAAAAAAATTGAGGGGGGAGGTAGGTCACACCCATCGATGCTCAAGGGTTACTCCTGGTTCTTCACTCAGGAATCACTCCTGGCTGGTGCTCAGGGGACCATATGGGATGCCGGGATTGAACCCGGGTCAGCCTCGTGCAAGGAAAACACCCTCCCCACTGTGTTATGGCTCCGGCCCTGGGGGACAGCTTTAAGAGCTGGGGTGCTCACACAGCACAAGACGTCCTGGGGTGCCATCTCCAGCACCCCACGGCCCCCAGAGGGAAAGATGAAGACCATGGGCGGGCAGCTCACACACCAGCCTGTGTGAACAGGAGCTGGTGGATGAGGACTCCCGAGAAATGCCTCCCTGGATCAGTGATTATAAAACTGATGGGAAACCAGAGAGATTGGGGTGCAGGGGAGCAGCACCAGGTCACCCCCTAGCACCCCTGCTGGTGCTCTTGGTGGGACTGGGTCTGCGCTACCCACTGGACCTGCCCTATGCTGGGGGAGGAGGCGGGCTCGAGCAGCTCCCAGCCAATCACTGCTGGGTCAGTGTTCCGGAAGAGTCGGCAGCGGGAGCTCATTCCCTGCACCACCCGCTCCCTGAGCACTCTCAGGAGAGCACTGCTGGGGTGGCCTCCTCAGGCCAAGCTCTGGACCAGCAGAACTCGGAGATCATGAGATACTAGGGAGTCGCCCCAGTACTCGTGAGCACTGGGCCCAGGTGAGGCCCGCTCCCAGGCTCCTGTCATCCCCACTGCTGGCGGGTCGTCCTGACCCCAGGGGTGAGGGGGACGTGCCCCTTGCTTCTCCTACCATGTTTGCTGACAAGCTTCTGCAGCTGCTCGTCGAGGTACTCCTGGCGTTTCGTTAACGTGTTCAGCCACTTTCTCCGCAGCCTCTCCAAATCTCGATCCTAGGAGACAGGGGAAACGGCAGCAAATGCAACACCGTCCCCTACATCCCAAACGCAAGCTCCACCTCAGCTGCCTCCCCCATGTCCCAAACGTAAGGTCCCAAGGCCTTCCCCACTGCCAGGAGCTGAGTCAGGCGCCTCGTGGTGCTGGAAGGCGCCAAGGAATGATGCTGTCCCGTGCCGGCACCTACACCCGACAGCTGCGGCTCGGCGGCACGAGGCCACGCGCTCGGGACCGAGCTGCTCTGTGGGGTCACTTTGCTGGATGAAAATCACAGTGTCACTGGCCTCCAGGAGCAGGTAAACACCTGCTTCTCCCCGGAGACTGGCGGGTGGGGGGCGCAGACTACAGACTCCTCTCGGCACTTGACTGGGTGCCCGCGTGACCTCACTTCCTCCATAACGAAGTTACCGGCCGGGTTGCTCGGTGGAATGCCGGCTAGAGAGAGCGTGCGCCTGGATCTCACCAAGGCACTTAACCAAATGGCTCCTGACATTCTTGTGGACAAGACAGAGAAATGTGCAATGGGTCGACTTGAATAAAACCCCAAATGGCTGAGAGATCCCATCCAAAGAACAGTGATTAATGGAATAACGTCAGCCTGAAGGAAGGCTCCGCCATGGTGTCACAGGGCAGTTCAGCCCTATCTGATACACTCCTTTTAATCAAGGACGTGCGGGAGGGCAGACGTTTCTATTAAATTAGAGCGGTGCCAACCCAGGAGAGTGACTACACTGGATGACATAATCGGGATCCAAAGAGCCCGACGGCCCCAAACAATGACTAATGAGACTAACTAGATCAAACTTTACAGACAGGAAATCTTGCAGGGGATCAGGAAGGGGCGGGGGGGTGGGGTGGTGTTTGATGGGGGGGGGGGCAGACCAATTCCAAACCTGCAGGATGCTAGGCTCAGCTAGGCTCAGCAGGAGAGACAGTTCTCCCAGGGAATGGGAAGGGGTCCCCGAGGGGGAGCCCCAGTTCTGGGAAGGGTTGACCTGCACAGAGACCAGCTCTGACTTTAGAGTCTGGAACACTCAGTGTTTGCTCCTGTTTCATTTGGGGAAAAGCCACATTAAATGAAATGTCTTTATTCAGCATCGGTTTGGCCAGACTCACTGGACATTTGAATCAATCTTATTTGATAACGCTGACCGGCACTTAGTTACCTGGTAGCTGTCCATGTCCTCCTCTTCCTCCTGAGAGAAAAAAAAAAAAAAACATGGATTACACAGAATCCAAACACTTGGGAGTGGGGAGGGTGGAGACACCCAGATGCTTTGCACAGGTAAGGCGCGTGCTCTGCCACGGTCCTACAGCTGGTTCTTTACCCAAGAGGGAGGCTGAGCAGAGCATAGGGCTTCCTTCTCTGTGCCTTGTATTTTCTCACTGAAGAACAGAACGTTTCCTCTCCCATCTCCCCACCCCCGCCTCCCAGCCCTCAGTCTTGATTTTGTGGTGTTCAGAAAACTGGAGTCAAATCTTGAGCGTTTCTGAGAGACTCCTCTGACCTTTTCAGGAGCCGGTACAATGCTCTCCCTGCTGGGCTCACATCCCACTCCCCAGGGGAAATCAAACCCCTGCTGGCACCATCTTCCCAGGCCGGCAGGGGCTCTGAGGAGGGCAATCACGGGGAGGCTGAGCCACTTAACCCTCAGCCTGCCACGGACAGGGCGACACAACAGTCAGGGGGGCTGCGAGGGGGGCGGCGGTCCCAGAACTCCCCCTGGTCGGGCTGGGGCCTTCCCTCGGACCCGAGCAGGCTGAGGCACTCACGTGGAAGGGCTCGTGGGCCCTGGGGGCCCGGAGGGGCCGGACCCGGACGCAGCCGATGCCCACAGACAGCACACACTCCTCCATCAGCGGGAGCGTGCCCGAGTCCTGCACGGAGCGCACCGCCACCTGGACCCTCCGGGACTGGCCCTGCAGAGAGACAGGCGGGGTTAGGGGGCCCCCTGCTGGCAGACGGCCTCAGGAGCAGCACCCCCATGGGGCCGGGGAGGCTGCAGTGCTAGCCCCACAGGCTAGGAGACAAGTCATTCTGTACGCTGCTGGTGGGAAAAGCAAGTGGAAAAGCGCTGGGAAGGGCGATTCACCTCCACACGGTACGGCAGTCCGACTTTCCAGGACTGTATAAGTCAATGATTCTGGAGGGAGATTCACACAAGTCTCAGAGCAATGCTAAGCGCAATTTGTATTTGGGATGGAAACTAAATACATAATATTCATAACTGCTTAAATTATGGCATGCATAATGGAACGTTAGTCATTAAAATTGCTGTCGAAAAAGAATGACACTTTTATATTAAGAGAGATTATCACACTCTGTAAGCATAACATGATATACTTAAAAAGAAAACACAGTTTAGGAATGAAAATTAATTGAAACTAACCTGGGTTCACTGGTCTAATGCTCCCAAAGTCATTTTTAGCCAAACTAGAGACAGAGGTGTTGTGTTCCAACTTTTAGCGTGTTTTAAAATAAAATTGTGACTTTCTATATGTATAATGGAAATTTTTTGAAAGAAAATTCCCAGTATTTTCAAATTAATTATTTCAAAGTTGGCCTCTATATTTAAGGAACATAAAGGAGAATCTGAAAAATGGAATGTGAAAACACAATCTCAAACCAGCTCTTCTGCCAGATTTTAATGCCTCAGATTTACATTATCAGTCAGGAAAAATCAATTCAGGCAGTGATCAATCCTATCAAGCTAGATTTGAAGGGGGGGGGGCTACAGATGTCCTTTGAATATTTGTTTTCCAAGGACATTGTCTCACATAGCTTGTGGAGGGAATAGCTCAGAGCACATCTTGAACATCCAAAGGAGGGGCTGGAGTAATAGGTCAGCGGCCAGCAGTCGGACACGTGGCTGACCCAGGTTCAATCCCCAGCATCCCATATGGTCCTCTGAACACTGCCAGGGGTAATTCCTGAGAGCAGGAGGCAGGAGGAGCCCCTGAGCATTGCTGGGTGTGACATAAAAAGCTGAAAAGAAACAAACAAATCCAAAGGAGTTTTGGCACTGAAGTGCCTAGTCTTGTTCACCTTGCCCGAGGCGCACCCCTTCTGGGCGAGGGCTCAAGGTGAGAGGAGGGAGATCTGAGAGCAGCAGTGCTCCCAGGAGGTCCTCTCAACGCCTCGGGCTATTAGACTGAATTTCTTAGAACTGTTGCTATCCAATCATTTTTAACTACAAAACCACCGTTTCCATTAGCTTAGTCAAATTCCTCTACCACTTTTCTGGAGGGCAAGAGGTTCCCAGATTGAAACATACTAAACCTAAGTGTGTCTGGGCCCTCAGGGAAAGATTTCCTTGGTTACAGCCCCTCGTCCCAGCCCCTGTCCTTGCAGTGCCTCCTACCCAGACCATTTCCACTACACCTTTCTTCTTGCTCCTTTGTTTTTAAAAAATTCTTTTCAGCCTTCACATAATTCTATCGACAGCCAGGTCAAAACACTCACTATTCAAAAGAATCTTACCCGATAAATCCCACACCACCTCGAACACTTCTACTTAGCAAGGGTCATACTTAAATATCCTATTTACACCAAGCCACAGAAAATTACCTGGCCTTGCCCCTGAGAGATGAATTTCTAAGGCACTCAGAGAAGGTATATATAGTTCTAACAGATGGTCGGAAAAAGATATTCTTCACACCCTTAAAATTTGACGCACTGTATATACCTCATGCTATAACAAGCACGCTAATGTCTTTTTGCGTCAAATTCCTTCCCATCCATGAGTGAATTTGCTAAAACCCATTTGCTGGGTGAGAGTATGAGTGTGAATCACCCTCCTCTTCCTAGAACATTCAGGAACTCAAATCTCTCAGCAGACTTTTCCATGAGCCTTTGCCTATATTTGGCAATCAGTTGGAATCACTTTTAACCTTCATTTTCTAGAAGTACTTCAGTATTTTACTATTGTCTCAAAGCATGGAAGCAAGCGGGGGTACAGTATTCTAGTAAACGTTGAATTATTGCAAAGCGTGCCTTCAAAGACTGTCTGACAACCCATTTCCCCCGTGAATTCTCCCCAGATATTCTCTCTCTAGTGGGCCCCCAGGTGACCCACCCCACTCTCACGGCACAGGTTTCTGCCACCTTGCCCAGCAGCATTTCTTGAACGCCTTCATAGGGGTCCAGGAAGAGATTTGCTTTTCAATCTCAGGCATAGCACAGAGCTGAAACTTGGACTCCCCACGTGGTAAAGGTGGTGGGTGCCCCTGTGACTCTGGCTCAGCAGGCCCCTCTGTGGCATCAGGCCGGGACGGGGCTGGTGGGCACTGCCCAGACCCTCAGAGGAGGAACAGGGTCAGAGCCAGAGTGAAGGAAGCCGAAACGGCTGAGGCATCATCAACTGCACAGACACAGGGTGTCGCCCACAAACTCAGAGAAGATGCAGCTCAATGCATGGCAGAGCTGGGAGGGGTCAGCCCAAGAGAACAAGAAGGTCCCTGCCTACCACCTTGCCCTCGCTTGGCTGCTAGCTGGGTAGGCCTGGCCACCTTCCTGATAGCACACGGAAGGACAGAAAGGGGCTTCTCCATGCAGGTTTCCTGGGTCATCCTAGCACAGCATCTGACTTAAGCCTGAGTCCCCAAATCCAAGTAGCTTGATGCTAACTCTGGAGTGAGGTTCAAACGCATCTGAACTGACCTCGATTTGGGCACCCTGTTGGTGACCACACAGAACCACACCGAAAAACTTTCTCATCTCCCACGAGCTAAGCAAGGGCCTTGGTTTACAATCTCCCACAGGGCCGCTAAGACTCCCTGAGCCCCATCTCGGCCACACATGGGCTGCTGGGAGGGACCCTGCCTGACCAGGGAGTGTCAGCCCTGCCCCTACCTCTTGTCTTCCGGCATGCCCAGTGGGTTTGCATGATGTGCTACAATTCAGTTCTCACTTGACATTGTTGTTTTGGCTGTTGTTGCTGATACCCTCCCCCCCTCCCCCCCGCTCCGCTTCAAATATTCAAAGTGACTGTTCTACCACTGACCTACATTCCCAGATACAAGCTTTTTCTTATTTAAATTCAATGGAAACTGGTTTTAAAATGTCCTAGGTAAAATTTTTGACAAATGAAAGAAAATATACATACAACAGAAGACCATTTTAATACAAGAAAGGGTTGTGTCCATTCTAGATCCCATTATTACTGACATTTCTGCAAAAAGGCATCCAATATGAAGTCTTATGGGACCGAGTAATTTAAAGTTAACGTCCAGAATGACAGCGTGCACTTCTGTTACCTGCCGGAGCTGGAAGATTCCTCCTGTTGGCACATCCTTTGCAGCAATCACTTCCACAGGACAATATTCCCCATTTTCATTCTGCTCCAAGATCTGAACCCAGAATTCTACTTTCCTGGTGACTTCACTCCATCTAGGAAACAGGTAAAGGTTTTGGAGAATCATATACTTCTATTCCAATGCAGGTGTTGTGGATGCTACGAGCTCAAATCAACAACACTGACCTCCAGACAGAATGACGCAGGGCAACATTCTATGGCTCAGGGGCCAGAGTGATGTGCAGAGCTTGGGGTCCTTGCTCTCTATGGGGCCAAGCCCAGCTCGATCCCCAACTCTGCACGGTCCCCCAGTCACCATCAGTGGCCTGTGAGCATAGAGCCAGCAAGGATAGACCCTGAGCACTGCCAGAGGTAGCCCAAATCTCCACACATGCCCTCCCAAACAGAAGGATCCATAGCTCAGTTGGTAACATGCACCAAATGCTGGTGAGTCCACTTAAAAGTAAAGTTAAACAGGGGGCTGGAGTGATAACAGCAAGTAGGGCATTTGCCTTGCACGCGGCCAACCCGGGTTCGATTCCCAGCATCCCATATGGTCCCCTGAGTTCTGCCAGGAGTAATTCCTGAGTGCAGAGCCAGGAGTAAGCCCTGTGCATCGCCAGGTGTGACCCAAAAAGCAAAAAAAAAGCAAAAAAAAAAGTTAAGTTAAACAGATGTGATAACAGAATATGTCATTCCAAGAGTATAATAATTACAAGCCTAGCTCAAACCACTTCACTGAGGCGTGCGAAGGGAAACAGAGATAGAGCTATCGCCCCAGGAACCTGACAAGTGCCCCTCTGGGAAGCAGGACAATTCTCAATGCCTGACTTAGTATGTGCTAAAACTCCCTAAATACCACAGGAAATAAGATCTGGCTCTCTTCTGTAGTTCGGTTAAAAGCACAGAACATCTTCTCTGTCATTTCCTTTGGAGCTGTGCCTGACTCCTTCTGTCGCTGAAGCCACTTCACCAGGACTTGAGGGCCAGGGGTAGCTCAAGGGCTAGGACACACGGTTTGCATGCAGCCCCGGGGTCAAGCCCCAGCACGGGAGGATCCCCGGAGCACTGAGTCAGGAGTAGCTCCTGAGCACTGCCACACGTGATCCCCCCCAACAAAAGCAAACCAAAAAAGGACTTCGGGGTAAAGACAAAGGTAAGTAAAGCTGAATCGAGAGTGGCTCATGACCCTGGCTCCTATGACTGACTGACCTGTGGTGACTCATAGTCCCCAAGTCCACTTAAACACTGGGGCTTGGAGACCGCCTTTCGTCACTCTTCCAAGTCCACTTACGACGTGGCACGAACCCTGGTGGAAGCCCACCTACCTGTCCCGCAGGCTCCGTGTCTTGGCCTGGATGATCCCCAGGTCCCACAGGGCTGGGTTTCTCCGAGGGTCGTCCATCTTGTGGCCGTACACCTCTATGGCCAGGGCGCCCTCGGACAGGTGCTCCACAAAGTCCTCGGTGAGGTGGACGGAAAACTCCTGGCAGGGGGTTGTCAGAGAAGAAGGCTCCGTCAGGCCCTCACAGGAGCCAAGTCCTGATTGCAGATGCCCTCTGCGGCCAGGGCAGTGGGGAGGCGAGAGTGAGGGGTAGTTGTGGAACCCAACATGCCCCTCTGGGATCGCAGAGCCCCCGGCGGCCTCCAGTCCCTGCCTCAGACCAGCTGAGCTCTCCTCACCGCCGAAGCCCACAGTGAAAGACCAGCATGCTCTGCCCTCGGTGGGCAACGTCCAGGCAAGGCTGGAGAGTCTGCCTGCTCCCCGAGGTCGCCTCTCACAGGCCCTTTCCCTCTGGGCTGAGGCAGCACTGGGACCTGAGCGTGTGTCTGCCTCAGGGAACCCTGCACACCTCTTCCCATGCATGTGGCCGCATCACGCTCACTACCAGACGCCCGCTGCCCTCACCCCCGTCCCTCAGCCCGTCACCCCTGGTTTCCCCTCCCCCTTCTCTGCCATGGCACTTCCTGGGGGAGGGAGGGAGGAGGACCCTGATGCTCAGGGCCTTGCAGTCACCTGACCCCATTCTCTTGCTTTGTTTCTTCATGTCCCACAAGGACGCAGCTAACTCACCGTGGTCACTGTAGACCACGTCCCCACTGTTCCTGGGGAAACACACCAGTCATTGGCCCGCACAGTGTCAGGCTCACAGCCTCAGGTTTTATTTCTACAAGAAGATTAACCGGTGAAGTTGCTCAGAGTTTCATGATGATAAAATGGGATGCTGATAAGGAGGGGGGTATTTAAAATTAAATACTAAAAATTAGCTACATTAGAATCATGACAAGCACCTAAGACACCTTGCTAGCAAAGTTCGCAGTGTTTTGGGGTTTTCCGACCCAAGGCCTCCCAGATGTGAGACACGCGCTATCACCTCTCCAGGCAGCAGCAACGTGATGGAGAGATGATTTCCCCCAGGATTTAGGAAGCTGCCTATCTCTAATTATAGAAAACTCATTGGTACAAAAAAAAATTTTTTTCAAGTCATCCAACTTATCTATCTTTCTATGGTAGATAGAACAGAGCTGGGGCAGAGCGAGAGCATGGCGGGGAGGACACTGGCCTTGCATGCAGCTGACCCAGTTCTGATCCCTGCAATCCCAATGGCTTTTGAAGCACCACTAGGAGTGACCCTTATGCAGAGCCAGGAGTGACCCCTGAGAATGACTGAGCATGCCCCCTGCCAAAAACAGCATTTCAGAATAATTAGTATTAGACTTCAAATGGTTTGCTTTTTGAGGTCACACATTTTATCCTCTCTCTCTCCTCTCTCTCTCTCTCCTCCGTGTGTCTGTGTGTTTGTGTGTGTGTGTGTGTGTTTCTCTCACTTCCTTCCTTCCTTCCTGCTTTGGGGCCACAACGCACTGCTGGCAGGCCAAATTCCTGCTCTGCACTCAGGGATCACTCCTGGAAGTGCTTGAGGGGACCATATGGGGTGTCAGGGATAGAATCTGGGTTGGCCATGTGCAAGGCAAGCACCTTGCCTACTGTGCTATCTCTCTAACCTCCAGCTTTCTCTCTCTCTTGCTATCTAGCACCAAAACATATGTCTAAGAAGATACATCTCTTGGCGCACCTGGGGATGGCTCCATGGCTGAAAGCTTTTCTGTCACTCTGAGGCTGTGTGTATGTGTGCGCGCGCACTCACGCACATACCAGCTGAAGTGTGTGACCCCCAGCGGGCACTGCAACTGAAGATGTGGGAGCACCACAGCCAAGAGTGCAAGCTCTCCCCTGCCCACACTCTGGCCACTAAAGCAGAGTGTGGCACGCACAGCAAGTGTGGGCCTGGATGACCTCAGCAAGAGCCACAGAGGGAGGGGGAAGAGGAAGGGAAAGGGGGAAAGATGCCTCTCTCTCCCTGAAAATGAAACAATAAGGAGTCTGACACTCCCGCCTCTACCAGTGACCGGCCGTGGGAAGCCTGAATTCTCCAAGTCAGTGTGAGCCCCCTCCCCTCCAGGTGAAGAGCAGACAAAGAACCACAGGCATGCTGGGCAGAGCACTGGGTGCTCAGTCAAGCCCGTTTTGCCTGGACTTTCTCTCTACTTTCTCCATGCCTCTAGTTTCTTCACTTTCCCAGGTGATGGTTTCCTGGGAATTTAATACAAGGCTTTTGGAGATGAGTGCGTGCACACAACACATGCGTGTACACACACCAGACTCTGCCCACGGAGGAGTGAAACCTAGAGATATTTCGCAGTTTGGCAACCCCCACCCCCGTCCCAGGAATCCCTGACTCATGATACACAGCGAGACCCAAGCACCCAGCGATGCGACAGTGAGGCCTGTTGGTTTTATCCTGGAGAACTTACACTGCAGTGGTCGAAGACCACCATGCACTGGGGCTCCTTGCTGACAGGCGAGGAGGACGTGTCCACCTCCGGCGCCACGATGACTGGCTCGTGGTCCCAGAAGCTGTACTTGCAGAACACAAAGTGGGACAGGTGCTGGGGCAGCCCCGTGGCCTGCAGGATCTTCACCTGCAGAAGAGAAGGGCACCGTTCAGAGAGACCCGAGGACTGCCCCGCCCAGGTGCAGCTGCAGGAGGCGCCATGCTGATGCCCACCAGGCCCCGTCGCTCTGGGCATGGCAAAGCCGGCCTGCTGAGTGTGAGTGACAGTGACAATGAGGCTGATGGACAGTCTCTGCGGGCCAGGCGGACTCTACATTCTAATTCCTTAGGATGTCACATAACAAAAATAATAAACAACTCGGAAGAACCACGTTCCTGGGGCCAGAGAGATAAGAGAGAGCTTAAGGCACTTGCCTTGCACCTGGGCAACCCAGACTTGATCCCTGGCACCACATCTCATCCCCTGGGCACCCTCAGGAGTGACCCCTGAGTGCACAGCCAGACGCGAGCCCTGAGCACCACCAGGTGTGGCCCCAAACCAAAATGCAAACTAAAAGGAAGAACAAAGTTCTCCACTATCAATATCACCCAATGACAAACTTGGGTATGGGTGCATAATTTATTTATTTATTTAATAGTTTATTTTTAATTAGTGAGTCAACGTGAGGGTACAGTTACAGATTTATACATTTTTGTGCTCATGTTTCCCCCATACAAAGTTCGATAACCCATCGCTTCACCAGTGCCCATTCTCCACCACCAGTAAACCCAGCATCCCTCCCACCCTCCCCAGTCCCGTCTCCCCCCACCCCACACTGCCACTATGGCAGGGTATTCTCTTTTGTTCTCTCTCTCTGATTAGGTGTTGTGGTTTGCAATAAAGGTGTTGAGTGGCCATTGTGTTCAGTCTCTAATCTATATTCGGTCCGCATCACCCTTCCCCCACATGACCTCTGACCACATTTTACTTGGTGTTCCCTTCTCTGAGTTGCCCAGAATGAGAGACCAGCCTCCAAGCCATAGAGACAACCTCCTGGTACTTATTTCTACTATTCTTGGGTGTTAGTCTTATAGTCTATTATTCTATATTCCACAGATGAGTTCAATCTTTCTATGTCTGTCTCTCTCTTTCTGACTCATTTCACTTAGCATGATACTTTCCATGCTGATCCACTTATATGCAAACGTCATGACCTCATTTTTTCTAACAGCTGCATAGTATTCCATTGTATAGATGTACCAGGGTTTCTTCAACCAGTCATCTGTTCTAGGGCACTCGGGTTTTTTCCAGATTCTGGCTATTGTAAACAGTGCTGCAATGAACATATAAGGGGTGCATAATTTTTTTTAAAAAATGGTGAAAAAGTGATAGGTGCCACGCCAAGTGTGAAACAGAACGTGTCCCTGCATTGTCAGGTGGCAGACAGCGAAGGATGACAAGGGCTGTGTGCAAGGCGGACTCTGTGGCCAGGAAGGGCCTGTTCTGCTTCGGAAGAATCTAAGTCAAATGTGGGTTTTGCAAATGCTCAGTGAAGGGTCATCGTCATGATTCTTTCTGCCCCGCATCTGAGAGACCATCTGTTGGGTCTCTCTCCCTCTGACTAACCCGCTAAGCACCACACTCGCCGGATAGCTCCTGGGAGCTGCAACTTTCAGGATTCATCTTCCCTTGTGGCCGAGGAATACTCCACTGTGTATGGGTCCCATCTTTTTAAATCTATGCCACCACTTTTTTCTGTTTTTCACTGAAATCCCCTGATCTTCGTTTTCGGCCTAGTTTTCTCCATGTCCCTGTGGGAACTGTCTGGAACTTGAGCTCTTGTCTCCTCTGCAAGCTTCGATGTGAAACACTCACTGGCCACAAGGTGTCACAACAGCCCAGACTTCAGCTCTGCTGCTCCAGCCACAGCCCGGGTCAGGGGGTTGGCCCGTCCGTAGACTAACTTGAATGTAACTGAAAACACTAATATGTCAATTCCAAGAGCATTATCCTCACAACAGGCAAACCCAGCCTTCCTCATGGGCTCAGGAGACCCGTTTGTAATAAAGGGGTGGGGTGGGAGAGGGAAGGAGATAAGGTTTGGATTTGGGGCCACGCCTACAACGCCCTCCTGGCTCTGAGCTTAGGGGGCCTTGCACAGGGCAGAGATTGAGCCAGTGTCGGCGGTTCCCTTTCTTTGGTTTCCCACCAATACCTGGTTTCTTGTCAAGATCCTGTATTTGTTCCCTCCTTCTTGTTATTGTTTCTTGTTTTGTTTGTTTGGGGGCCACATCTGGGGGTGCTCAGGCATACTCTTGGCTCTGTGCTAAAGGATCTCTCCTTGTGGGTTAGGTGGTGCTGGGAACTGAACCCAGCATGGCCATGTGCAAGGCAGCACCCAGCCCACTGCACTACTGCCCCGGGCCCCGGGCCCTCCTCTGTGACACAAACGGTTATTCCAGGCTCAGGACAGGGTTTCTAAAACCCATTTTCCACTGAAACAAGTCAGGTTCCTCAGAGGATCATCTAGCTCTCGGTGGAGGAAGCAGCGGTATGCGGGGAAGTGGGAGATGTACGTTCCGCAGTACAGAAGTTCTTCTGGACACAGACGTTTTCAAAATCCGAAAAGGAACCTACTCTTTGGACTAAATGCTGACTGATGACGCGCACGGCACGGCCTGTGGTCCTGCCACGGCTCAGGAGTGAAACAGACTCACCATGCACACAAGCTTGTTCTCTGGGGCCTCCTTGTCAGCCACGCTTTCCCCAACCTCGTCTCCTCCAGCGATTCTCTCCCCGATGTCGCCACTGATCCGCATCACCTCCACGTGCAGCCGCCCCGCCACCTGCAGCGACGGGGGAGCAGAGCTCATGTCCAGATGGACGTTTCCTGCTGCTCAGGGGTCAGCTAGAGGCTAACAGCCCCATCCCGTTAGCAAAGCAGAGATGCTTCCAGAGGAGAGGAAGCGGCCACCCACAGTCCCCAGCCCAGCGTTTCCAGCGGTTCTCCGAAGAACCCCCCACTCCTCCTGACCCGGCGCGAGCAGAAACCAACCTCCCCTTTCTGGTTGATGATGGGAACAGCGTACTGGAGCTTCACGTCATAGAAGAGGGACTCGAGGAAGACGTTCGCCACCCCGATGAGACTGTGGTTTTCCTGCTCGTCATAGAATGGGTCGGCGCGCTTAAAGTAAGACCGGGTTACCTGGAAAGGAGGTTGGAGACACGGCTTCAGGAAGGCCCTTGAAGCAAACGCCTGTGCCAGGCACCTTCGCCACCCCGATGGGGGCTTCTAGAGCCTCACTGCTTAGCTCTTCGCAATCCCACTCAGCCGCTCAGCAAGGAGCAAGCCCAGCCGTGCATCGGCACTTTGCTGATTCCCTAGTCTTCACAGGGACATCCCGACACAAGGCTGCTGACTGGGAGAGGAGACTGACTCCATGCTTCCCGCCTACCCGCTCCCGTCATTCCCCCTAAGCCCGCAGCCATGCTGCGCCCGGGAGGGGCTTCTCTGTGGCTGTGGCTGTTTTCGTGATGTGCGTGCGAGCACCCGGATGACCTTCAAGAGGAAGCCCGAGGCCTGCGGAGCACAGGCCCAGCGCACCTACGGTGGAGTCAAACTCCTTCCAGAGATGCTCTGAGGGTGTCCTAGCCATGCACCCCAATGCCCAGCCGGACCTGCACACGGCGGCTCCAGAGGCACAGCGGAAAAGGCCCAGTGTGGAGGAGGGACACCAGGGCCCGGGCTTGTGAGTAAACTCAGTCCCCAGGGGGGGCAGCCACCAGGACAGCCAGCGGCCAACACGGCTGCCGACGGTGCTGGAAGTCAGAAGGCACAGGGTCACGGGGCTAAGGGGGGCCAGGGAACTCCGGTTCTGAAACTGCCGCGGAGCTAAAAGACGGAGAGGCCAGAGAGACTCTTTGAGGGACAAATGACCTGGCTATCCCGAGGTGGGCAGCTCAGGCTTAGCCCGCGCGTGGGCAGCCAGGCAAGCCACTCACCGGAGAATCTTCCTCACACTCCTTCCACTCCTGGTACAGGTCTCTCATGTCCAGCAGCCTGTTGTCCAGTTTCTCCAGAGACCAGATCTGCTTCCCTTTCCCTTTTCTTCTCACCTGGATGGCAGGTTCGCTCAGAAGAGAGCCTCGCTGTAAAGACATCAGGAGCCACTGAGAGCCGCAGAGGGGTGTCATCCTGGTCGTCAGCACTGGTGTTCCACACCACCACATGCACATGCATGCACACACACATGTGCACACGTGTACACACATATGCACATATGCACACATACATGCACATGCATGCACACAAATGCACACACACGCGGGCCACCAGCTATACCCGAACTGCTCTTCTCACCCCTGTTCACACAAAATGTCCCAAAGATCCTGCAACGCTGATATCACAGCTTTACACCAAAGGACCATCCAAATGCTTACTCATGCTGAAAGTCACACTGAAATACACATCTGGGTGGTCACTGGGTATAAGAAGGCAGGTGAGGGCTCAGCGGTCAGGGGCTCATGCAGGGACCTGGATCTGAATCCCACTGCTGTCCACTGCTGCCTGGAGGCCGCAGTACCACCCACATCACTGGTCCCTGCAGGGAACCTTCTGGCCAGGAGGCAGAGGGTCCCTAAGCAAGGCTGGCTTTGCTCCGTCCCCTCCACACAGGTTAGAGAGATGGCTCCAAGAACTGGAGCATGTGATGCAGCCTTGCTGTGGTCCCCAAATTGAAGTTTCCCCTGAGCACCGCTGGGAGCAAACCCCAAGCACTGAGCTGGGTGCGGCCCCCAAATAAAATAATACAGAAGTAAATAAATTTCAATGAGTAGGATCTTAATGTGGCGCCAAACATAAACTGTTTAGAGCGCACATTGTGGAAAAATTTCCTGTTTGCCCATTTCGGGTCAATACCTATGTCCCGATGCAGAGTCTGAATCTCTAATTGAAGCCACATCACTCTCCCATCCCTGCTCCTTTTTGGGTTTGTATTTGGGCCACACCCAGCTGTGCTGAGGGCTTAATCCTGGCTCCGCATCCAAGGAGCATTCGGGTGGGGCTTAAGGGACCATCCCCTGTGATGGACATCAAGTCTAGAAGGACTGTAGGATGAAAGGGCATGAGGAAAGGGAGCTGAGGATGTTTCTGGAGAAGGTGCGCCCTGCCCAGCAGGGAAAGGGAAGGAAAGGAGTGCGACTAGAGAGAGAAGGGTGAGCACCGAAATGGGGGCCACTGAAGCCTGGGGACGTGGGATGGCTGAGCCCAGCGGCTCGCTGCATCTCTGCGGACGCCAATCTCACCTTTAAGTTGGCGTCGAGGCTGGAGGCGGGGATCTGCAAGGTCACTTTATACTCTGTTCTTTTATCCAGTTCTTCTGCGATGTAGCTCGCTTCTCTCACCAACAGGTTGGCTTTGACAATCTGTTCCCTCAGACGCATCAGGCTGTTATTCAGCGTCGCTTCTCTTTAACAGTAAGAAAGGAGCCGGGGTGAAGAAGGGGGTCCATCGGCTCACAGAACGTCAGAACACGGCCAACTGGGAGCCCCAGGACTGCTCTGCCCACAGGCCAGCAGGCACAGGAACTGGCCCCCACTCCAAGCACTGGCACCCTCACGTCTGGGAGCCCCCAGAGGGGGGCAGGGCTCTGGACCCACCAGGCCCAGTACCCGGCTAGATGGAGACTTTAACCCAGGGGGCCTGGGGTGGGCCTGCAGCGCTGCCTGTCCAGCCACCCCAGGACACAGTCTGCAGACCAGACTGACGAGGCAAGTGTGAGTTCCTTCACCAGACACTGTCAGCCCGCTCAGGGGTCCGCCTCTCATCAGCACCTGCTGTGCCAGAAAACCACCTTTCCTCTGCTGCCTCAGGGCGGAGCACAGCACAGTGAGAAAGTGCGACTCCCTCGCTGTGTTTCTCAGTTGGTTGGAGGTGGCTGTGAGCCACAACCGGCTGTGCTCAGGGCTTGCTCTACATTCAGGGATCACTCCTGGCCATTGACCATATGAGGCGACAGAGATGGAACGGGAGGTCAGTCGCAAGTGAGGCGAGTGCTCTCCAAGCTGTACTATCTCTCAGGCAGAGCACAGTTTCTGGGTGCAAACACAGACCATTTCAAACCCAAACACCACCCAGACCCAAGAGGGCTGCAGGGCACATGGGAAACTTCCATCTTTAAAAATGGGGGCTAGGGCCAGAGCGATAGCACAGCAGGGAGGGCTTTTGACTTGCAGGCTTCCGACCCGGGTTCGATATCCCTGGCATCCCATAGGGTCCCCTGAGCACCGCCAGGAGTGATTCCTGAGCACCACCGGGTGTGACCCAAATAGCAATCAATCAATCAATCAACCAATCAATAAACAAACAGGGGCTTGGAGGGAAGACCACGCAAGTGGCTCTGCCGTGAGGCTCTATTCAGTGGATTTCCCTCCCCAGGTCTAGGTCTTCCCGCGAAGCCCTGCCGGGGTGGGCAAAGGGGGCACCCACCTCTCCTCAGCCCACTGCCTCAGGCGCTGCTGGGCGCTGGGCGACTGCAGAGAGAACCTGTCTGAGCCGCGGCAGTTGTGCTTCTCGGGAGACAGCTTCCGCCGCAGCTGCTCCAGCTCCTGCTCGTACATGAGCCGCTGGCGCTCCAGCGCCGACCGCTTCTCCTCCTCGTGCTGCTGCTCCAGGCTGCTGAGCAGGGTCTGCATCGGGTCTGACAGAAACAGCGCCGGTCGGTCACGGGCAGAGACCCGGGGGAGTCTGCGGGGCTGCCCTGCGTGTCCCAGCACCATTCTAATACTAACGAAAAAAATCGCTTTTTTTCTGTTGTTGGTTTGGGGGCATATCTGGTGGGGCCGGGGTGGTCCCAGGGGTTGAACCCAGGCCGCCCGCATGTGGGGTGCAGTCTCTTGAACCACCATTCTAGCCCTAAAATTAGCTTCTTGGAGACAGTCGGGTATAAATTAGTTTTCCTCACTCCTCACAGCATATGCAGTTCTGCACTGTGTTGGATATATTCTGAACTCCCCTCTGGACAGAAAGAGCAGGTCTGTCGTCTGCTCGGCAGAGAAAAGAGAGAGGGCTGTGGCTCCGACACTCAGAGCCAGTAGCAGCCAAGGGTCAAGCCTAAGAAATTCCATCTGGAACAAAGTTTGCAGTGTGACATCGAGGCAAAAGGAAGAAGAAAACTTGAACTGATATAGCAAGGGCTGTGGTGAGGACAGAATGCAAACACGGTATTAGAACAATAGCTATCAGGTGTCACATGCTCATAAATGCTAGCCACTGTTACTAGGCCATACAATTTGAAAGGCACTTTGTGGAAAAACACAGATGCAGAGCATGATACAGGTATCAGATTACATATATATATGTATATATATATATATATATATCACCATAAATAGGCACCTGCTGAAAATTTTTATGGATAGAACAAAGTCAAAGACATGAAAAAAGTAGACAAGGAGACAGATCTCCATTCTGGTGACACTCGGAAGGCCTCGGTCATGGCTGTCCCTAACACGGCTTTGAGCAGAGGGGCCTGGCGGGCTGTGGCAGAGGCCCTGCAGGCTGCGGGCAAAGGCCCTGTAGGCTATGGGCAGGGAACCCTGTGGTCTACAGGCAGAGGGGCCCATGGGCTATGGGCAGGGGGCCCCGTGGGCTACGGGCAGAGGGTCCTGTGTGCTACGGGCAGGGGGCCCAGTGGCTGCTCACCGTTGTGGCCCAGCGCCTTCATGGTCACCTCCATCTGCGCATACTCGAAGTTGAAGTTGATCTCACTGGACACCTCGCTGGAGGAGTCTCCATCCACGTCCAGCTGCTCAGAGCTCGTGTCGTTCTTCACCAAGGTGTCTTGTTCCTCATCCTCTCGGTCGACTTTCTTTTTCTTTTTAGGCAAGTTGAGCCTTGGGGAGTGAAAAACCATTATTTCCCAAGCTAGCCCTTCCTCCTTCAGCACTGGCACTGCCTAGGTACTCAGGGACGCCAGTGAGGGGCAAAGCGTTCCTGCCTTTGGGACATCTGGGTTCTAGAACAAAAATAAAACACATCTGTACTAACGCAGGTCACTGACTCTGTTGGAGAGGGTCTAAGGGACCCTCAGACTGAAGGTGGGGACCTCAGCACTGGTGCCATTTGAGACCACTTACAAAAAGAGTGGGAGGCAGAGCCTAGGTCAGACGGGGCAGGAAAGGGCGGGACTGGAATTCTGGAGCAGTCAGGAGTCAGGCTGTGCGGAGCGAGTCCAGCAGACAGCACAGGGCGCTGGGAAGAGCAGCTCAACCCACCCTGGGGTGGTGTGCGCCCCGAGCCGAGCACCTGGCATTCGGTTTAGTTTGGGAAGAAGACCGGGGCAAAAAGTCCAAGCGCTTTTGCACACCCCTTGCCCCGCCTCCTCAGGAATCCAAACATCAACTGGCCAGCAGCGACGCTCCAGGCTCCTCTCCCAAGCCCAGCAGCCCAGACAGGATGAGGAAGAGACCCGGGTTCCAACGGAACAGAACAGCCTGCCCACTCTCCCTGCCGACACGACACCAATTTTGTTTGGAAAACAGTGTGTGCGGTTCCAGCTCGGACAATCGCCCGCCTCCTTGCAGCCAAGAGGCACGTTTTAGGGACAGAGCGGTGGGAAACACAGGGCTCGGGGAGATCCTGCTCTTCCTCACTGAGAAGACAGTCGGCAATCAGGACAAGCTCGCCCCGCCCCCTCTCTCTCCCTCCCTCCTCTCTCTCTCTCTCTCTCTCTCTCTCTCTCTCTCTCTCTCTCTCTCTCTCTCTCTCTCTCTCTCTCCTTCCCTCCTCTCTCCTCCTCCTCCCTTCATCCTCTGCAGCCAGAGAGGCCCACCCACCACCTTGGAGCAGAGGGCAGTGCAGGACAAGGGCAAGGCTGCTGCCAGGGCAGTGGCGAGAGGCTGAGCCAAGGCCAACAGCATCTTCCTTCAGACTTCCTGTCTAGGCAGCAGTGAGTCTGCGCTCATCAGAAATCAACTCTTTCATCCATTACAATCAAGTTTACCATTATCTGCAGCTAAAAGCCTTCCTAAATGAAATACGAATCTTATTTTATGCACAAGGCATAAAACTATTACTGTTTTCCTAAAAGTGAAATTTAAAAAATGAGCACATCAGGGGAAAAAAAATAATTTAGAAATTTCTTCTACCAGACACGAATCACCTTTCACTGAGGAATAAAAAGGAAAAGTCATGCAAATAAACCCACTATTTTTCCTGAGCGTACCATATCTCTGTCCTCGCGCCTAAAATCACACACTGAAGAAAAATGCAGAGTAAATACATACACTTCTAGTAAAGAAGTATGTGTGTCCTGGAAAAAAGGTATAATTTCTAGAGTGTTTTCTTCCTACTGTCTGTGCTTTTGTTCCCATCACCTCCCACCAGGCCGCAGGGCACGTCATACCTGAAGAAGTGATTGTTTCCCCACAGTATCCTGTCCCCGTGGTGCAGCTGCACAGCGCTGGACACAGAAGAGCCATTAACGAATGTCCTGTGGGCACAAGGGTCAAACATCTGCGTGAGGGTGGGTGAGAGGACACAACAGTCCCCTCTGCCTTTCCAGTACTACAGTGACGCCGCTGCTTGGGCGAGCAAACTCATGAGGTCCTCCCTGGAGGAATCTGGTTAGTGGGGTTCCCGTCACTTCTCCACCTAAAATGCTCACGGTTTGGGACAAGTGTAGCTGATGATTCTCCCGCACTTCTCAAAGTTCTGCCTTTGCTATGTAGCTTTCTAAGAGGCGAATGTAAAAAAGCATGATGGCAAATACAAGATGATGGTTCAGAGCCCAAATAAAAGGGAGCAACCTTGTATGCAAGGCAAATCATAAATACCTTTGATTTGGACAAAAAGAGCCCAGTCACCAGGGGGACTGGTCCACGGCTGGGAGCTGCCCCATGTGTGTGGGAGGTGGAGGGCAGTCAGGATAGAGAAGGGGCCAATGTGACAATAATGGTTGGAAATGATCAATCTGGACAAGAACTGAGTGTTCAAAGGATGTAAAGGGATATACATGATAAAGCACAATTCCCAAAAGGAGAAGGAGAGGGGGAGAGAGAGAGAGAGAGAGAGAGAGAGAGAGAGAGAGAGAGAGAGAGAGAGAGAGAGAGAGAGAGAGAGAGAGAGAGAGAGAGAGGAGAGAGAGAGAGAGAGGCTGCCATAGAGGAGGCAGGAGGGGAGGGAAATTGGGGACATTGGTGGTGATAGATATACACTGGAAGGGATAGGTGTTGGAACATTATATGACTGAAACCCAATCATGGACAAATTTGTAACTGGTAAATTCAATTTTATTAAAATAAATAAATAAAAGAGCCAATCCATGAACCCTAGTTCTGGCGTGAGTGTGGCATCATGGTGCTGCCTTCGCTGGGCTCACTCCCAGCCATGCCTCAGGGTTGTAGGGAGGGCGTGAAGCCTGAGGGGCGAGTGGCTACTCTGGCTACAGTGCCAGGGCAGCGTATGCCCTCTCTCTCTTGAACAAAGACCTAGGACGCCTAGCCTTCCCCATCAGCGGGACGGTTTCTCAATACTTAAGGACTTTAGGGATGAAATTTGTGATACTCTAAATGCCATGATATCATAAAGTGGATCATCATTGGGAGGACCAACGTCAGGTGAATTAACCATCACCTAGAGCTGTTACAGATGGTGCCAGCCTGAGACGGAAGGAAACAGCCCAACTAACATCCAGTTCCATGATGCTGTCTCCATTCACTCTTTCCTCTTGGTGCTGGACTTGCACATGTGTCAGGGACAGAGGTCTTTGCTCTCATGCAATACGGAACCAGAAGGGAACACCCCACAGGAGCACCATGTGAAGGGCAGACCCTGGGGACCACCCTCAGGAGCACAGGGAGCACGGATGATGTCACCCAAGAAAGGAAGTCCCGCCAGGAGAAAGGCAAGAGCTGAAGCCTGGCGGGGCAGAAGACCAGCAGACGCAAAGCAGGAGGAGATGGACAGGGGCAATCTGGCCTTCAGCACAAAACACAGCACAAAGGCTGGCAGGGGACCCTGGAAAAAGGTGAGGCGTGCCCACGACTGGGGAGGGCCCAACTACGGCCTTGGGAGCAGGCAGCGAGACAAAGGGCTGGGTTTCTGAGCGACAACAGAGTTGATAAAGGCCTGGGGAGATGGCTGAATGGGCTGGAGTGCACATTTCATAGGCAAGAGGGCTGGGTTTGATCCCCAGCACCACAAGCTGGTCCCTGAGCACTGCTGGGAGAGCTCTGAATACTAAGCAGAATGACAACAACAATAATAACCAGAGAATGGAAAAAATATGGAGACCAACTGGGATATTAACTAAGAGAACTTAGAAGCAACCAAAAGCCAATTCCATAGACCATCCATGTGGAGTGACCTTTCTTCCCCTTAAAAGGTACCAATGTTAGCACGCATGAAAGCACAGTACCTGGTGTTCTTCTGTGGCGTCAGCATGACCTGGCCTTCTGGCGTGATGTCTATGATACAGTGCTCCGGGAGAATTCCCATTCCACACAGCTGGATATCTTGGGAATTTGCAGAACCTATCAGTGTATGCTCCTATAAGAAAAATCAAATGGGCTGATTAATATTAGACGCTCACAAAGACAAATG